>NC_087364.1:31024281-31331053 GCF_030014295.1 Loxodonta africana
TTTCAGAAAATTTACTTGAACTGTAATTTACATTAAAAATCAATATATTCTAAACTTATATTACTGTATTTTTATTACAGAATTACTAATTATAGTTGTTACTAAATTTAAAGTAGATTATTTTATGTCATAGGTTGAGTGTGAAGATATCTTTATGTGGGTTAAATTTTATAAAAAGAGATTTTCAGTTGTAATTTTTATTGTATTTGAATATCAGTAGAAAGACTGTTACCTTTTATCATTTTCTTTAAAGTCCATCACTATGTAAATGAGGCATTACAGTGGCAAAACATTTATTTGGTTTTTGTTAATGGTTCTTCTAGATAACATTTAGAAGGAGAATTAGTTGGGTGTATATTTTGAAAAGTCAATTTTGGAAGTACCATATCCAATCTTAAGGCCCCATTTTTGATTAGAGAGCAAAAGCTACTGCCATTTAAACTAAAACATTCCATTAAATGTAAATTCATCCTGATTTCAGAGTTGTTAAAAGTGAAACATGTGCCTTAGAATTGATGAATACTATGTTTCTTTTTAGCTTATTTACATAAAATACAATCTTTTAAGAATTTGGAAAAATTGGACGTGCTAACAGGTTTTTTTTTTTTTTTACCTGATAGTTTTTACGGGGAAATTAAGAGGCAGTGTCCTAATATCTGCTATGAACAGGTGGTGCATAATATAGTTAGTGGAACTATCAATTAATTTCCTTCAACGGAGGCTTTATTATACAGTAAAATATCTTAAAGCCAGTAAAAACTTGTATTACAGGTAGTCCCCAACTTTTGACAGGGCTGTTTTGACAACTCCTCAAGTCAGTTCTGACTTTAAGTTAAATATCTCATTTTCTTTTTTAGTTTTCATTTCAAAACACGGTAGTGTTTTGAACACTAAATCATAAATTGGACATCTGTGAGTGAACATCTGAGAATAGTAACATCGGCAGATTACATGCTGCAACGTTGTATATAGTACATGTTACTAATGAGATGGTCATAAGGGTGGCTTGTTACACTTGGATATGTTGTAACTTGAGGACTGCCCATACTTTTGTTTCGAGTAGTAAATCATCAGTAATATAGAAGTAATATTAACTGTCCCTCTTTCCTCCCCCTAACTCCAAAAGTACAAACTTTGTTTAAATACCATTTTTGATCCTTTTTGCACTGACATTTTACTACTATGCTAAGGGAGTTCTGTTCTCCTAGCCTGAGATTAATATGTGTGGTTATTATTGTGAAGTTTTTCAAAATATGTGATTCAGGTGTTAAACTGTGCTGTTTAGTAGTACATGTTTACAAATCATCAGTTTTTTTAAAAAGAGTAAAATTTCCCAATAACTTTTCCAAGGAAAATACCTCAAATTTCAGTATTGAGATCATGATTCTTTATGTGTGTGTTTGTACTAGTACTTTTTATCTTAGAAGTATTGATGTTGAAATTTTCAGAATGTTTGAGGAAACGTTAACTTTTTAAAATAGAAATTGATGCTGCATCCCAGTTTTAGCTCTGATCTTTATTTTCCTTACATGGGACAGCTATATACAATATAAAAAACTTTTAAAAGGTATCAGAACAGTGTTATAATACTGATGGCATTTGCTTACATCATAAAAGCAATTCTTTTTTCATGAAATTGGGGCATAGCATTAGCAATTTGTAATTCTTCGGATGCTTTTTTTTTTTTTTTTAAACATAGTAACTAATTAAATTGCTCCTTTCTTCCTTCTATGTGTGATCCTGATTCTGCTGGACTTTCTGCTGAACTTCATGACACCACCACTTGGGATTTTGCCAATTTTTCTTGTCACTTACATTTGGCGTGTTCCAAATGGACATCATATTTACTGTGTGGTATAATAGCACAATGATAGATTTCCACAAGGACCACCATCTCAGATGGGATCACCAATGGGTAGTAGAACAGGTTCTGAAACCCCTCAAGCATCAATGAGTGGTGTAGGTCCTGTGAGTGGTGGTCCTGGCGGATTTGGTAGAGGAAGCCAAGGGGGCAACTTTGAAGGCCCTAATAAGCGCCGCAGATATTAAATATTCTTTCATTTCTGGCTACTTAGAAAAAGAAATTCAGTGGTATGCCTTTACACTTTTACCTGTTACCTGGAAGAAATCGTTTTATTGTTAATGTATGTAGACTTCAAACTTTTCTTTTGTATAACTTGAGGTTTTGTATTTTTCTTTATTCATAAGCTTTGTAGATTAGAATGGTAATGATGATGCTCATCATTGTGAATGTTAAAATGTGTTTGTAACTATAACTAAATATAAGTATTCCACAGTATTGTGAAATCTGTGTAGCTCATCTCAATAAAGAAATAATTTTGAATAATTTTAAAATGTGATTAGTGGTATTCTCTTATGGTTTTCCTAAACCTTGCTGTAACTTTGATTGCTTTAACTAATCCCGGCTGTTTAAAAACGGAAATGATTTTCTGCTTTTTAGTTTGAGCAGTAGCACTGAAGATAGAAACATAGTTAAACCTAATGTCAATAAGGGGTAGTTAGAGTAGTACATATTTTGTGGGGATGTGGGAGTATACGTTTGTATAAACCATTAATGTTCTGTGGAATCAGCGTTGCTGTCTACATTTCATGTAGATTCTGAATATTCAAATATTCTTAGAAGGAATATTAAGGATACCTTTGTCCTGTGATTTTTTTTTTTCTAAATAAATCTTTTGAATCTCGAAAACAAAAAGTTTGAAGGCAAATCTCTTTTGCTTCTAAAGTAATGTCTAGTTTTAGTCTTATCTGCCATCATTTATTTGGTTTCAATATATACATTTTATCTAAAAAACGGTCAGTATAGTTAGTGTTAAATTTGCTTTAAAATCAATACTATTGGGTTGGATTTTGAGGATTGGCTGTATGGTTCATGATGAATTACACATGCCTTGAGAATCTTGTTTTCTGTAAGTTTGAAGATGGTTTGACTATGCAGTATTCTGATAAGTACAGTAAAATAGTAGCTGAGTTTGTCTGACACGCTGTGTTTTTCTCCAAAGAATACAGTTCAAATGGTGATTTTAAAAAGCAGTGATATTTTTGGAGATGGAGAGTGGTGATGGTTGCACAGCATGTCACTGAATTAATTACACTTAAGACTGGTTGAAACAACAATTTTTTGTGTGTGATATATATTTTGCCACAATTAAAAAAAAAGCTGTGAATTAACTTGAGAATGGCTAAAGGTCATTGAAATCTAATTCTCTAGATCCTTCTGTCAAATATCCATTTAGAATTTTGATTTCAGTACTGAGAAGGAACTAATATTGTCACATTATAATGTTTATTCTAAAACAAAGTCATAGCTACATTAAAAAAATTGTGTGCTAACCTCGTTTTTCTAAATAAAATTTAATGAATCACATGTGTAACTTTTACTATGGATGTAACTGATCAGCCATTGATTGCAGCAGTTATTTCTCACACAGCAGCTTAGTGTGTTACTATATTCTGCTTTTAGAATTTTTCTGGAGAATAATATGCTGTTTTTAAATAAACTGTTTAAATAGTGCCTCTTAGTTTTGCATGGTTTCTCTTTGCTGGAAGGCATATTTTGGAAAGAAGTAAATTTGCTTAATTATTTAAAATCTTGTATAAAAGCAGTTGGCTGTAAAGCACAATTGAGATCCATTTTTGTGTACCAATTAATTTTTTCTTATGTACTATTTCATGTTTTATATTTTAGACCTATCGGCATGGATGCAATTATTTTCTAAAATTTGTGGCATTCATAGGCTTTTGTTTTTGGCAATCCTTTGAAACCATGATATGGAGATTGTAAAATAAGAGAGACTATTCTCATCAGATTTTCTATAAGTATTGGGGAGGGGCGTTTGACATTGATTATAATTTTTAGGTGATATCTGTTGCACTTGAATTTACCTTTCCCGTCACTGATACTTCATTCCTGAGGGAATTTTCATCTTTGTATTTCAATTCAAAGCTAAAATAAGATTGGGAGAAATTTGATCCTTTTGTTAATACCAAGCTACCTTTCCCTAAAGGCTGTAAAATCCTGTGCGATTCATTCAAGATCATTCGAAAGTCAATGCACAAAGAGATGTCTTAATCTGACCATCCTAGTGTCCGGGTTCAACTCTGGCTCCAAGAATAGAGTTCTACACAGCTTTTTTTCCAGCATCAAGAAAATTCTTGTTCCAGTACTTACGAGTTTTCCTGGAAACAGTCAGCTTCCGAGTTACAGTCAAGTGGAGCATCTGTGAACTCCTAGTTACTCAGTGTTTAGTTTTTGTGTAGTTAAATAACTTGTTACTGGCTCAGTATTTTTTCTTGGTAAGTTAGTATACCAAGGAAGAGTTTTGAATTTCATTTACCTAAAACTAGGAGATATAAAAATAAAGAGGAAATTCAGTGCCATTAGATTTTCTAAATGAGTATGAATTTGTCATATACGCTAGCATCATTCTCTTAAAAAAAGAAACAATTTTACTGCTGTAATATCACAATACTACGGTTATTTTGTGTTGTGATTTGAAATCGTAGTTGGCAGTATTTAGATTTCCTGTGTCGTTTGTAATTAATATGCATAAAATAAAGGAACACCCGTTTTCCTAATTTTTTATTCTAGCAGTATATTTTGTTGGAATTCCCTGCATGGTTTTGTTTATTTTGAAAATAAATGCATTTATTTTCTTCTTGATAGATGAAGTTTTCAAAAAACTTTTGGTTCACTCTTTTTGTAAAACTCAATTTCTTATTCTTCCTTGAATATTAGATTTTCTAGTTGAAATCAAAGCTGAATAAAAGAGAATAAATCCTTGTTTTTAACCCTAAAATACCAGTAATTTTTGGAAAGTATCTCTGTTAGCTGGAATTGCCATTCAGCAGAAGTAGGAATTATCAGTAAGGACAGTGATGGCAAACATTTGCTGTTGTTTCTCAAACACTGTAATTGCAATTATGCATTTTATTCAGAAGCATACTTTAATATTTCAGTAACTTGGTGTTTGTATGTAAAGTCTGTAATAATCACAGAATACCAGTATGAGTGACTGTAGTCACCATTTCATAAGTGTCATGTTGAAAATTGCAACCTAGATTCCAGATAAGAAAAAGGACATGTTTTTGGAAGAATGCTATCAAATGTATGGTAAAACCTTTAAAAATGTGTGAAATGTAGCGGCAGACGAGACCAGTCAAAAATAAAATGAGAGGCCATTTTGTTGAAATAGGAAGTTTCCTAGGAGATAGGGTGGTATTTGCACTTTGTTGGTTGTTTTTAAGTTGCGTTACGACATTTCCTAATATATTAAACTATATCATACCTGAAATTTGAGAGGATAGTAGTCATTTAAAATACCAGGTTTCTTTTCAAATCATCTATGAGAATGTTGAATAAGACAGTGAATACCTGTGTACCTTTTTTTTTTATCTCCCAGATTGAACAGTTGGTAATGTTTTCCTGTTTTTCCTCTGTAGTTAGATATATATTCATAGGTGTGGGCTTTTTTCTGGTGCTACTTCAAAGTAAGTAGCAGACTTTCTGTTGCTTCACCCCTAAATATTTCAGCACACCTCCTAAAAGTAAGAATGTGCTTATGTCAGTTTCATACTGAAAAATATTGATGATTTCCCAATATCGAATCAAAAAGTATTGAGTTTATTTAGCCCAGTATGGTTTTAGTTCATCTTATATGATTAAGTAAATTAGGAGTGATTTCATACTTTATAAAAGCATTGCTGTGTTTTGTAACAGTATGTATTATGGGACTTAAAAGAATTGGAAATGCTTATAGGGTGTCCACTTTACATGTAGATTTTCCCAGTGCTGTGAAGTGGGGTATGCATGCACTTTCACATGAGAGAGTGTAACTCTGGGGAAATAATGAAGAATTCCAGAAAACGTTTTTATAGTATTTCTGATTTTTAAATCTGGATTAATACCATATGCATTGTAGTAACTCTCATTCCTTTTTTTTTTTTTAATGTGAAAAGCACTATCTCCTAAGTGTTCTAAAAACATTTTGAAAATTTCTTTCGTGTCCTCAGTTGCTGAATGACAACGATGATAGAATTTTGAATCTTATAAGACTGAATACTTAAGGTTGTACCAGAGAGCTCTATTATCTTGAGAATATTATTTGACTTCTTGACTTTTCTGCAAAACCATGTTTGGATAATGACTATCTCTAAGGGTTCCATTTGGTTGAACTTGTAATTTGATTCTCTTTTTGTTTTATCTATTGAAATTAGAAATATGTACTTTGTTTTATGATTTTTTTTTTGCAATAATCAAAGCCTAGTTTTTACTCAAGGAGAAGGCTGCATTTTTTAAATTAATGTAACCCAAGTTCATATGTATACATTAAAAACTATTATTTTTCCAAGTATATTGTTTTGTGGTTTGAATCACCACTTACCATAAGCAGTTTTCCTTTCTCTGCAACAGATAAGTTTATCATGCTTAAAAAAAAACCTTGAGTCAGAGTTAACCTTTTTTAATTTGGCTTTGTGGTTTTAAAGCAATGAATTTTGAAAGGGTTGCTATTCTGATTATACTTTCCAGTAAAATTTAAGTTCTGTCTGCATTTTAGTCTCAAAGTTAGAAGTAGAAGTGTACTTAGACATACATGATTTTTTTTTTCTTTCATTTCCCTTATTTTCTAAAAGTAAATTTAGTCGATTAATAAATGGCTTTTTAGTTATTCATTAAATTATTTTTAAACTGACATACAAGGGTCCCCTGCATTTCTCAGTTGTAATGTAACTGTCTGGAACTTATGTTTTTATATGTTTAAGTGGGTTGTTGATGATGCTGAAGACTTTAGAATTGGTAATGTCTAAAATTCTTTCTAGTGTGCTAATTGTCATTACAGAGAGAACTTCACATATTTGTCATTTTGTATGTTGTACATCTCAATGTAAAGTAGAAAGTACACCTATATAACTTGCTTCCAAAAACTTAAATGAGTAGCCACAATAATCTGTTAGGTTTTATGTTGTACCTCTGACTGGATGTCTAAGACATATTCTCCTGTGTTCTTTGTGCAAAATGGGCGTTGTATATTTGTTAGCCATCCAGGCTTTTGTGAATGTCATCAAGATTTTATGTATGTTTTTGGGTTTAGAGCTATGTAAATTTATTATTACTATTTTACCATATTCAGCCTGTTAGCTACATTTTTATATGCTTATTTAAATGATCTGCTTTATGCAAGTGAATAATTTTTATTATCTCATGTGCAAACAGTATCTTAGAGCTCATTTTGCTAGAATAATTCTAGTTTATTGATTTTTCTGAGAGTACTTTGAAATTATTAGATAATTTTAGATCAGTGTAAAACATTAGACATAGCTTAGATTCACAAATGCTGTTGCCTGGTGGTTCTCTGTAATGAGAAAAAAGTAAACTGAATCTTACATATAGTGATTCTCTTGATCATTTTTGACCTTTTGTATGTTGGAACTTGATGGTTACTTAATTGGTAATGTTAATTCTTTGTTGAATTGGTTAATTATTTTACAAATTCCTAGACTTGTATTTTACACATTAAGATAACTTTAGATTGAACAGTTTAGCAGATTGACTGTGATAATTGAAATAATTATCTATAAAATGATACTTTCTTAATCAGACAGGATTTTTGGGGAGCCATGTCATTCAGAATTTCACTGTATGCATTGATTCTACCAATACAGATTGAGGACCTACTACATACTGGGCCCCTTTCTAGGGCTAAGGTTCAACAGTGGGAGAACAAAATCTCTGCTGTAAGTTAAAGGACAGCAGCCATGGACATCCCTCTAAATCAGTGGTTCTCACACTTTGGTGTGCATCAGAATCACCAGGAGGGCTCATTACAACACAGATTGCTGGATCTTATCCTTGGTGTTTTTGATTTGGTAGGTCTTGGTGGGTCCACATAGTTTGCGTTTCTAACAAGTTCCCAGATGTTGCTGGTCTGGGGCCCACACTTTTGAGAACCTTTTCTCTAAAACATAGCTACTCAAAAGAGGCACAGTACCAATTTTGGCTGTATAATTTATTTGTTGTGACTGACTGTTCCAGTACATTGTAGGGTGTTTCGAACTCCTGGCCAATTGCTGAGACAATTCAGAACACCCTCAGACATTTCCAGTTACTGCTACTTGACAAGACAAGCACTATGAAAGTCATGTAATGTTTACTCAGGGTTTTTAAAAAAAGTGACAACTATTAATGTTGACTAGGGAAATGTAGTAGTAGTTTAGTCCCATAACACCTATGAATTATTTTTTTGAACTCGCGTCTTATTGTTGCGTTCACAAACCTAGTAAATGCAAATGAAGAGGAAATTTAGGAAAGCACATTTTGAAAATTTTGCAAAATAAGATTTTGCACTTAACTGTTCCCGATTATCCATACCTATATGAGAAAATTTTTTTTTTATATGAGAAATGAAACAATGAACTAGTGTTTTTGTATCAGTATGGATGGATGGAGGTGGTAAAAAACTGTTCTGGTTTTTGGAAATATAAATTTGACACCATTTTGTTGGATTAAAAAGATGGCCTGACCTTTCCTTTGCATGAACTTGTCTTTTCCTTTTCTAGCCTGAAGGTAAAGATTTTAAAAATGTATTTTCTTTAGGCTATGTTTACTGAGACTGTAATTTCCTTTGCAGCTTCATTCTTCTTTAATCATTATAGGAGGTAATGCCCACAAAGGATAAGTGGGAATCGTTGAGTAATTCTTTGGTAAAAATTTAAAGCCTGCCTTATGAGACCTTAAAAAGATTTTGGCTGCATGTATGTGTAATTCAAAGACTGGTGAAAATTGTGCAGTATATTAGAAAATATTAAATTGGCTCATAATTAGAGCACATGGTTGCTATGTTGATAATACCTATTGTTGTTGAGTTGATTCTGACTCAGAGTGAACCCTATAGGAGAGGGTAGACCAAGGCTGTAATCTTTACGGAAGCAGACTGCCACATCTTTCTTCTACAGAGCAGGTGGTGGGTTTGAACCGCTGACCTTTTGGTTAGCAGCTGAGCACTTAACTACTGTGCTGCCAGGCCTCTGTATTGATAATAGTCTCTTCCATGAAACTGTGACTGTATTAGTGCAGAGGAACAGTCACCCTGATATGCAGCCTTTTAAAAATCTCTGAAGGTGGTTCTAAGAAAATTGACCTTGGTATATGTATGCTAGGGATTTCTAAGTGTAGGAAATATTTAAACATAAAGACTTGCTTCTAATCTAGATGTTACCTGGAGACCTTTCTAGCCCTGCTTTCCATAGGTGATCCCAGTGTAGAATTCAGTGTCTTATTAGTTTCCCCAGGGGCTTTGTGATTTTTCTGAACTGAAGATGGGTTTGGCACAGGAAGGGCACATTCATCTGATCAGGGAAGTCATCTACCCTTTATCTCTCAATGTTGTGGCAAAGCAGCCTTTTCCGATCTTTTTCTGTTAAGGTGTCACATTTTTCTTGTTCCTTGGAAGCCCAGGACGAAGAAATTCAGCTTCTACCTCAGAGTGCCTTAATAACCCATTTTTGAACTGAGAGAGTCTCATGCAGGCTGATGAGAACAAAACTTTTTCATCTAGTCTTCTCAAAGACGTGGCTAGTAGATTTTTTGACATGAGTTTGTCTTTGATAATTTATTAGTAATCTTCTTGATGAAAAATTTAGTTTAACTCTGTGACATTACTTGACCACTAAAATAAGTCATATCTCTATGACAGTTAAGTCAGTGCTTAACTTTATTTTTAGGCACTTCTGTTACTATTACCTACTTGATATTATTTCCATAAAGTTTTATTGTCTTACAAGTTTTCTCATAAACACTTGTGGGCCATTATCTTACTTATTTGCTTACTTAATTCTACCCAAAATGTAAACTCCGAAGATTAGCATAGGATTTTATCCTCAGTTTTTTCGAAGAGACTCTTGCAAGCTCTTCTTAAATGTTCGTTGAATGGATGAATGACAACCAGCTGTGGGATGGGCATGAAGTTTGCTAATAAAAATACAAAAATGAATAAAATATGTTCCTTGCCCCCCTGGAAATTGGCTTTTAATGGGTATATGTAGAGTTGTAAGCAAATTGTTTCACCATGTGGTAGCAGTGAGGGGAATGGGAAGTGCTATGAAAATCTAGAAGCAAATAACCACCTATTTTGGGGGAAACTAGAAAGATTTTGAGCAGGTCCTAAAGGTGAGTAGGTGCTTGACAGTTGCTAGGTTTTTTTTTTTTTTTTTCGGGTGGAGGGAGGGCTTATAGAATGGTGAGGTGGTGTGGCCAAAAGGGCCAAGAATGGCAGTGAGCATGTTAGGCAGAAATCTGTAATAAGGAGCTGTCTCCGGAATGCAGATAAGAGAGTGAAGAAAAGGGAATGGAGATAAGAGGGGGAAGAAAAAGTTTGGATACAATTGTGATTGATGTAAGGAGTTTAGATCTTTACCTTTTAGGTGATGGGGAGCCAGATAATTATTTTAAACAGGGGAGTGACTAGGTCAGAAATAGTGTTTTAGAAAGCAAAGAACACATGGATAATTGATTTCCTGATTCTGCTCCCTGTGAGGATCTTAATTGGCATTGGGGTTCCTGACAGTTTTTCAGATTCCATATATAAGTAATGCAGAGGTAGAGTGAATTTAATTATGACTAGCGTGACTCTAGGGCAACTAACGACAGTGTGTTGGGGTAGTCCCTGGGTGGTGCAGCAATTAACATGCTTGCCAGTTGAAAGGTTGACAGTTTGAGTTCACCTAGAGGCATCTCAGAAGAAAGTAAGTCCTAGTGATCTGCTTCTGAAATTATCAGCCATTAAAAACGCTACGGAGCACAGCTCTACTCTGATACATATGAGATCACTGTGAGTTGGAATTGACAGCAAATGGTTTCTTGTTTTGCTTTAGCGTGTTGAGGGGTGCAGGAGGAGTAGTTGTTAGGTGCTGTTGAGTCACTTCGACTCATAGCAACCACATGCACAGAAGAATGAAACATTGCCTAGTCCTGCACCATCCTCACAATTGTTGCTATGCTTGAACCCATTGTTGCAGTCACTGTGTCAGTGCATCTTCTTGAGGGTCTTCCTCTTTTTTGCTGACCCTCTACCAAGCATGATGTCCTTCTCCAGGGACTGATGCCTCCTGACAGCATGTCCAAAGTATGTGACGCTGTCTCGCCATCCTTGCTTCTAAGGAACATTCTGGTTGTACTTCTTCCAAGACAGATTTGTTCATCTGTCAGTCCATAATATGCTCAGTATTCTTCTCCAACACCAAAATTCAGAGGCATCAATTCTTTGGCCTTACTTATTCATTGTCCAGATTTCGCATGCATCTGAGGCGATTGAAAACACCATGGCTTGGATCAGGTGCATCCTAGTCCTCAAGGTGACATCTTTGCTTTTTAACACTTTAAAGAGATCTCTTACAGCTGATTTGCCCAATGCACTGCGTCCTGATTTCTTGACCGCTGATTCCGTGGGTATTGATTGTGCATCCAAGTAAAATGAAATCCTTGACTGGGATGGGGGAAGGAGAGGGAAATGCAGAGTTAATATAGGGGTTTCTAGTTTGAATGATGGATTGATGATGATTGCATGAATTGAGACTGGGAAGGTAAGTGTGTAGGATTGGAGGAGAAGGGGGATGGACGTGCTGCTGGGAGAGGAAGACACAGTTCATTGGATTTGTGAGCATTTTGATTTTGAGTGTATTGGTAGGTAGTTGGGTTTAAAAACTAGGAAACCTCTGTATTCGGTGGATTAAACACACATCTCCCAAGGCATTATTACCTATTACTGAAGGTTCTACAATACTCACCTAACTAGTCCTGCTTTTACTTTTGTTCTTACAACTTATTCTCCGTATAAGATTAATACATCCTTTTAAAACATAAATCATGGTCCCTTCTTTTTTCTAACCTAGTAGCTTCCCATCTAATTAAAATCCAGCAGAAGTATTGTAGGCCACAGGGCTTTATTTCCAGCCTCATCTACCTTTATTACTCTTGCTCACTAAGCTCAAAATAGTTCCTTTGTCTCTCCAGATATGTTTTGCATGTCTTAAATCAAAGCCTTTCCCTTATAGTATTTAATATCACCTCTGTTTACTCATGGAACTTTGTCAGTATATGATATTTATTTGCTAGTTGTGCCTATATTTTGTTCATGTTTATCAATATTCTGAGTATCATATGCAATTTCTGGCCCTCAGTATTTCTTGAGCCCACCTGATGAGCAATTCAGGGGAGAAATATGGAACAATGGCGTAGACTTAAGTCTTCAGTACAAGTTTATGTGTGTAGATGAGAGTCCCAGATTATTTCTTCATTCAGCAAGTATTTATTGAGCATTATTTTCTCTCCCTGTGCGTATAGTTGTAAAGAAAATAAAATTGGTTCCAGCCTTTTTTGAGATTAAAGTATAGTGAATGAAAATGGTAAGAAAGGCTGTAAAGAAATTCTTTTTTTTTTTTTTGTCTTTCAATTTCCAGAAACTGCCAGGAGCACTGAACTTCAGAACCATGACTGGCTTGTGGCTTTGCTTATCTTTTTTAAAATAATTTTTATGGTGCTCTAAGTGAAAGTTTACAAATCAAGTCAGTCTCTCACACAAAAACCCATATAAACCTTGCTGCACATGCCCAATTACACTCCCCCTAATGAGACAACCCGCTCTCTCTTTCCGCTCTCTCTTTTTGTGTCGATTTCGTCAGCTTCTAACCCCCTTCACCCTCTCATCTCCCCTCCAGGCAAGAGATGCCAACATAGTCTCAAGTGTCCACCTGATCCAGGAAGCTCACTCCTCACCAGCATCCCTTTCCAACCCATCGTCCAGTCCAATCCATGTCTGAAGGGTTGTCTTCGGGAATGGTTCCTTTCCTGGGCCAACAGAAGGTCCAGGGTCCATGACCACCAGGGTCCTTCTAGTCTCAGACCATTAAGTCTGGTCTTATGAGAATTTGGTGTCTGCATCCCACTGCTCTCCTGCTCCCTCAGGGGTTCTCTGTTGTGTTCCCTGTCAGGGCAGTCATCGGTTGTAGTAGGGCACCATCTAGTTCTTCTGGTCTTAGGATGATGTAGTCTCTGGTTCATGTGGCCCTGTCTCTTTGGCTCGTAATTGCCTTGTGTCCTTGGTGTTCTTCATTCTCCTTTGATCCAGGTAGATTGAGACCAATCGATGCATCTTGGATGGCTGCTTGCTAGCGTTTAAGACCCCAGACGCCACTCTTCAAAGTGGGATGCAGAATGTTTTCTTAATAGACTTTATTATGCCAATTGACTTAGATGTCCCCTGAAACCATGGTCCCCAGACCCCTGCTCTCGCTACACTGGCCTTCGGAGCATTCAAATTATTCAGGAAACTTCTTTGTGTAAAGAAATTCTTAAACAATTCCACCATTGTATTCGAGAGTCAGAGCGAGAAGAACCAACAGAGAAAGAGTGAGCAGCTCAGTTTTTACTAGAATTTGGTAGAAGAATATGTACCCTTTTAAAAATAAAGTACCAACACAGAGGGAGAAGCTGGAAATGTAAAGACTGAAAATTTGGGATGGATGAGTGAGAATCAAGACATGTTGCGCTAAAGCTTAAGAGTAGATGGGATTGGTGGTATGGGAGAAGACAAGTATTTCGCATTTGAAGTAAAATTTGAAACTTAAATCACTAGGTATATTTTGTGTATTGGCTATACCAAATACAGTAGTGGTTGTTAGTGGAATGCCAGGTATTCAGAAGACCAGAGGTCCTGAAAGTAAGTTTAAAAGGCCTACCTGAAGTGTTTAAAATCTTTTTTCTCCAGGAAAAATGTTTTTTTCCTACTTGAGTGTAAAACGAAAGCTACTGACTTAAAGTTCACGTTTGTTTTTTCCTCTTGCATTTCTTTCTTTCTTTGGTACACATTAAAGAGAAGATTAGAAGCAACAGAAGTGGAATAAGTCGATTGGCTACTAAAAGCATCTCATTGGGAAATACTCAGAAGATTCTACTAGTAAAAATACAGCATATACACTTAACTATATATAATCATGTATTTTACAGACACTTTTATAGACACTGAAGGTCTGATTATGTTAATTCTAGTAATTGAGCTTTACAATTGTATACTAGTTAAGATTTTCAGGAGAAATCAGCGAGATTTTTGTGAGGTATTTTGAAGGGAACACTTTGTTCTCTGGCAGATTTTGAATAGTCAGTTGGGTTTTGTACCAAAAAGAAGTTGAAAACAAACCTGCATGAATATTGGGAGGAGAAGCAGCGGGTAATTTATAGCTGAAGAAGTGTTAGTGCCCCAGAACTCCCTGACTTGGTCCTCTGTGTTTAAGGATGGGTACTGAATTACTCAAATACTCTCAGGAGTTTTTTTTTCTTTTTTAATTTTTATTGTGGTTTAAGTGAAAGTTTACAAATCAAGTCAGTCTTTCATACAAAAATTTGTATACACCTTGCTATACACTCCTAATTGCTCTCCCGTAATGAGACAGCCCGCTCCTTTCCTCCACTCTTTTCGTGTCCATTCTACCAGTTTCTAACCCCTTGTGCCCTCGCATCTCTCCTCCAGATAGGAGATGCCAACATAATCTCGTGTCTACTTGATCCAAGAAGCTCGTTCTTAACCAGCACCTTTTGCTGTCCCATTGTCCAGTCCAATCCCTGTCTGAAGAGTTGGCTTTGGGAATGGTTCCTGCCCTGGGCTAACAGAAGATCTGGGGGCCGTGACCACCAGGGTCCTCCTAGTGTCAGTCAGACCATTAAGTCTGGTCTTTTTAGGAGACTTTGGGGTCTGCATCCCACTGTTCTCCTGCTCCCTCAGGGTTTCTCTGTTGTGTTCCCTGTCAGGGCAGTAGCCGGGCACCATCTAGTTCTTCTGGTCTCAGGCTGGTGTAGTCTCTGGTTTATGTGGCCTTTTCTGTCTCTTGGGCTCATAATTACTTTTGTGTCCTTGGTGTTCTTCATTCTCCTTTGGCCCAAGTGGGTTGAGACCAATTGATGTATCTTAGATGGCTGCTTGCTAATGTTTAAGACCCCGGACGCTTCTCTCTAAAGTGAGAGCAGAATATTTCCTTAGTAGATTTTATTATGCCAGTTGACTTAGATGTCCCCTCAAACCATGGTCCCCAAAACCCTGCCCCTGCTATGCTGGCCTTTGAAGCATTCATTTTATTCTGGAAACTTCATTGCTTTTGGTTTAGTCCAGTTGTGCTGACCTGTCCTGTATTGTGTGTTGTCTTTACTGTCACCTAAAGTAGTTCTTATCTACTGTCTAATTAGCGAATACCCCTCTCCCTCCCTGCCTCCCCCCCGCATAACCATCAGAGAATATTTTCTTCTCTGTTTAAACTACTTCTTGAGTTCTTATAATAGTGCTCTTATACAGTATTTGTCCATTTGCAACTGCCTAATTTCACTCAGCGTAATGCCTTCCAGATTCTTCCACGTTATGAAATGTTTCATAGATTCATCACTGTTCTTTATCAATGTGAAATATTCCATTGTGTGAATATACCATAATTATTCATTCATACATTGATAGGCACCTTGATTGATTCCATCTTTTTCCTATCATAAACAGTGTTGTAGTGAACATGGGTGTGCATATATCTGTTGGTGTAAAGGCTCTTATTTCTCCAGCATATATTCCAAGGAGTGGGATTACGGAATCGTATGATAGTTCTTTTTCTAGCTTTTTAAGGAAGCGCCAAATCGATTTCCAAAGTGGTTGTACCATTTGACGTTCCCAGCAGCAGTGTGTAAGTGTTCCAGTCTCTCCACAACCTCTCCAACATTTATTATTTTGTGTTTTTTGGATTAAGATGGAATCTCATTGTAGTTTTGATCTGCATTTTCCTAATGGCTGATGATGGTGAGCAGTTTGTCATGTGTCTGTTAGCTACCTGAGAATGTCGTCTTCAGTGAAGTGTCTGTTCATATCTTTTGCCTGTTTTTTAATTGGGTAATTTGTGTTTTTGTAGTTGAGTTTTTGCAGTATCCTGTGGATTTTAGAGGTGAGGAGCTTATCAGAAATGTCATAGTTAAAAACATTTACCCAGTCTGTAGGTAATCTTTTTACTGTTTTGGTGAAGTCTTTGGATAGGTGTTTGAATTTTAGGAGCTCCTCCCCCAACCCCCCCCCCCAAAAAAAAACTAAACTCAGTGCCATTGAGTTGATTCCGACTCATAGCGACCCTATAGGACAGACTAGAACTGTGCCTGGTGGATTCGAACTGCTGACTCTTTGGTTCTGCTTTTTCTTTTGCATTGTTAGTAATGTTTTATATACTGTTTATGGCATGTATCAGGGCTCCAAACGTTGTCCGTAGTTTTTTTTTCATGATCTTTATTGCTTTAGATTTTATATTTAGGCCTTTGATTAATTTTGAGTTAGTTTTTTGCATAGTGTGAGGTATGGGTCTTGTTTCATTTTTTTGCAGATGGATATCCGTTGATAACTAGCACCATTTGTTGAAAAAAGTGTCTTTTCCCCATTCAGCTGATTGGGGGCCTTTGTCAAATATCAACTGCTCATATGTGGATGGATTTATGTTTGGATTCTCAATTCTGTTCCATTCATCTTTGTCTCTGTTGTTGTACCAGTACCAAGCTGTTTTGGCTACTGTGGTGGTACAGTAGGTTCTAAAATCGAGTAGAGTGAGGTTTCCCACTTTGCTCTTTTTTTAAGTTATGTTTTACTTGTCCGGGGCCTCTTTCCCTTCCATATGAAGTTGGTGATTTGTTTCTCTATCTCATTAAAAAATGCCGTTGGAATTTGGATTGGAATTGCATTGTATCTATAGATGGCTTTTGGTACAGTAGACATTTTTACAACGTTAAGTCTTCCTATCCATGAGCAAGGTATGTTTTCCCACTTATGTAGGTCTCTTTTGGGTTCCTGCAGAAGAGTTTTGTAGTTTTCTTTGTAAAAGTCTTTTTACGTCTCTGGTAAGATTTATTCCTATGTATCTTATCTTCTTGGGGGCTACTGTAAATGGTATTGATTTGGTGATTTCCTCTTCAATGTTCTTTTTGTTGGTGTAGAGGAATCCAGCTTATTTTTGTATATTAATCTTGTATCCTGATGCTGTGCTCTACTCTTCTGTTAGTTTTAGTAGTTTTCTTGAGCATTCCTTAGGGTTTTCTGTGTAGAAGATTATGTCATCTGCAAATACCTTTACTTCTTTCCTGCCAATCTGGATGCCCTTTATTTCTTTGTCTAGCTGAATTGCTCTGGCCGGGACCTCCAGCACAATGTTGAGTAAGAGTGGTGATAAAGGGCATCCTTATCTGGTTCCCATTCTCAAGGGGGAATGCTTTCAGGCCCTCTCCATTTAGGATGATGTTGACTATTGGCTTTGTATAAATGCCCTTTATTATATTGAGGAATTTTCCTTCTATTCCTGTTTTTCTGGGAGTTTCTATCATGATTGGGTGTTGGATTTTGTCACGTGACTTTTCTGCATCAGTTGATAAAATCATGTGGTTTTTGTCTTTTGTTTTATTTATATGATGGATTACATTAATTGTTTTTCTAATGTTGAACCATCCCTGTGTACCTGGTATGAATCCCACTTGGTCATGTTGAAGGATTTTTTTTTGATATGTTGTTGAATTCTATCGGGTAGAATTTTGTTGAGAATTTTTGCATCTAAGTTCATGAGGATATAGGTGTGTAATTTATTATTTTTGTGGTGTCTTTACCTGGTTTTGGTATCAGGGATAAGCTGGATTCATAAAATGAGTTTGGCAGTATTCTGTCCTTTTCTGTGCTCTGAAATACCTTTAGTAGTAGTGGTGTTAACTCTGCTCTGAATGTTTGGTAGAACTCTGCAGGGAAGTCATCCTGGCCAGGGCTTTTTTTTTTTGTTTGGAGTGTTTTGATTACCTTTTTAATCTCTTCTTTTGTTATAGGTTTATTTAGTTGTTCTACCTCTGTTTGTGCTGTTTTAGAGTAGGCAGTGTGTTTCTAGGAATTCATCCATTTCTTCTAGGTTTTCAAGTTTGTTAGAGTATAGTTTTTTATCATAACCTGATCCTTTTAGTTTCAGTTGCGTCTGTTGTAATATCACCCATCTCATTTACTATTTGGGTTATTTGCTTACTCTCCTGTTTTTCTTTTGCCAGTTTGGCCAATGGTTTATCAATTTTGTTGAGTTTTTTCAAGGAAGCAGATTTTGTTCTTGTTAATTCTTTAAATTGTTTTTCTGTTCCCTATTTCATTTAGTTTTGCCCTAATTTTTTATTATTTGTTTTCTTCTGGTGCTTGAGGGTTTCTTTTGTTGCTGTCTTTCTTTTTGTTCAAGTTGTGGGGATAATTCTTTGATTTTGGCCCTTCTTTTTAGATGTGTGTATTTATTGATATGAGTTGACTTCTGAGCATTGCTTTTGCTGTGTTCCAAAGGTTTTGATGGGAAGTGTTTTCATTCTCTTTGGATTCTGTGAATTTGTTTATTCCATCCTGAATATCTTCTGTAATCCAGTCTTTTTTGAGCAGGGTATTGTTCAGTTTCCAAGTGTTTGATTTCCCTGCTTTTTCTGTTGTTGATTTCTACATTTATGGTCTTATAGTCAGAGAAGATGCTTTCTAATATTTCAGTGTTTTGGGTTCTGCTAAGGTTTGCTTTATGACCTAATATGTGGTGTATTCTAGAGAATGTCCCATGTGCGCTATAAAAGGCTGCTGTTGGGTGGAGTGTTCTATATATGTTTGTGAGTCAATTTGGTTGATTGTGGCATTTAGGTCTTCCGTGTATTTTGAGCTTCTTTCTGGATGTCCTGTCCTTCACTGAAAGTGGTGTGTTGAAGTCTCCTACTGTTACTGTGGAGCTGTCTATCGTTTTTCACTGCTGATAGAGTTTGTTTTATGTGTCTTGCAGCCCTGTCATTGGGTAGATAAATATTTAATACAGTTACATCCTCTTGGTATATTGTGCCTTTAATCATTATATAGTGTCTTTCCTTATCTTTTATGATGGATTTAACTTTAAAGTCTGTTTTGTCAGAAATTAATATTGCCACTCCTGCTCGCTTTTGATTGTTGTTTGTTTGATATATTTTTTCCCATACTTTGAGTTTTAGTTTGTTTTTGTCTCTAAGGTTTGTCTTTTCAGGCAGCATATAGATGGATCCTGTTTTTTAATCCATTCTGCCACTCTCTGTCTCTTTATTGGTGAATGTAGTCCATTCACAGTCAGTGTAATTATGGATAGGTATGAAATTAGTGCTGTCATTTTGATGTCTTTTTTGTGTGTGTTGTTGGCAGTTTCTTTTTCCCACTTAATTTTTTGTCCTGAGTAGATTATCTTTATATGCTGTCTTTTCCTCATATTTGTTGTTTTTGATTTTGTTTCTGCTGAGTCTATTTTTTTCTTGCATTTTATTTTGATGCGTATGATAGTTTGTCTCCTTTGTTGTTACCTTATTATTTACCCTTTTTTCCCTACATTTAAACCTAACTTTTATTTTTTTATATCGCCTTGTCTTCTTCTCCTTATGAAAGATCTATGACTATATTTCTTAGTCCCTCTTTCTTGTTTTAATGTTGTCTTGTTTTATATAATAATATCACTGTTACCCTGTTTAGAGCCTTTTTTTTTTTTTTTTTTCGTAAATCTTGATTTATTTTCTTGATTTTCCTGTCTGGGTTGACTTTTGATTGCTCTGCCCAGTGTTCTAGTCTTCGGTTGGCACCTGATATTATTGATTTTCTAACCAAAGAACTCCCTTTAGTATTTCTTTTAGTTTTCTCTAGTTTTTATGAATTCCCTAAACCTCTGTTTATCTGGAAATGTCCTAATTTCACCTTCATATTTGAGAGATAGTTTTGCTAGATATATGATTCTTGGATGGAAATTTTTTTGTTCAATGCTTCATATAAGTCATCCCATTGCCTTTTTGCCTGCATGGTTTCTGCCGAGTAGTCTGAGCTTTTTCTTATCGGCCCTCCTTTGTAGGTGACTTTGTTTATCCCTAGCTGCTCTTAAAATCCTGTCTTTATCTTTGGTTTTGGCAAGTTTGATTATAATATTACTTGGTGGCTTTCTTTTAAAATCTACCTTATGTGGAGTTCGATGAGCACGTTGGATAGATATTTTCTCATCTTTCACAGTATCAGGGAAGTTTTCTGCGAACAAATCTTGAACAATTCTCCGTGTATTTTCTGTTATCTGTCCCTGTTCTGGTACTCAGTCACTCGTACGTTTTTTCTCTTGATAGCTCCCCACATAATTCTTAACGTTTCTTCATTTAAAAAAAACTCTTTCTTCTGATTTTTCTTCAAATATATTGTTGCGAAGTGCTTTATCTTCAAGGTCGCCAATTTTGCGTTCCACTTGCTCAGTTCTGTTCTCTGACTTTTCTGTTGAGTTGTGTAATTCTGTAATTTTATTGTTAATCTTCTGAATTTCTGATTGCTGTCTATGGATTTTTCCAGCTTATTAAATATTTCTCATTATGTTACTGAATAACCTTTTTAATTTGTTCGTCTGGTTTATATGTGAGTTCTTTGGCTCATTCTGCGTGTTGCCTGATTTTCTTCCTGATGTCTTAAAGGGTTTTGTATGGTAATCTTTTGTATTGGGCCTCTGCTAATTCCAGGAATGCACTTTCGTCTATAAGATCCCTTGATTCTTTGTTTTGAGAGCTTGTTGAGGCGATCATGGCCTGTTTCTTTATGTGACTGGATATTGGCTGTTGTCTCCTGGCCATCTATTTATTTTATGTTTTCTTACAGTATCATAGCTGCTTGGTTGGTTTTGTTTTGGTATGCCCAGATGGCTTGTTTGATTCAGCTCGCTTGAGTATTTTTGTGTTTGGAGCTCTGACGTCCTGTCCCCAGAAGGCTAGAGCTGTTATGAGGCATATCAGTCTAGGAGTCCATTCACTTTTCTTGTGTGAATTCAGCTGAGGTATCCAGGTAGCTGATCATCAAGTGTGTGGTACAGGCTGTGTCCTACAGTCTTAGAGGGGCAGTGGTGATTGGTGTAGGTACCAGTATCTGGTTGGTGAGGGGGTCATGCTCTTAACAAGGCAGGGGGCTGTAAATCATCTCCCAGGAGTCTTTGAGGAAAGCTTGTCCATGTTTCCTAGAGCATACAGGTGGGTGAGTTCTACAGACAGACCATGGGCATCCAGTGTTTTTGGTTGTAAGGATTCAGAGGTACCAGTTATTGTTTTACCACTGTCACGGGTGGGTGGGTGACCTGCATGAAACCACCAAACCTCAGGCTCTTGATGTGGGTAGGTGAGGATCCTGTTTAATAGGCAAAGCGGTGTCAAACATCAAACAGCCACCTCTCCACCACACAGCTGAAACAGTTGTAGTCTGCCAACAAGGGCCTGTTCTTCTGAAATAGGCCCACACAGTTCCATGCTGAGGGGAAAGGTACTCAATGTCCACGGATTGTTTATGCCTAGATAGGCGCCACTTCTGTCCTGAGCTCCTGTGGTTAGTGGAGCTGGCAAATTATCTTTTCCCCCAATTGCAAATTTATTCTTTCTTCAGTGCCTGGAGGGTGGCTCCAGGGGTTCAACAGGGCCTATCTCATGCCAAGGTTAGTGACCAGCACCCCTTGAAGCCATTTTGGTGGCGGGAGGCACGGTAAGATATACGCGAGTACTTAGCTTTTGCTGAGAGCGCCGTTCTTGTCTGGTTCCCGAGGTGTGAGCAGGCTGTGTAGTTGGTGCTTCTCCTTGTGGAAGGTGTGGCCCAACGCTAGTAACAGCCCACCGCAGTGGTTCCCGGGAATGGTGCCTGAGGGCTTCTGGGGATTCAGGTCCGGTAACTCCTCTCTGCTTCTGAACTCTCTTCCTACCCCTCAGTTGGTTTTCTAACCTTGCCTTTGATGTTTAGGACTCCTAGCTTGTCATAAATATACTCATTTCACTTTTTTTGGGGGGGGGTGCGTCTTAGTTTTAAGAGTGCTCACTGGAAGTGTCTGTCTGTTCCACCATCTTGGCCCTGCCTTTCAGGAGTTCTTAAAGGTCACAAGGCTTTCCTTTTCAGTTGCTTGCATTCTGATTAGTTTCTCTCTTTATTGTAGTCTTTGAGTTAATGTTAAGCCAATAACGAAACCCATTGTTTGTCAAGTGGATTCCAACCTAGTGACCCTATAGGACACAGTAGAAGTGCCCCATAGGGTTTCCATGGAGTGCCTGCTGAATTTTATCTGCCGACCTTTTGGTTTGCAATCATAGCTCTTGACTACTATTCCTCCAGGGTTTCCCGAATTGGCATTATTTCCCTCAATTGGATGGATTATAGAAAATTTGAAAATTATGTCATAAAGGCTTTTGGTAGTATAAAATAGGTTCTGTTTTCTGGGTTTCTTTTAAAATGATTTTAAATGTTTCTTAATAAGATTTGTTAGTTAATATTTTTCTTAATTATATGGTATTCATACTAAGTTCCTACATTTTGGTTTTTGTCTTTCAGTTGTTAAATATATTAAGTATATTCTTATAACTCTCCTGGGTGCTATCATTTCTAATAAGTGCTGATTAATAAATGGAAGAATGAGAATACCACCAAGCCTGGGGACGTCTGCAAGGAACAGTTTCCTGTTTTATCGGTTCTTCTCTGTCCTTAGAACTGATGAAAAGTGGGGAGAAGAATTTGTATATAATGCAGCATTTGGAAAATATGTATTTTTTTAACTTTCTAGGTTATATTGTGGTATGGTTTTGGTCAATAATCAGCATGTTACATCGGTGTATCTTGTTTCAGAGCATAGATCAATGGGAATCCAGTGAAGTTAGCTAAAACTTGAATTTTTCTATGTAGATAATATATAGTATGTGAAGTAATAACTAATTTTAATACATTTAATAGAAACATGGTTAAATTTTCTATGCATATAATTGTTGTTAGGGGCCGTTTAATCGATTCCAACTTGTAGCAACGTATGCACAACAGAACAAAACACTGCCCTGTCCTGTGCCATCCTCACAGTTGTTGCTATGGTTGTTCTCATTGTTGCAACCACTGCGTCAGTCCATCTTGTTGAGGGTCTTTTTTTAGCTGACCCTCTGCCAAGCATGGTGTCCTTCTCGAGTGACTGATGCCTTCTGATAACACATCCAAAGTATGGGAAATGTACTGTCGCTATCCTTGCTTCTAAGGAGCATTCTGGTTGTGCTTTTCCAAGACAGATTTGTTCATTCTTTTGGCAGTCCGTGGTATATTCAGTATTCTTTGCCAGTACCTTAATTCAGAGGCGTCAGTTCTTCTGTCTTCCTTCTTCATTGTCCAGCTTTCACATGCATGTGTGGAGATTGAAAACACCATGGCTCAGTCAGGCATACCTTAGTCCTCAAGGTGACGTCTTTGCTTTTCAACACTTTAAAGAAGTTTTCTGTAGCTGATTTGCCAGATATAATGTGTCTTTTGATTACTGCTGCTTACGTGGGTGTTGATTGTGGATCCAAGCAAAATGAAATGCTTGACAAACTCAGTCTTTTCTCCGTTCATGCTTATTGGTTGTTGTGAGGATTTTTGGTTTATGTTGACGCATGATCTATACTGAAGGCTGTGGTCTTTGATCTTCATTAGTTCTCTTTGCTATCAGCAAGCAAGGTTGTGTCATCTGCATATTGCAGTCCCAGTCCAGTCCCAGTGCCCTGTCCTTCGTCGTGTGATCCAGATTCATGAATAATTTGCTCAGCATACAGACCGAATAGGTATGGTGAAAGGATACGACACTGGCGCACACCTTTCCTGACTTTAGACCACGTAGTATCCCCTTGTTCTCTTACAGCGACTGCCTCTTCATCTATGTATAGATCTTCATGAGCACAATTAAGTGTTCTGGAATGTCCATTTTCTGCACTGTTATCCATAATTTGTTATGATCCACATGATTGAATGCCTTAGCAAAGTCAATAAAACATAGGTAAACATCTTTCTGGCATTCCCTGGTTCCACGTCTTCTTCTAAATCCAGGCATTTTCCTGTTGATAAACTGCTGCAGTTGCTTTTATGTGATCTGCAGCAGAATTTTGCTTGCATGTGATAGTAGTGATATTGTTCAATAATTCTGCATTTGGTTGGATCACCTTTCTTGGGAATAGGCATAAATAAGGATCTCTTCCAGTAGGTTGGCCAGGTAGCTGTCTTCCAAATTTCTTGGCATAGTTGCATGAGCACTTCCAGTGCTGCATCCGATTGTTGAAATATCTCAATTCATATTCAGTCAAATCCCGGAGCCTTGTTTTTCACCAATGCCTTCAGTGCAGCTTGGACTGTTTCCTTCAGTACCATTTGTTCTGATCATATGTTATTTCCTAAAATGGTTGAAAACCAGCCCTTTTTTGGTATAGTGACTCTGTGTATTCCTTCCATGTTCTTTTGCTGCTTCCTGTGTTGCTTAATATTTTGCCCAGTCCTTCAGTGTTGTGACTTGAGGCTCAATTTTTTTTTTTTTTTTATTGGTTGGTTCAGCTAGAAAAAATGCTGAGTGTTCTTCCCAGTTTGCTTTCTATCTCCAGGTCTTGTACATGTAATCACAATACTTTGTCTTTTCAGGCCGCCCTTTGAAATTCTCTGTTCAGCTCTTACTTTGTTTTTTCCTTTTCCTTTAGCTACTTGACATTCAAGAGCAAGTTTCAGAGTCTCTTCTGACACCCATGTAGATCTTTTCTTTCTCTCTGTCTTTTTAATGACCCCTGGGTTTCTTCATGGATGGTGGGTCTTTGATGTCATGCAACAACTCGTTTGGTCTTTAGTCATTAATATTCAACATGTCAAATCTGTTCTTGAGATGGTCTCTGAATTCAGGTGGGATATACCCAAGGTCATACTTTGGCTCTCCTAGACTTGTTCTAAATTTCTTCAGTTTCAACTTGAACTTGCATATGAGTAATTGATGGTCTGATCTGCAGCTAGCCTCTGGCCTTGTTCTCACTGATGATATTGAGCTTTTCCATCGTCTCTTTCCACAGATTTAGTCAATTTGATTCCTGTGTATTCTGTCTGGTGAGGTCCATATGTATAGTCGCCATTTATGTTGGTGAGAAAAGGTATTTGCAATGAAGAAGCCGGTGGTCTTGCAAAAATTCAGTCACGCAATCTCCAGCATCGTTTCTGTTATCAAGACTATTTTCCAAATAAGGGTTCTTCTTTCCAGCTTTCTCATTCTAACCACCAATAATTATCAGTGCATCTTGATTGCATGTTGTATCAATTTCAGACTGCAGAAGTTTGTAAAAATCTTTAATTTCTTCATCTTTGGACTTAGTGGTTGGTGCGTGAATTTGAGTAGTAGTTGTGTTAAATGGTCTTCCTTGTAGGCGAATGTATATTATCCCATCGCTGACAGCATTGAACTTCAGGATAGATCTTGAAATGTTCCTTTTGACAATGAATGCAACACCGTTCCTCTTCAGGTTGTCATTCCCAGCATGGTAGACCATATGATTTTCTGATTCAAAATGACCAATACCAGTCCCTTTCAGCTCACTAATGCCTAGGATATCGATGTTTATGAGTTCCATTTTATTTTTGATGATTTCTAGTTTTCCTGGCGTCATACTTCATACATTCCATGTTCTGAGTATTGATGGATGTTTGCAGCTGTTTCTTCTCATTTCGAGGCATGCCACATCAGCAAATGAATGTCCCGAAAGCTTGACTCCGTCTACATCATTAACGTCGACTCTGAGGATATAGCTCTTCCTGTTGCACTTCAGGGCCTTCCAACCTAAGGGGCTCATCTTTTGGCCCTGTATCAGACATTGTTCCGCTGCTATTCATAAGGTTTTCACTGGCTAATCCTTTTCACAAGTAGCCCACTGGTTCATTCTTCCTCGTCTGTCTTAGTCTGGAGGCTCAGCTGAAACCTATCTGCCATGGGTGACCCTGCCGGTATTTGAATACCGGTGGCATAGCGTATAGCTTCTAGCATCACAGCAACACAGAAGGCCCCCAGTACATCACACTGACAGATGCACGGGGGTTCATAAACTTAATAGTGTAGAAAGAGTAGTTTTAAATAAGATCAGTAACAGATTCAAGTATTTTGTATGCATTTTTCATATTTTATTTATCTTGAATATTTCCTTAATTTTCCATGCTGGGCAACTTCCCTCTGGAGGCCCTTCCTTTTTCTTCTCCAGGCTGAGCTGTTTACTGTCTAGAACTGCTGCAGCAAAACCCTTAGGCCTTTCTTTGGCATTCTTCTGGAATGGATGTGCTCTTTGCTGGATTATCATCAAATGAACACTTGACAATCGGTTGTGAGAACTATGATTTTTTTTCTGTTTGTCCTTTTATATGTAATTATGTGATATATATGATACATATGTATGTATGTCCATGTACATAACAGCATAGGTGTTGTAGGAGAACTACGAGATTTTTGATGAACTTGTGAAGTTATTAAAAGTAACAAGGAATTTAAATGCTAATGTAAATGTTTAGTTGCTATGATGATATCAGGAATAAGCTAATAAGCTAATGTATTTAATTTTAGCCTCTTGAGGGATAAAAAAAACCACTGGAGACTGGCAGGACTCCCTGAGGGAAGGGACCTCACTACATTTAGGGAGCTGAGCCTTGTTACTTTCCCAGACACTAAAAAAAAAGGGTGGCAAATGCCTAATTTACAAAAGAGTGTGTCTCCTTCATTTTTTTTTTTTAATTGGTGGAAGTATTCTCAACAAAGCATTCACAAATTCAACAATTTTTACATGCACAATTTAGTGACATTGATTGTATTATTTTTGTGCAACCTTTTTATCACTCTCCCTTTACAAATTATTCCACCACCATTAACATAAACCCTGTACCTTTTAAGCAAAAACTTCCCCCTCTTTCCCATCCCTGGTAACTACTGATTACCCTTAGTTTTTATGTATTTGCTTATTTCATCTAAGTGAGATCATATAGTATTTGTCCTTTTGTGACTGATTTATTTTGCTCAGCAGAATGTTTTCAAGGTTCATCCGTGTTGTAGCATGCATCAGGGCATCCTTTGTCTTTATGGCTGAGCTGTATTCCATTGTGTGTATATACCACATTGTGTTTGTCCATTCTTCTGTAGATGGACATTTTTGGTTTCCACAGACAACATATATGTATATATTTAATGTACAGGAATCAGGAATGAATTATAATGGATTACTGTATATGGGAAGAGACTAGATTGATGTAGTGTAGTCAGTAGACACTTAAAAAAAAAAACACCGGCATCGAGTTGATTTTGACATGGTCATATACGAGAGTAGTGATTCAATTGTAGAATTCTTGCCTTCCATTTGAGAAAGTTGTTTGATTCTCAGCCGGTGCATCTCATGGACAGCCACCACCGGTCTTGTCATTGGAGGCTTGCATATTGCTGTGATCTTACACACGTTCCAGTGAAGCTTCTGGACTAAGATTACAAAAAAAGGCCTGGTAATCTATGTCTGAAAATCACCCAATGAAAACCCTGTGGATCACAAAGACAGGATGTGCACCCAGTCATGGGGATTGCTCAGGACTGGCCAGAATATTGTTCTGTTGTGCATGGCTTTCCCATGAGTCAGATCAACTTTATGGCAGCTAACAACAAAGACAACTAAGAAGTGGTCATAGTTTATTAATGACTAGTTTACAGTAGGTATGGGGTGACGAGGAGCCTTGGTGGTGCAGTAGTTAAGAGCCCTGCTGCTAACCAGAATGTCGACAGTTTGAATCTATTGGGCACTCCTTGGAAACCCTGTGGGACTGGTGTACTCTGTATTACAGGGTCGCTATGAGCCGAAAATGGCTCAACAGTAATGGATTTTTTTTTCTTGTATGGCGTGAGGAGGAATATCAGCTCAATTAAGCAAGTATTTGCCACATTTAAGACTAAGACACCCAATGTTTTTGGGTGCTCATGTCGTCCAACAACTCCCAAAGAAGTGGTGGAGGTTAAAAAACAGTACAGTAATCACAATGCATAAAGGTCCAATGAGAACAGAAAAGAATGGTACATATCAATAGTATAAAAATTATAATACAGTGCAGAAATGTCTAAGGGAGGACATAAGAGTGAAAAAAAGAGTTTTTTACTTTGAGTTTGGATTAGACGACCGTTTAGAGCAAAAAGGGGAGGATTATTTAACATGTCCAGTGATTCTGGGGAAGTAAAAATGTCAGAGTCTTATCTTCAAGATGAGTGCCTTGTTTGGGAAGCAGGTGCAGTGGGAGAAGGGCCAGTAAGAGCAAAAGCTAGTAGCTGGTGAATGTGTTGTAAATGAAGCCAGTTATGCACTGAATCATAGTGACCCCGTGTACAAGAGAATGAAACACTACTTGGCACTGTGCCATCCTCATAGTTGTTATGTATTGAGTCTATTGTTGCAGCCACTGTGTCAGTCCACCTCTTCGAGGGTCTTCCTCTTTTCTGCTGACCCTGTACTCTGCCAAGCATGATATCCTCCAGGGACCCTCCTGACAACATGTCCAAAGTATGTAAGACGCAGTCTCGCCATCCTTGCCTCTAAGGAGCATTCCGGCCGCACTTCTTCCAAGACAGATTTGTTTGTTCTTCTGGCAGTCCCTGGTATATTCAGTATTCTTTGCCAACACCATAATTCAAAGGCGTCAATTCTTCTTTGATCTTTCTTATTCATTATACAGCTTCCACATGCAAATGATGCCACTGAAAATATCTTGGCTTGGTCAGGCACATCTTAGTCCTCAATGTGACATCCTTGCTTTTCAGCACTTTAAAGAGGTCTTTTGTAACAGACCTGCCCGGTGCAATGCGTCTTTTGGTTTTTTGCCTGCTGTTTCCATGGGCATTGATCATGGATAGAAGTAAAATGAAATCCTTGATAACCTCAGTCTTTTCTCCATTTGTCATAATGTTGATTATTGGTCCAGTTGTGATGATTTTGTTTTCTTCGTACTGAGGTGTGCTGCATTACTGAAGGCTGTGGTCTTTGATCTCCATCAGTAAGGGCTTCAAGTCCTTCTCACTTTCAGCAAGCAAGGTTGTGTCATCTGCATATTGCAAGTTGTTAATGAGTCTTCTTCCAATCCTGATGCCCCGTTCTTCTTCTTATTGTCCAGCTTCTCAGATTATTTGATCGGCATACAGATTTAATAAGTATGGTAAAAAGATAAACCGGGATGCACACCTTTTAAGCTATGCAGCATCCCCTTGCTCTGTTTGAACGACATCCTGTTGGGGTGTGTTCAGGTTCTATATGAGCGTAATTAAGTGTTCTGGAATTCCTATTCTTTGCAGTGTTTTCCATAATTTGTTATGATCTACACCGATGAATACCTTTGCATTCAATAAAACACAGTTAAACATCTTTCTGGTATTCTCTGCTTTTAGCCAAGATGCATCTGATGTCAGCAATGATATACCTTGTTCCAAGTCCTCTACTGAACGTGGCTTCAATTTCTGGCAGTTCTCTGTTAATGTACTGCTGCAACTGCTTTTGAATGATCTTCAGCAGTATTTTATTTGTGTGTGGTATTAATGGTATGCTTCAATAATTTCCACATTCTGTTGAACCACCTTTCTTTGGAGTGGGCACAAATATGGATTTCTTCAAATTGGCTGGCCAGGTAGCTATCTTCCAGATTTCTTGGCATATGCAAGTACATCTCAGTTGCTATTCAGTTAATTCCTGTCGCCTTGTTTTCTCACCAGTGCCTTCATTACAGCTTGGACTTTTTCCTTCA
This sequence comes from Loxodonta africana, assembly GCF_030014295.1. Lineage (NCBI taxonomy): Eukaryota > Metazoa > Chordata > Mammalia > Proboscidea > Elephantidae > Loxodonta > Loxodonta africana. The sequence continues at coordinate 31,053,915 of NC_087364.1, forward strand.
GTACCATTGGTTCTTGGTCATATTTTGCCTCCTGAACTGGTTGAACATTGACCAATTGTTCTCAGTACAATGAGTGTGTATTCCTTCCGTCATTTTTTGATGCTTCCGTCATTCATGATTTTGTCCATCATCGCAAGGCTTGAATTTTTTCTTTCATTTGAAAAATGCTGGGCATGTTCTTCCCTTTTGTTTTTCTAACTCCAGGTCTTTGCAGATTTCATTATAAAACTTTGTCTTCTTGGTCCCCCATTTGAATTTCTCTGTTCAGGTCTTTTACTTCATCATTTCTTCCTTTCCCTTTAAATAGTTTGCATTCAAAAGAAAGTTTCAGAGTGTCCCTCTGACATCCACTTTTTTTTTTTTAAATGACATTTTCCTTTCTTCACAAATGATGCCCTTGATACCATCCCACCATTCATCTGAAGTGCGGTCATTAGTGTTCAGTGCATCAAATTTATTCTTGAGATGGCTTCTGAATTCAGGTGGGATATACTCAAGTTGTACTTTGGGTCTCTTGGACTTGTTCTAATTTTCTTCAGCTTCCACTTGAACTTGCATATGCTCAATAGATGATCTGCTGCACAGTCGGCCCCAGGACTTCTTCTGACTGGTGATATTGATGTCATGTGCTTTCCAGTGTTGTTTCTGTCCCCAAGGCTGTATTTTCTGACTGTGTATCCATTCCTTGTTTCCCACTTTGGCATTCCAACCACCAGTAATTATGAATGCATTAAAAAAATTTTTTTTATTGTGCTTTAAGTGAAAGTTTACAAACCAAGTCAGTCTCTCATACAAAAACTTATATACATCTTGCTGTATGCTCTTAGTTGCTCTCCTTCTAATGAGACAGCACAGTCCTTCCCTCCACTCTATTTTCTTGTCCATTCAGCCAGTTTCTGACCCCCTCTGCCCTCTCATCTCTTTTGCAGTCAGGAGCTGCCCAAATAGTCCTATGTGTCTACTTGATCCAAGAAGCTCACTCCTCACCACTACCATTTTCTCTCCTATAGTCCAGTCCAATCCCTGTCTGGAGAGTTGACTTTGGAATGGTTCCTGTCTTGGGCTAACAGAAGGTCTGGGGATCATGACCTCTGGGGTCTTTCTAGTCTCAGTAAGACCATTAAGTCTGGTCTTTTTATGAGAATTTGAGATCTGCATCCCAGTGGCCTCCTACTCCCTCAGGGGTTCTTTGTTGTGTTCCCTGTCAGGGCATTCATAGGTTGCAGCTGGGCACCATCTAGTTCTTCTGGTCTCAGGCCGATGGAGTCTCTGGTTTATGTGGCCCTTTCTATCTCTTGGGCTTATAATTACCTCTGTCTTTCGTGTTCTTCATTCTCCTTTGATCCAGGTGGGTTGAGACCAATTGATGCATCTTAGATGGCCCCTTACTAGCATTTAAAACCCCAGATGCCACTCTCCAAAGTGGGATGCAGAATGTTTTCTTAAAAGATTTCATTATGCCAATTGACTTAGATGTTGCCTGAAACCCCTGCCCCTGCTATGCTGACCTTCGAAGCGTTTCAGCTCATTCAGGAAACTTCTTTGCTTTTGGTTTAGTACTATTGTGCTGATCTCTCCTGTATTGTGTGTTGTCTTACCCTTCACCTAAAATAGTTCTTATCTACTACCTAATTACTGAATACTTCTCTCCCACCCTCCCTCACCACCCTTATAACCATCAAAGAATATTTTCTCCTGTGTTTAAACTATTTTTCGAGTTCTTATAATGTGGTCTCATGCAATATTTGTCCTCTTGGGACTGACTAATTTCACTCAGCATAATGCCTTCCAGATTCCTCCATGTTATGAAATGTTTCACGGATTCATCATTGTTCTTTATCGAAGTGTAATATTCCATTGTGTTAATATACCATAATTTATCCATTCATCTGTTGATGGGCACCTTGGTTGCTTCCATCTTTTTGCTGTTGGAAACAGTGTTGTAGTGAACATGGGGGTGCGTGTATCTGTTTGTGTAAAGGCTTTTATTTCGCTAGGATATATTCCAAGGAATGGGATTGCTGTATCGTATGGTAGTTCTATTTCTAGCTTTTTAAAGAAGCCCCAAATTGATTTCCAAAGTGGTTGTACTATTTCACAGTCAAACCAGCAGTCTCTCCACAACCTCTCCAACATTTTTTATTTTGTGTTTTTCAGATTAATGCCTGCGTTGTTAGAGTGAGATAGCATCTCATTGTAGTTCTGACTTGTGTTTCTCTAATGGCTAATGATTGTGAGCATTTCCTCAGGTTTCTGTTCACTACCTGAATGTCTTCTTTAGTGAAGTGCCTTTCATATCCTTTGTCCATTTTTTTATTGAGTTATTTGTCCTTTTGTAGTTGAGTTTTTGTAGTATCATGTAGGTTTTAGAGATCAGACGCTGATCTGAAATGTCATAGCTAAAAAAATTTTCCTAGTCTCTAGGTAATCTTTTTCCTCTTTTGGCGAAATCTTTGAATGAGCATAGGTGTTTGATTTTTAGGAGCTCCGAGTTATCTAGTTTTTCTTCTGCATTGTTGGTAATGTTTTGTATACTGTTTATGCCACGTATTAGGGCTCCTAACATTGTCCCTATTTTTTCTTCCATGATCTTTTTCGTTTTAGATTTTATATTTAGGTCTTTGATTCATTTTGAGTTGATTTTTCTGCATGGTGTAAGGTATGGGTCTTGTTTCATTTTTTTGCAGTTGGATATCCAGTTATACCAGTTATACCAGCAACATTTTTAAAGAGACTACCTTTTACCCATTTGGCTGACTTTAGGCCTTTGTCAAATATCAGATGCTCATATGTGGATGGATTTATGTCTGGATTCTCAATTCTGTTCCATTGGTCTATGTATCTGTTTTTGTACCGTACCAGGCTGTTTTGACTACTGTGGTGGTAAAATAGTTTCTAAAATCAGGTAGAGTGAGGCCTCCCACTTTGTTCTTCTTTTTCGGTAATGCTTTCCTTATCCGGGGCCTCTTTCCCTTCGATATGAAGTTGGTGATTTTTTTCCTCCATCTCATTAAAAATGTCTTTGGAATTTGGATCAGAACTGCGTTGTATTTATAGATGGCTTTTGGTAGAGTAGACATTTTTACAATGTTAAGTCTTCTATCCATGAGCAAGGTATGTTTTTCCAGTTACATAGGTCTCTTGGTTTCTTGCAGAAATGTTTTTTAGTTTTCTTTGTATAGGTCTTGTACGTCTGTGCTAAGACTTATTCCTACGTATTTTATCTTCTTGGTGGCTATTGTAAATGGTATTGATTTGGTGATTTCCTCTTCAGTGTTCTTTTTGTTGGTGTAGAGGAATCCACCTGATTTTTGTATGTTTATCTTGTATCCTCATACTGTGCTCAGCTCTTCTGTTAGTTTCAGTAGTTTTCTTGAGGGTTTTTTGTGTATAAGATTATGTCATTTGCAAAGAGACATACTTTTTCCTTACCTATCTGGATGCCCTTTATGTAGCCTAATTGCTCTGGCTAGGTCCTCCAGCACTATGTGGAATAGAGCAGTGATAAAGGCATCCTTGTCTGGTTCCCGATCTCAAGGGGAATGCTTCCAGGCTCTCTCCATTTAGGATGATGTTAGCTATTGGCTTTGTATAAATGCCCTTTATTATGCTGAGGAATTTTCTTTCTATTCCTATTTTGCTGAGAGTTTTTATCATGAATGGGTGTTGAACTTTGTCAAATGCCTTTGCTGCATCGATTGATAAAATCATGTGATTTTTCTGTTTTATTTATATGATGGATTTCATTAACTCTTTTTCTAATGTTGAACCATCTCTGTATACCTGGTATGAATCCCACTTGATCATGGTGAATTATTTTTTTGCTATGCTGTTGAACTCTATTGGTTAGAATTTCGTTGAGGATTTTTCCACCTGAGTTCATGAGGGCTATAGGACTGTAATTTCTTTTTTTTTTTGTGGTGTCTTTACCTGGTTTTGGTATCAGCGGTATGCTGGCTTAATAGAATGAGTTTGGGCGTATTCCATCCTTTTCTATGCTCTGAAATACCTTTAGTGTAGTAGTGGTGTTAACTTTTCTCTGCAAGTTTGTTAGAAATCTGTAGTGAACCCATCTGGGCGGGGGCTTTTTTTTCTTGGGACTTTTTAAATTACCTTTTCAGTCTCTTCTTTTGTTATGGGTTTATTTAGATATTCTACCTCTATTTGTGTTAGTTTAGGTTGGTAGTGTGTTTCTGGAAATACACCCATTTCTTCTGGGTTTTCAAATTTGTTAGAGCACAGTTTTTCATAGCAATCTGATATGATTCTTTTAATTTCAGTTGGATCCGTTTAATATCGCCCATCTCATTTCTTATTCAGGCTGTGTGCTTCCTCTCCTGTTTTTCTTTTGTCAGTTTGGCCAGTGGTTTATCAGTTTCGATAATTTTTTCAACGAACCGACTTTTTGTCTTGTTAACTCTTTCGGTTGTTTTTGTGTTCTCTGTTTCATTTAATTCTGCTCTAATTTTTATTATTTGGTTTTTACTGGTGCCTGAGGGATTCTTTTGTCTCTCTCTTCCTATTTGTTAAAGTTGAAGGGATAATTCTTTGATTTGGGCCCTTTATTTTTGAATGTGTGCATTTATTGATATAAATTACCTCTGAGCACTGCTGTAGCTGTGTCCCAAAGGTTTGGATAGGAAGTGTTTTCATTCTCATTGGATTCTATGAATTTCTTTATTCCATCCTTCATGTCTTCTGTAATCCAGTCTTTTTTGAGCAGGGTGTTGTTCAGTTTCCAAGTGTTTTCTTTTCCCTGCTTTTCCTGTTATTGATTTCCACTTTTATTACTTTATGGTCAGAGAAGATGCTTTGTAATATTTCAGTGTTTTGGATTTTTCTAAGGCTTGCTTTATGACCTAGTATGTGGTCTACTCTAGAGAATGTTCCATGTGCACTAGAAAAGAAAGTATACTTGGTTGCTGTTGTGTGGAATGTTCTGTGTATTTCTATGAGGTCAAGTTGGTTGATTGTGGCATTTAGGTCCTCTGTGTCTTTATTGAGTTTCTTTCTGGATGTCCTGTCCTTCACCGAAAGTGGTGTATTGAAGTCTCCTACTATTAATTTGGAGCTCTCTATCTCAGTTTTTAATGCTGATAGAGCCTGTTTTATGTATCTTGCAGCCCTGTCATTGGGTGCATAAATATTTAATATGGTTTTATCTTCTTGGTTTATTGTCCCTTTAATCGTTATATAGCATCTGTCCTTATCCTTTCTGATGGGTTTAACTTTAAAGTCTATTTTGTTGGGAATTATTATTGCCACTCCTTCTCCTTTTCGAATGTTGTTTGCTTGATATAATTTTTTCCACCTTTTGAGTTTTAGTTCGTAACTCCAAGTCTAAGGTGTGTCTCTTGGAGGCAACATATAGAGCTATTGTGTTTTTTTTTTATTATTCACTTATTGAGCTTCAAGTGAACGTTTACAAATCAAGTCAGTCTGTCACATATAAGTTAATATACATCTTACTCCTTACTCCCACTTGCTCTCCCCCTAATGAGTCAGCCCTTCCAGTCTCTCCTTTCGCGAAAACTTTGCCAGCCTCCAACTCTCTATCCTCCCATCCCTCCTCCAGACAGGAGATGCCAACACAGTCTCAAGTGTCCACCTGATATAATTAGCTCACTTTTCATCAGCATCTCTCTCCCACCCACTGTGCAGTCCCTTTCATGTCTGATGAATTGTGTTCGGGGATGGTTCCCGTCCTGTGCCAACAGAAGGTTTGGGGACCATGACCGCCGGGATTCCTCTAGTCTCAGTCAGACCATTAAGTATGGTCTTTTTATGAGAATTTGGGGTCTGCATCCCAAATTTTTGCATCTATGTTCATGAGGGATATAGGTCTGTAATTTTCTTTTTTTGTAATGTCTTTACCTGGTTTTGGTATCAGGGAGATGGTGGCTTCATAGAATGAGTTGGGTAGTATTCCGTCATTTTCTATGCTTTGAAATACCTTTAGTAGTAGTGGTGTTAACTCTTCTCTGAAAGTTTGGTAGAACTCTGCAGTGAAGCCATCCGGGCCAGGGCTTTTTTTTGTTGGGAGTTTTTTGATTACCGTTTCAATCTCTTTTTTTGTTATGGGTCAATTTAGTTGTTCTACTTCTGAATGTGTTAGTTTAGGTAGGTAGTGTTTTTCCAGGAATTCATCCATTTCTTCTAGGTTTGCAAATTTGTTAGAGTACAGTTTTTCGTAATAATCTGATATGATTCTTTTAATTTCAGCTGGGTCTGTTGTGATGTGGCCCTTCTCGTTTCTTATTCGGGTTATTTGTTTCCTTTCCTGTATTTCTTTAGTCAGTCTAGCCAAAGGTTTATCAATTTTGTTAATTTTTTCAAAGAAGCAGCTTTTGGCTTTGTTAATTCTTTCAATTGTTTTTCTGTTCTCTAATTCTTTTTTTTTTTTTTTTAATTCATTTAGTTCAGCTCTAATTTTTATTATTTGTTTTCTTCTGGTGCCTGATGGATTCTTTTGTTGCTCACTTTCTATTTGTTCCAGTCATAGGGACAGTTCTCTGATTTTGGCTCTTTCTTCTTTTTGTATGTGTGCATTTATCGATATAAATTGACCTCTGAGCACTGCTTTTGCTGTGTCCCAGAGGTTTTGATAGGAAGTATTTTCATTCTCGTTGCATTCTATGAATTTCCTTATTCCCTCCTTGATGTCTTCTATAACCCAGTCTTTTTTCAGGAGGGTATTGTTCATTTTCCAAGTATTTGATTTCTTTTCCCTAGTTTTTCTGTTATTGATTTCTAGTTTTATTGCCTTATGGTCTGAGAAGATGCTTTGTAATATTTCGATGTTTTGGATTCTGCAAAGGTTTGTTTTATGGCCTAATATGTGGTCTATTCTAGAGAATGTTCCATGTGCGCTAGAAAAAAAAGGATACTTTGCAGCAGTTGGGTGGAGAGTTCTGTATAAGTCAATGAGGTCAAGTTGGTTGATTGTTGTAATTAGGTCTTCCGTGTCTCTATTGAGCTTCTTACTGGATGTCCTGTCCTTCTCCGAAAGTGGTGTGTTGAAGTCTCCTACTATAATTGTGGAGGTGTCTATCTCACTTTTCAATTCTGTTAAAATTTGATTTATGTATCTTGCAGCCCTGTCATTGGGTGCATAAATATTTAATATGGTTATGTCTTCCTGATCAATTGTCCCTTTTATCATTATGTAGTGTCCTTCTTTATCCTTTGTGGTGGATTTAAGTCTAAAGTCTATTTTGTCAGAAATTAATATTGCTACTCCTCTTCTTTTTTGCTTATTGTTTGCTTGATATATTTTTTTTTCATCCTTTTGAGTTTTAGTTTGTGTCTCTAAGTCTAAGGTGTGTCTCTTGTAGGCAGCATATAGACGGATCGTGTTTCTTTATCCAGTCCGTGACTCTCTGTCTCTTTATTGGTGCATTTAGTCCATTTACATTCAGCCTAATTATAGATAAATAAGTGTTTAGTGTTGTCATTTTGATGCCTTTTTGTGTGTGTTGTTGACAATTTCGTTTTTCCACATACTTTTTTGTGCTGAGACTTTTTCTTAGTAAATTGTGAGATCCTCATTTTCGTAGTGTTTGACTTTATGTTTGTTGAGTCGTTACGTTTTTCTTGGCTTTTATCTTGAGTTATGGAGTTGTTGTACCTCTTTGTGGTTACCTTATTATTTACCCCTATTTTTCTAAGTAAAAACCTAACTTGTATTGTTCTATATCGCCTTGTATCACTCTCCATATGGCAGTTCTGTGCCACCTGTATTTAGTCCCTTTTTTTGATTATTGTGATCTTTTACATATTGACTTCAGTGATTCCCTGTTATGAGCATTTTTTTTTTTAATTAATCCTAATTTGTTTTTGTGATTTCCCTATTTGAGTTGATATCAGGACGTTCTGTTTTGTGACCTTGTGTTGTGTTGATATCTGATATTATTGGTTCTCTGACCAAACAATATCCTTTAGTATTTCTTGTAGCTTTGGTTTGGTTTTTGCAAATTCTCTAAACTTGTGTTTATCTGTAAATATCTTAATTTCGCCTTCATATTTCAGAGAGAGTTTTGCTGGATATATGATCCTTGGCTGGCAGTTTTTCTCCTTCAGTGCTCTGTATACGTCGTCCCACTCCCTTCTTGCCTGCATGGTTTCTGCTGAGTAGTCTGAACTTATTGATTCTCCCTTGAAGGAAACCTTTCTTTTCTCCCTGGCTGCTTTTAAAATTTTCAGGTTATCTTTGGTTTTGGCAAGTTTGATGATAATATGTCTTGGTGTTTTTCTTTTTGGATCAGTCTTAAATGGGGTTCGATGAGCATCTTGGATAGATATCCTTTTGTCTTTCATGATGTCAGGGAAGTTTTCTGTCAGGAGATCTTCAGCTATTTTCTCTGTGTTTTCTGTCCTCCCTCCCTGTTCTGGGACTCCAATCACACGCAAGTTATCCTTCTTGATAGAGTCCCACATGATTCTCAGGGTTTCTTCATTTTTTTAAATTCTTTTATCTGATTTTTTTTTACAGCTATGTTGGGGTTAATTCCCTGGTCCTCCAGATGTCTCAGTCTGCATTCTAATTGCTCAAGTCTGCTCCTCTGACTTCCTATTGCGTTGTCTAATTCTGTAATTTTATTGTAAATCTTTTGGATTTCTACATGCTGTCTCTCTCTGGATTCTTGCAACTTATTCATTTTTCCACAATGTTCTTGAATAATCTTTTTGAGTTCTTCAACTGCTTTATCAGTGTGTTCCTTTGCTTTTTCTGTAGATTGCCTTATTTCATTTCTGAGGTCATTTCTGATGTCTTGAAGCATTCTGTAAATTAGTTTTTTATATTCTGTATCTGATAATTCCAGGATTGTGTCTTCATTTGGGAAAGATTTTGATTCTTTTGTTTGGGGGGTTGTAGAAGCTGTCATGGTCTGCTTCTTTATGTGGTTTGATATGGACTGCTGTCTCCGAGCCGTCACTGGGAAACTAGTTTTTCCAGAAAATCCGCTAAAAAAAAATGGAGTCAGATCCCTATCAGAACTGCCTTTGGATTATAACCTCCACCTTGTTCCCTGTAAGGATGAAAGTCTGAGATTTGGATCGTATATTCTTGGCTGTAGCTGGTTCTGTGTTTTTAGTCCAATTAGGGGTGGATTTTTGGTCCCTGGGTTTTTTGTGGTTCCTTCTGTCAGGCCGGAAGAGTGGGTTAGGAAAAGACCAAAAGAAAAAAAAAGGGGGGTGGAAGCAAAGCCGCCGCGGAGCCGGAGCTGTTCTCCTTCTGGCTCAGGAAATTCCAATGTTAATGAAGCTGCCAGGGTAGGGTGGGGGAAGGATCAGAGAGATAGGAGAGTAGCACCTGGGAATATAGCCTGAGTTGCTTGTGTTGCTTGGGATGACTATTTTATCTGAGATTCCCGAGGGGCGTGTCGCCTATGTGTGCTGGCTGTGTGGAGATTGCCCCCGGGTATCTGGCCCACTGAAGCCGCGGTCAGATCCTCCGCTGCCAGTCCAAAGCCCAGTGTCAAGATTCCCCTGCTGGGACGCTGCACTCCCGACTCCAAAATCAGTCGCTGCCTCCCGGGGACTTCTTGTCCGGCCAGCCGCGTCGCCCCGCCGCTCCCGCGGACCGGCTGGGCCCCGTCCCGGGGTTAGTTCAGGGGAGTGGATCTGCTCCCCGTATTTGTGCTGTGACAGCGCCCAGTCAAAAACCCGGCGGCAAGATTCCCTGGCTAGGACGCTGCACTCCCAGCTCCAAGACCAGTCACTGCCTCCCGGGGAATTCTCCCACCGGCTGCGTCTCCACGCCACCCGCGCGGACCGGCTGGGCTCCCTCCCGGGTTGAGTTCAGGGGGGTAGGGCTGCGCCCCTTGTTTGTGCCGTCAGCTCCCCTGGGCCCTGACCTAAACCGGGCGCCAAGGTTACCTGACTGGGACACTGGCTCCAGGCTCCGAAAACTGTCGCTGCTTCCCCGTATTTGTTCGTTATCCATCTCTAAATCTGTGTTTGTTGTTCAGGGTTCGTAGATTGTTACGTATGTGATCGATTTACTTGTTTTTCCGAGTCTTTGTTGCAAGAGGGATCCGAGGTAGGGTCTACCTAGTCCCCCATCTTGGCCCCCTCCAGCTCTATTGTGTTTTTTAATCCATTCTATCACTCTCGCTCTTTATTGGTGCATATAGCCCATTTACATTCAGTGTAATTATGGATATGTATGAGTTTAGTTCTGTCATTTTGATGTCTTTTTTTGTGTGTGTTGACAGTTTGTTTTTTCCCACTTAGTTTTTTGTGCTGAATGGTTTATTTATTGTCTTTTCCTCATATTCTTTGTCGATTTTGTTTTTGCTGAGTGTTTTTTTCTTGTATTTTATTTTGATGAATAGGATTGTTAATGTCCCTTGTGGTTATCTTAATATTTACCCCTGTTTTTCTAAGTTTAGACCTAACTGTATTTCTTTATATCGCCTTGACTTCCTTTCCATGTGAAAGATCTATCACTACCTTTCTTAGTCCTTCTTTCTTGTTTTAATGTTGTCTTCTTTTACATAATGACATCGGTGTTTCCCTCTTTTGAGCTTTATTTATTTATTGATTTACTTTTGTGATTTCCCTGTCTGGGTTGACTTCTGATTGCTGTGCCCAGTGTTCTAGCCTTGGGTTGATACCTGATAGTATTGATTTTCTAACCAAAGAACTCCCTTTAGTATTTCTTGTGGTTTTGGTTTGGTTTTTATGAATTCCCTAAACTTCTGTTTATGTGGAAATGTCCTAATTTTGCCTTCATATTTGCGAGACAGTTTTGCTGGATATAAGATTCTTGGTAGAAATTTTTTTTTTTTATGTAAGTCATCCCATTGCCTTCTTGCCTGCATGGTTTCTGCCGAGTAGTCTGAGCTTATTCTTAGTAACTCTCCTTTGTTAGGTGACTTTTCGTTTATGCCTAGCAATTCTTAAAATTCTGTCTTTAGCTTTGGTTTTGGCAAGTTTGAGTATAATATGTCTTGGTGACTTTCTTTTAAAATCTACCTTATGTGGAGTTTGACGAGCATCTTAGATATCATCTCTTCTTTCACAATATCAGGGAGGTTTTCTGCCAACAAATCTTCAACAGTTCTCTTTGTATTTTCTGTCATCCCTCCCTGTTATGGTACTCCAATCAGTTGTAGGTTATTTCTCTTGATATGATAGAGTCCCACATGATTATTAGGGTTTCTTCATTTTTCCAAATTCTTTTATCTGATATTTCTTCGACTATATTGGTGCTATTTCATTTTCAGTCTCACTGATTCTGCCTTCTACTTGCTCAATTCGCCTCCTGTGACTTTCTATTGAGTTGTCTAATTCTGTAATTTTATTGTTAATGTTCTGAGTTTTTGGTTGTCGTTTCTCTGTGGATTATTGCAGCTTATTAAATTTTTTGTTACGTTCTTGCATACGTTTTTAATGCCTTCAGCTGCTCTATGTGTGTGTTCCTTGGGTTGTTCTGAGTTTGCCTGAGCTCCTTCCTGATCTGGTTCCTGATGTCTTGAAGAATTCTGTATATTAATCTTTTGTATCCTGCATCTGGTAATTCCGGGAAGGCACCTTCATCCAGAAGATCCCTTGATTCTTTGGTTCGAGAGCTTGTTGAAGCGATTATGGTGTGCTTCTTTATGTGATTTGATATTGACTTTTGTCTCCGAGCCATCTATTAATTATTAATTTATGTTATGTTTGCTTATTGTATGCCAGCTTCTTTCTCTGTTTTGATTTGATATGCCCAAATAGGCTGCTTGAGTGAGCTAGCTTGATGATTATATTTTCGCCTTTGAAGCTCTAACATTCTGTCACCAGATGGCTAGAGGTGTTACCAGGTATATGAGCCAGGAGTCCTTTCACTTTTCTTGTATTGATTCAGCTCAGGTATCCAGGTAGTTCACCATCCAGTGTGTGGTACAGGCTGTGTCCTACAGTCTTAGAGGGGCAGAGGTGATTGGTGTAGGTACAGATATCTGGTTGCAGCAGGGGGTCATGCTCTGCACAAGGCGGGGGCCTGACAACCATCCCCTAAGATTCTGTGAGGATAGCACTTCCCTGTTCCCTGGAGTGCAGAGGTGGGTGGGTTTTGCGGACAGACCATGAGCACCTAGTGCTTTTGTTTGTAAGGACTGGGAGGTACCAGTTATCCTTGGACCCCTTTTGTAGGTGGCTGGGTGATGTGGGTGGAGTCACCAGTTCTTAGGCCGCTGATGTTGTAGGTGAGGACCCTGTATAATAGGCAAAGCAGTGTCAAACATCAAACACTCACCTGTCCACCGCACAGCTGAAACAGTTGCAAAATGCCAACATGGGCCTATTCTCCTGAAATAGGCCCACACAGGTCCATGCAGGGCTGAAGGTAATCTTTCCTCCCAATTGTGAATTTATGCCTTCTCCAGGGCCTGCAGAATGGATCAGTGCACTCAGCAGGAGGCCCAGGGAAGTCAACAGCCACTGAAGGTGGCTTAGGGGCTGGGGTGTGGTGAAAGATATGGAAGGACTTAGGTTTTGCTGAGAGCTCCATTCTTCTCTGGTTTTGGAGGTATGAGTAGGCTGTGCGGCTGACTGTCTCTCCCTGAGGATAGTGCATTTGGAATGGTAGCGCCAGCCCCTCCACGGTCACTCTAGGGAATTGATGCCTGACGGCTTCTGGCGATTCAGGTTCGGCAACTTATTTCCACTTGTGAACTGCCTCTCCCTACCCCTGCCACTCAATCTGTTTTCCTACTTTGCCTTTGATGTTCAGGGCTCCTAGCTTGTTATAAATACAACCGTTTCACTTGTTTTTTCGAGTCTTTGTTGTAAGAGGGATCACTGGAAATGTCTGACTACTCTGCCATCTTGTACTCACCTCGCCATAAGACTTTTATTGGCTGGTTTTCAGAAGAAGATCATTAGGCCTTTCTTTCCAGTCTGTCTTAATCTGGAAGCTCTGCTGAAATCTGTTCAGCATCATGGTAGCTTCCAAGTCTTCAATGACATGGGCGGTGACTGTACATGACATGCATTGGCCAGGAACCAGACCTGTGTCTCTCGCAGGGAAGGTGAGAATTCTGCCCCTGAGCCACCAATGCCTCATACATACACTTCTGTAGATGAGATTATTTTGGTTGACCAGGCAAGGCTTGGTGAACAGAAGTCTTACAGTGGAATCAGCCCTTACAGCTCCATAGGGTACTGCAGTTGCTTTAGTAGGTACAGAAACAAGCACATTAGATAAATGGATATTTGTTGGAAATGATTAGTTTTATTAGTACTTGGTTAATTGTCTGCATGAAGAAATGTGGAAACCCCTGTGTGTGAGCTAATCCCCATTTTCTCTTGTTCCTCATTCTTACAAATTATCTAAACAATTCCTGTGTTGTAGATGCCATTAAAATCAACCTTTGAGATCTAGAAGTAATCTTTATTACACCATTGTACTTTGCAAAGCGTTGTCACCTAATAAAAATTAACTACCCTTCAAATACTGTTTAAGGATAAAGTAGCTCAGTTTTATATATTTTTGAATTTTTTGGTAATATTTACTTACCAAACCAAACCTGTTGCCATCTAGTCAATTCCAATTCATAGCAACCCTGTAGGACAGAGTAGAACTGCCCCATAGGGTTTCCAAGGAGTGGTTGGTGGATTCAAATTGTAGACCTTTTGGTTAGCAGCTTGAGCTCTTAACCACTTTGCCACCGGAAATAAACCATGCTGCATAGTGAAACATAGACTTCTTAATGCCGTCCCCCAGCTATGCAGTTTTTCTCTGAGGGGCGGTTTTGTTATTAGTTTCTTTACAGAAGTTTCTACAAATTTACAGGCACACGTGTATATATTCTTAAAACATATGCAAATAAAAGCATACTACACACTTCTCTATAATTCGCTTATTTCCTGCACAGTATTCTATTTTGGAGACTGTTCCAAGTCAAAAAGGTGAGAGCAGGTTTCCTGTGTTTTTAAATATTTATTGATAGGGCATTGTTGTGTATGTACTAGTTCTTTTATATCCAGTCCTTAATTGATGTTGCCTTTTATGTTTTTCTGTTACATGCTCCATAACATGCCTTTGGACATGTGGTATGGAGCATATGTTTGAATATGTCTGTAGGATAGAATTTCTACCAGTTAATTGCTTGGCCACTGAATATGTGTATTTGCAGATTTTTTTAAGATGCTGCCTAACATGGTAACTGCTGCCTCCCATAAAGCCACCAAATTACATTCCTACCAAAAATCTCCTCAGGCTTTTACCCAGAGTTACCAACATTTTTTATCTTTGACAATCTAACAAGTATAAAGTTGTATTGTATTTCTGATTTGCTTGACTCTTAGTGTAAAGTGACACTGAACATCTTTTGATTTCCTAACTATGGAAAGTGAGAATTTAGCTTTAGTCTCTGTAGTCCACAACCAAAGTTAATAAAGATCAGATGGTGATAAAAACCGGTGGAATTGTTGCATTAATAATAAAGGTTAGGAATAGAAGTATGATTCAACTTTTGAGAGCTTTGGGGAAGTCCATTGTTGGTTAATGAGAATTCCAGAAATTAGAGTCCTGAAGTCATCTTGTACTTTAAGTACTATATTTAAGTAGATGGCACTATTTATCTTTCTATATATATATTTAATGATGTGAACGTTAGAGATTTGCTTTATGACAAAGTCATTACATTCAGTATAATATCTTAGTTTACTCCTTTGTTGATATAAAGAGGCACTATCTTGATTTGTAATCTCTTTCATTTAAAAATTATTTCATAATAGTTTTCTTCAGATGACAATGGGTAATGCTATGCCCAAATACCAAGATTAGGAAGAATCACAGAGTCTTTGTTTTACAGGGTTGCTATGAGTTGGAATCAACTCAGTGGCAACAGATATGGTTTGGATTTTGGTTAGAGGGGTGGGTGCACTTCGCTGCAAAACAGAAAGGATGGAGGTTCTAAACTATTTTAGATAAGCTCTCCCTAGAGTGAATTGAAAATTAAAATATACTTAAATATTATCAAGTTTTGTGGTTTGTTGTTGAGTGAATTATGTAACTATGAGGACTACAGCAAAATGAAATTAGTATTTTAATTCAAAATTTTATCTCATAAGTTAGTAACTTTAAATAATTATGTATACATTGTGTTCCTAGGGACTTGAATGAGTTTAATTTGCTCTTTGGCAAGCAAAAATTTTCTTATTCAGGAGTCCGTTATTCCTCTTCATACTTAAGTATTCATTATAATGGTGGATTATTAATTTCTCCTTGGTATGATCAGAGAGTAAATGTTATGTTTCATTGTAATTATCACACTTATTAAAAAATACTGAGCACATACTATGGCAGTACCGCTCTTCTAGGCACGGGGCTATAGCATGGACTGTATTATATTGTAGATAGAGGAAACATGTCCCTTTTAGTAAGGATGGTCATAGAAACATCCTCTGAGGAGACATTGGGGCTGAAACCTGAATGGTCAAAAGGAGGGAGGCCTGGGAAGTTGGAGGTGAACCTGTTCCAAGCTGTGGGCAATACTATTCAAAGCAAGAAAGTGGGAAATATCTGTTGTGTTGCAGTTCATTGGGCAAGGGTGTTTCTTAACCTTTTGTATCATTATTGCCCCCTTCCTAGAAGCCTTTTTAGGCATTAAATTTTTTAATCAACCCCCCTCCAAAGAACTTTTAATGCCACAAATAGCTGTTGATGTATTGTATGTATGTCTGTGCTTTATACATAGAAAGAATTTTTTGTTCCCCTTCCTGAACCAATTTTCTCTGCCTTGGGGCTGTTAAATCCCCATTGAGCATGCCAGATGTAGACCAACATATGCTATGGGATTTGTTTCTGAATGAGATGGGAATATTGGAAATTTCTAATTTAGCTACTCATGGAGAATTTACTGGAGGAGAGCCAGGGTAAAAGCAGGTAGACCAGTAAGACCATTAAATGCTGGTGAAAGGCCTGTCTACAAAGGTGATTATTTTTACAGAGAGAGAAACACAATGGGAGAAACAATGTAATGCATTAATTGTAAAAAGTATAAAGTATATGTATAATACTGATGGAAGCAGGAGGAAAAATGCCTATGGGCCCCATTGAATTGTGGGAAAGGAAATGACCCTCGGGAAATGAATATTTGAGGGAGACTTGACACTTAGTTTTTGCTTTGAGGTCATTTTAATTTACTGTTTTCAGACAGTTGAGTATAAGATGATCACAGAAGAAAACAGGATTTATAACCTTTGTAATTCCATATTTATTTCAGCCCCTCATTTAGTCTCAGAAGGAATGTGCCCCCACTTTTTGGTAGTTGTGCCTTTCATCCAGACTTTTCTCTATACTGGGGACTCTGTTTTAGACCCTATGTACTGTTTCTGATCTGCCACTACTGTTGTTTTTCTGAGCTCACACTGACTGACTTATTAGCAGGATCAAAATGGAGTTTCTTTATACCACATGGTTTTACCTCAAAATTGGATATCATCAGTGCAAAATTATAGGGAGTGCTTTAATAAACTCTGATTCTGACTAATGATAGGAAATAGCATTGTATGTTCTCATCAAAGGACTGCAGGAACTTTTTCTAAGTTCTGCCCCATCTCTCAGATTCTGCCCTGCTTGGCCAAGCAAAGACGTGGAAAGTCTGTTTGGGCTCTGGAGCGATTCAGAGCAGGTATTGGGAGCTCTTGCTGAGAGAGTATTTGCATTTATAAATGATGTGGAGGCAGCAAAATGAGAAGTGAGATTCACGACTACCTTGTGGTTTTTAATGCATTGTTTTTGTATTCTGTATTAAGGTAGTTTGTAAATCTACATTTCTGAAAGCCCCCCCGCTTTTTTTTTTTTTTTTTACCAATAAAGAGGAATTTAGTACATTTTTAAAATTTGAAAATGTGTTTTTAAGCTCTCTCTCGTTTTTAGACTTCTCAACTCCCCTTTTTTGAAGACCTAACCATTTATGAAGTATTGGCATCTTGTGTTAAAGAACAAAACATTAAAACATTTAACCATCTTAATGTATTTTCATATAAATATCTTTGTTCACCTACACTTCTTATTCAGAAATAGTATAACCGAGTGAGGAAGACGTGAGAGATGGAGCTCTAGATGAAAGAAGATCCTCTTGAATGATATAATTTTCCTTATCACTGATTCAGTTTAGTACCCCCTCCCCACTTAAATAGATTTAAACAGATGATCAGCACATAATAATGCAGATTACACTTGCTTGTTATTTAAGTAATTTTCCCTAATACCACATTCTTATATTTCATGCATATGGTTGTATATTTGATTGTGCAAGAAATATTTTCCCTCATAAGTTGGCTCACATATTTTCATTACTTAACAGTGAAGAGCTTTAACTGGTTTTAACTATGGAGAAAAATAAAAGCATATGGTGAGAAATAAAATGTCATTTGGTAATTCCTTTCCAGTTCCTTAACTGTTGGATTCTTGGGTGTGGTAATAATTTACTTGAAATATTGAACTCTGAAAGGAAATAGAGGCGAGACCAGCTCTTCAGGTACGTTCCTATTAATCATTTGTTGTCTTGAACTAAAAATACAATTTATTGCTATTACAGTCTAACAAGTTTATTAAAACTTAATCCTGGTTACACAGTGATCAAGGATAGGTTGTCTTTAATTTGTGTTTGTATGTGCGTGTTTGAGGAAAATTAGGGGATTGCAAGAGGTTAATGCTAGATTTTTGTTTTTGAAATGGCTTTGTAGGAATTTGAGGATAAAATTAAGGTTCAGATTTTTCAGTGGTATCTTATATTCTCAAACAAGTGTTTACCTCATCATAGTTGCCTTGCAAATTCAGCATTAATTACATGTTTTATTGAGACCTATTTCAACATTAGACTGTCTTTTTTTAAGGTCTTCGGGCACTTGCAACTTAGTTAATTTTTTATTTATTTTAGAAATGATTATGAGCATGCTTGATGAAAGCATCAATATGTGCTTTATTAGATTAAAAAAAAATTAATTTTGTTGGGAATATACACAGCAAAACATACACCAGCAAGTTTCTAAATGTACAAGTCAGTGACACTGATTACATTCTTCTACTTGTGCAACCATTCTCACCCCCCTTTTCTGAAGTGTTCTTTCTCTGTTAACATAAATTCACTGGCCCCTGAGGTTCCTGTCTGATCTTTCGAGTTGCTGTTGTCAGTTTGATCCCATACAGATAGATGTTAAAAGAGCGCAGTGCTTGAGGGATACATACTTTTAATTTATTAGATTTTTATTAGTCTATGCTGAACTTTAGGAATCTGTGGGTGGTACAGATGGTAAAGTGCTCCACCATTAGCTGAAAGGGTGGTGGTTTGAACGCATCTAGAGATGCCTCAGAAGGCAGGCCTGGCGATCTGCTTCTGAAAGGTCACAGTCTTGAAAACTCTGTGGAACAATTCTGCTCTGCACACATGGGGTTGCTGTGAATTGGAATTGATAAGGATGGCAACTAACAACAACAGCAATGCTAAAGTTTACATTTCTATTATAACTACAGCAAATATTACCTTACGTCCTTTGGAGAAAAAGACATACACGCACACACACATAAATATGCGTGTGTATGTTGTTGTTAGGTGCTGTTGAGGTAGTTCTGACTCATAGTGCCCTACGTACAACAGAATAAAACACTGCCCAGTCCTGTGCCATCTTCATAATCGTTATGCTTGAGCCCGTTGTTGCAGCCACTGTATCATTCCATCTTGTTGAAGGTCTTACCTGTATTCCCTGTGTCTGTTCAACCAGCTCCTGTCCCCCTCTGCCTTCTCATCTCGCCTCCAAACAGGAGCTGCCCACATACTCTTGTGTGTTTACTTGAGCCAAGAACTCACTCTTAACCAGTATCATTTTCTGTCTGTAGCCCAGTCCAATCCCTGTCTGAAGAGCTTGCTTCAGGAATAGTTCAGTCTTGACTAACGGTCCAGGGTCCATGACTTCCAGGGTCCCTTCAGTCTCAGACCATTAAGTCTGGTCTTTTTACGAGAATTTGTGGTCTGCATCCCACTGTTCTGCTCCAACAGGGATTCTCTGTTGTGTTTTCTGTCAGGGCAGTCATTGTTGGTAGCCAGACACCATCCAGTTCTTCTGGTCTCAGGCTGATGGAGTCTTTGGTGTATGTGGCCGTTTCTGTCTCTTGGGCTCATATTTGCCTTGTGTCTTTGGTGTTATTCATTCTCCTTTGCCCCACGTGAGTTGAGACCAGTTGATGTATCTTAGATGGCTGTTTGCTAATGTCTAAGACCATAGATGCCACTCACCAAAGTGGGATGCAGAATGTTTTCTTAATGACATGTCCCCTATAATCCTGGTGCCCAAACCCCCCCGTCCCTGCTACTCTTGCCTTCCAAGTGTTTGGTTGTACTCAGGAAACTTCCTTGCTTTTGGTTTAGTCCAGTTGTGATGACCTCCCCTGTATTATGTGTTGCCTTTACCTTCACCAAAAATAGTTCTTGTCTACTATCTAATTAGTGAATACCCCTCTCCCTCCGCCCCCACCCTTGTAACCATCAAAGAGTATTTTCTTCTGTGTTTAAACTTTTCTTGAGTTCCTGTAATAGTGGTCTCATACAATATTTGCAACTAATTTACTTAGTATAATGCCTTCCACATTCCTCCATGTTATGAGAGGTTTCACGGATTTATTGTTCTTAATTCTTGGTAGTATTCCATCATGTGAATATACCATAATTTATGTGTCCATTCATCTGTTGATGGGCACCTTGGTTGCTTCCATCTTTTTGTAATTATAAATGGTGCTGCAATAAACCTGGGTGTGCATATATATGTTTGTGTGAGGGCTCTTATTTCTCTAGAATATATATATCAAGGAGTAGAATTGCTGGATCCTGTCGTCTTACATACTCTGGAGATGTCGTCAGGAGGGATCAGTCCCTGGAGAAGGACATCATGCTTGGTAAAATACAGGGTCAGCGGAAAAGAGGAAGACCGTCAACAAGATGGATTGACACAGCGGCTGGAACAATGGGCTCAAGCATAACAATGATTGTAAGGATGGCGCAGGACCAGGCAGTGTTTCATTCTGTTGTGCATAGGGTCACTATGAGTTGGAACTGACTCAACGGCACGTAACAACAACAACAACGTGGTAGGTCTATTTCTGGCTTTCTGCGAAAGAGCCAAATCAATTTCCAAAGTGGTGTACCATTTTACATTCCCACCAGCAGTACGTAAATGTTCCAGTCTCTACACATTCTCTCCAACATTTATTATTTTGTGTTTTCTGGATTAATGCCAGCCTTGTTGGGGTGAGGTGGTATCTCATTGTGGTTTTTATTTGCATTTCTCTTAATGGCTAATGATCGTAACCATTTCCTCATGTATCTGTTAGCCACCTGAATGTCATCTTTGGTGAAGTACCTGTTCTTGCCATTTGCCCATTTTTTAGTAAGGTCGTCTTTTTGTTGTTGGGTTTTTGCAGTGTCACGTATATTTAGAGATCAGGTCGTGATCAAAATTATCGTAGCCAAAAACTTTTTCCCAGTCTGTAGATAGTCTTTGTACTTTTTCAGTAAAGTCTTTGGATGAGCAGAAGTGTTTGATTTTTAGGAGCTCCCAGTTACCTAGTTTTTCTTCTGGTGTTTGTGCATTAGTAGTAATGTTTTGTATAGTGTTTATTCTATGTATTAGGGCTCCTAATGTTGTCCCTGTTTTTTCTTCCTTGATCTTTATTACTTTAAGTTTTATATTTAGGTCTTTGACCCATTTTGAGTTAGCTTTTGTACATGGTGCGAGGTATTGGTCTTGTTCCATTTTATTGCGGATGGATATCCAGTTATGGCAGCACCATTTGTTAAAGAGACTGTCTTTTCCCTTTTTAACAGACTTTGGGCCTTTGTCAAGTATCAGCTGCTCATATGTGGATGGATTCTCAGTTCTGTTCCATTGGTCTATGTATCTGTTGTTGTACTAGTACCAGGCTGTTTTGACTACTATGGCAGTAAATAGGTTCTAAAATCAGGTAGTATGAGGCCTCCCACATTACTATTCTTTTTCAGTAGTGCTTTGCTTATCACCTTCCATATGAAGTCAATGATTTGTTACTCCATCTCATTAAAAAATGTTGTTAGAGTTGGATTCAGGATTGCATTGCAATAGATGGCTTTGGGTAGAATAGACACTTTCACAATGTTGAGTCTTCCTATCCATGAGCAAGGCATGTTTTTCCGCTTATGAAGGTCTCTTTTGGTTTCTTGCAATAGTGTCTTGTAGTTTTCTTACATCTCTTTTATATCTCTGGTTAGATTTATACCTAGGTATTTTATCTTCTTGGGGGCTGTTGTAAGTGGTATTGATTTGGTGATTTCCTCTTCGATGTTCTCTTTTTTGGTGTAGAAGAATCCAACTAATTTGTGTATGTGTATCTTGTATCTTGAAACTCTGCTGAACTCTTCTATTAGCTTCAGTAGTTTTCTTGTGGAGTCTTTAAGGTTCTCTGTTTATAAGATTATATCATCTGCAAATAGATATATTTTTACTCCTTCATTGTCCATTCGGATGCCCTTTGTTTCTTTACATAGCCTAATTTCTCTAGCTAGGACCTCCAGCACAGTGTTGAATAAGAGCGGTGATAAAGGGCATCCTTGTCAGGTTCCCCTTTTCAAGAGAATGCCTTCAGGCTCTCTCAATTTAGAATGATGTTGGCTTTGTATAGATGCCCTTTATTTTGTTGAGGAATTTTCCTTCTATTCCTATTTTGCTGTGAGTTTTTATCATGAATGGGTATTGGACTTTGTCAGATCCTTTTTCCACATTGGTTGATAAAATCACGGGGCTCTTGTCTTTTATTTATATGATTGATAACATAAAGTGTTTTTCTAATGTTAAACCATCCATGCATACCTGGTATGAATCCCTCTTGGTTATGGTGAATTATTTTTTTGATATGTTGTTGAATTCTATTGGCTGGAACATTTTTGAGGAGATTTTCACCTAAGTCCGTGAGGGATAGAGGTCTGTAATTTTCTTTTTTATTTGTGGTGTCTTTACCTGGTTTGGGTATCAGGGATGTGCTGGCTTCATAGAACGAGTTTGGGAGTATTCTGTCCTTTTCTATGCTCTGAAATACCTTTCATATTAGTGGTGTTAACTCTTATCTGAAAGTTTGTTAGAATCCTCCAGTGAAGCCGTGAGGACCAGGGCTTTTTTTTTTGTTGGGAGTTTTTGAATTACCTTCTCATTCTCTTCTTTTGATGTGGGTTTATTTAGTTGTTCTATCTGTGTTTGGATTACTTTAGATGGGTACTGTGTTTCTAGAAATTTGTCCATTTCTTCTAGGTCTTCAAATTTGATAGAGTACAGTTTTTCATAGTATTCTGTTATGATTCTTTTAATTTCAGTTGGATCTCTTGTGGTATCACTCATCTCATTTCTTATTCAGGTTATTTGCTTCCTGTCCTGATTTTCTTTTGTCAGTTTGGCCAGTGCTTTATCAGTTTTGTTGATTTTTTTTTTTCAAAGAACCAGATTTTCATTTTGTTAAGTGTTTTAGTTGTTTTTCTGTTCTCTGTTTCATTTAATTCTGCTCTGAATTTTATCATTTGCTTTCTTTTTTGTGCCTAAGGGCTTCTGTTGCTGCTCTCTTTCTTCTTGTTCAAGTTGTGGGGTTAATGCTTTGAATTTGGCTGTTCTTTTTGTATGTATGCATGTATTACTATAAATTGATCTCTGAGCACTGCTTTTGCTGTGTCCCAAAGGTTCTGATAGGAAATGTTTTCACTCTCTTTGGATTCTATGAATTTATTGTGATTGTAATTTTTTCTGTAACCCAGTAGTTTTTGAGCAAGGTGTTGTTCGGTTTCCATGTGTTTGATTTCTTTTTCTTGTTATTGACTTCTACTTTTATGGCTTTATTGTTAGAAAAGATGCTTTGTAATATTTCGATGTTTTGGATTCTGTTAAGGCTTGCTTTATGACCTAATATGTGGTCTATTCTAGAGAATGTTTCATGTGTGTTGGAAAAGAAAGTATACTTGGCTACTTTTGGGTGGAGTGTCCTGTATATGTCTATGAGGTCGAGTTAGTTGTTTGTGGCCTTTATATCTTCCTTGTCTTAATGAGCTTCTTTTTGGATGTCCTGTCCTTCACCAAAAGTGGTGTGTTGAAGTCTCCTATTGTAATTGTGGAGCTGTCTGTCTCGTGTTTCAGTGCTGTTAGAGTTTGTTTTATGTATCTTGATGTCCTGTCATTGGGTGCATAAATATTATGGTTATATCCTCCTAGTATAAAAAACCAATAACCAAACCCACTGCTGTTGAGTGGATTCCGACTCCTAGCTACTGTATAGGACAGAGTAGAACTGTCCCATAGAGTTTCCAAGGAGCGCCTGGCAGATTTGAACTGCTGACCTCTTAGTTAGCAGCCGTAGCACTTAACCACTATGCCACCAGGGTTTCCTCATCCTGGTAATAAAAAATACTGACCGTTTAATCATTATATATGCCCTTCCTTATTCTTTGTGGTGAATTTAACCCTAAAGTCTAATTTGTCAGAAATTGAATATTGCCACTCCTGCTATTTTTTGATTGATATTTGCTTGATACTTTTTTTCCCCATCCTTTCAGTTTTAGTATGTTTGTGTCTTTAAGTCTAGGGTGTGTTTCTTGTAGGCAGCATATAGACGGATCTTTTTTTCTTTTTTTTCGTTCTGCCACTCTCTCTGTATTGGTGCATTTAGTCCCCGTAAAAAAAAAAATACGGATAGGAACGAGTTTCATGCTGTCATTTTGATGTTTTTTTTGGTGTGGTGACAGTTCTTTTTTCTACTTAATTTGTTTGTGCTAAGTAGTTTATCTATTGTCTTTTTCATTTTTGTTGATGTCATATTTGGTAAGTCTTTATGTGTTTCTTGTATTTTGTTTAGATGTGTGGGATTGTCAGTGTCCTTTGTGGTTTCCTTAATATTTTCCCCTGTTTTTCTAAGTTTAAACCAAATTTTTATCTCTTTATCTTGCCTTCACTTCCTCTCCATATGAAAGAACTATGGCAACATTCGTTTGTCCCCATGTATTGATTTAATTCTGTCATGTTTTACATAATGACATCGCTGTTTCCCTGTTTTGAGCGTTTTTTATCCTGATTTATTTTTGTGATTTCCCTGTCTGGGTTATATTACCTGGTTGGTCTGTCCAGTGTTGTAGTCTTGGGTTGTTAAATGATGTCATTGGTTTTCTAACCAGAGGACTTCCTTTAGTATTTCTTGTAGTTCTGGTTTGGTTTTTGCAAATTCCCTAAATGTCTGTTTATCTGGAAATGTCCTAATTTCACCTTTGTATTTGAGACACAGTTTTGCTGGATATATGTTTCTCAGGTGGCAATTTTTTTCCTTTAAGTTTTTATATATGTCATCCCATTGCCTTCTTGCCTGCAAGGTATGAGTATTCCGGGCTTATTCTTATTGACTCTTCTTTGTAGGTGACTTTTCATTTATTTGTAGCCACTCTTAAAATTATCTCTTTAGCTTTGGTTTTGGTAAGTTTGATTATATGTCTTAGTGACTTTCTTTTGGGATCTACCTTGTGTGGGGTTCGATAAGCATCTTGGATAGGTATCTTCTCATCTTTCATGATATCAGGGATGTTTTCTGCTAACAAATCATCAGCAATTCTCTATTTTCTTGTCTCCCTGTTCTGGTACTCAGTCACTCATAGGTTATTTCTCTTGATAGTCCCACGTGATTCTTACGGTTTCTTCATTTTTTTAAATTCTTTTATGTGATTTTTCTTTGAATATATTAGTGCTAAGTGTTTTATCTTCAGTCTCACTAATTCTGACTTCCATTTTCTCAGATCTCCTCTTGCTTTCTCTTGTCTATTTCTTAAATTTTATTGTTAATCTTCTGAATTTCTGTTTGCTGTCCCTCTTTGGATTCTTGCAGCCTATTAAATTTTTCATTTTGCTCTTGAATAACCTCCTTAATTTCCTCCACTTCTTTATCTGTGTGTCCCTTGGCTTGTTCTGTGTTTTGCCTGATCTGCTTCCTGATCTCTTGTAGAGTTCTGTATATTAATCTTTTGTATTGTAACTTTGGTAATTCCAGGAATATTTCTCTGTCTGGAAGAGTCCTTGATTCTTTGTTTTAGGAGCTTGTTGAGGTGATCATGGTCTGCTTCTTTATGTGATTTGATATTGACTCTTGTCTCTGAGTCATCTGTTATTAATTTCTTTTATGTTTGCTTACTGTGTCCTAGCTTTTTGCTTAGTTTTGTTTTGATATGCCCAAATAGGCTCTTTAAGTGAGCTAGTTTGATTATCGGAGCCTTTGAAGCTCTAACATCTTGTCACCAGCTAGCTAGAGCTTTTACCAGGTATACGAGCCCAGGAGTCCATTCACTTTTCTTCTGTGGATTCAGTACAGGTGGCCAGGTAGTTGGTCACCAGGTGTGTGGTGCAGGCTCTCAGCTACAGTCTTAGAGGAGCAGGGATGATTGGTGTAGGCATATGTATCTTGCTCATTGGGGTCACGCGCTGCGCAAGGCAGGGCCTGACAACTCTCCCCTGAAGGTCTGTGAGGAAAACCCTTTCCTGTTCCGTAGAATGCACAGGTGGGTGGGCTCTGCATCTGGATCCTGGGGGCCCAGTGCTTTTGGCTATGAGGACTGGGAGGTACCAGTTATCCTTGGACTCCTGTCATGGGTAGCTAGGTGGTGTGGATGGAGTTAGTATGTGGGTAGGTGAAAAAAAAAAAAAAGAAAACCAAACCAATTTTCGTCAAGTCAATTCTGACTCAGAGCGACCCTATTGGACCAAGTAGAACTGCCTTATAGGGTTTCCAGGGAGCACCTGGTGGATTCGAACTGCAGACCTTTTGGTTAACAGTAATACCACTTCACCACTGTGCCACCAGGATCCTGCTTAATAGCAGAGTGGTGTCAAATGTCAAAAACCAGCCTCTGTACCACACAGCTGAAACAGTTGAAGACAAACCTCAGGCACATACACTGTTGTACTATGCCAGCGAGGGCCTAAGCTTCTGAAATGGGCACACACAGTTCCATGCTGGGGTGAAAGTCATTCAAAGTCCATGGACTGCTTTTGTCTGTACCCAGGCAAAGGGGCCGCTTCTGCCCTGATTTCCCAGCTTAAGGGAGCTGGCAGATTGTTTTTCCCCCGTTTGTTAATTTGTTCCTACTCCAAGGCTATGAGAATGGCTCAGGGTGCCTAGCAGAACCTATCTTAGCAAGCAGCACAGCATACTGTTTGGGTGTTGGAGCAGCGGGTGGAAGGATCAGATAAATTGGAGAGAATTCTTTCAAAAGGGGTGCTTTTTGGTCCATGTGATAAATGAGATGCATGTATTTGTCTTTTGCCAAGGGTGTTGTTCTTTGCTGATTTCAGAGGTGTAAGTAGGCTGTGCCACTCTTCTGCTGTAAAAAAACGCCTCCCGAACACTACCAGGAGCCTTGTCCTGGTTGCTTCAGAGGATCAGGCTTGCAGGGTGCTGGCTCCCCCTGAGTCAGGTCCAGAATCTCCTCGTTGCTTCCGAACCGTCTCTCCCTCCCCCTGTCACTTAGTCTGATTTCTTATCTTTGCCTTTGATGTTCAGGGCTCCTAGCTTGTCATGTATATAATCGATCCACTTGTTTTCTCAGCTCTTTAAGTGGGACCATTGGAAGTGTCTTAGTACTCCATCATCTTGGCCCCGCCTTCATTTTTTTTTGAGAAACCACCACATTGTTTTCCACAACACTTGTACCATTTTGCATTCCCACCAGCAGTGGATAAAGATTCTGATTTCCCCATATGTTGTTGTTAGGTGCTGTTTAGTCTGCTCCAACTCATAGTGACTCTGAGTACCACAGAACAAAAATACTACCTGGTCCTGCGCCATCCTTAAAATCATTGTTGTGCTTGAGCCCATTGTTGCAGCCACTGTGTCAGTTCATCTTGTTGAGGTTCTTCCTCTTTCTTGCTGACTGCTGTACTTTACAAAATATGATGTCCTTCTCCAGGGACTGATCCCTATGTCCAAAGTATGTAAGAAGCAGTCTTGCCATCTTTGCTTCTAAGGAGCATTCTGGTTGTACTTCTTCCAAGACAGATTTATTCGTTTTTTTGGCCGTGCATGGTATATTCAATATTCTTTGCCAACAGCACAGTTGAAAGGCATCAGTTCTTCTTCGGTCTTATTCATTGCTCAGCTTTCACACGCATAGGATGCGATTGAAAATACCATGGCTTGGGTCAGGCACACCTTTGTCTTTAAGGTGACATCTTTGCTTTTCAACACTTAAAAGAGGTCCTTTACAGTAGATTTGCAGAATGCAGCGCATCTTTTGATGTCTTCACTACTGCTTCCATAGGTGTTGACTGGGGATCCAAGTAAAATGAAATCCAGACAACCTCAGTCTTTCCTCCGTTCATCATGATGTTGCACATTGGTCATTGTGAGGATTTTCGTTTTCTTTATGCTGAGCTGTAATCTGCTGATGGCTGTGGTCTTTGATCTTCATCACTAAGTACTTCAAGTACTCTTCACTTTCAGCACGCAAGGTTGTGTCATCTGCGTAATGCAGGTTATTAATAAGACTTTTTCCAATCCTGATGTGCTGTTCTTCATATAGTCCAGCTTCTCGGATTATTTGCTCAGCACACAGATTGAATAGGTATGGCGAAAGGATACAACTCTGACGCCCCACACCTTTCCTGACTTTAAACCATGCAGTATCCCCTTGTTCTGTCTCAACAACTGCCTCTTGATCTATGTACAGGTTCCTCATCAGCACAGTGAAGTGTTCTGGAATTCCCATTCTTCACAATATTATCCATAATTTGTTATGATCCACACAGCCGAATGCCTTTGCATCGTCAGTAAAACACAGGTAAACATCCAGGGTCCATCTGACATTAGCAATGATATCCCTGTTTCCACGTCCTCTTCTGAATCTGGCTGGAATTTCTGGCAGTTTCCTGTCAAAAAAATTGCTGCAGCTGCTTTTGAATGATCTTCAGCAAAATTTTTCTTGCGTGTGATATCGATATTGTTTGATAATTTCCGCATTTGGTTGGATCACCTTTCTTGGGAATAGGCATAAATATGCATGTCTTCCTGTCAGTTGTCTAGGTAGCTATTTTCCAAATTTCTTGGCATAGATGAGTGAGCGCTTATAGCACTGCATCTGTTTATTGAAACAGTTCAGTTGATGTTCCTTCAATTCCTGGAGGCTTGTTTTTCGCCAGCGCATACAGTGCCATTAGTCGTACTGGGGGGGCATGCGTGTTGCTGTGATGCTGGAAGCTATGCCACTGGTATTCAGATAACGGCAGGGTCACCCATGGATGACAGATTTTAGCAGAACTTGCTGACTAAGGCAGAGTAGGAAGAAGGACCCAGCAGTCTACTTCTGAAAAAAATTAGCCAGTGAAAACCTTATGAATAGTAGCAATACATTGTCTGATATAGTGCTGGAAGATGAGCCCCCCCCCCCCCCCCCGGCCAACACAGTTAGAAGGCACTCAAAATATGACTGGGGAAGAATTGTCTCTCAAAGTAGAGTCGATCTTAATGAGGTGGATAGAATAAAGATTTCTGTACCTTTATTTGCTGTTGTGGCACAACGCAAAATGAGAAGAAACAGCTGCGAACATGTATTAATAATCGGTCCTGGAATGTACGAAGTACGAATCTAGGAAAATTGGAAATCTTCAAAAATGAAGGGAATGCATGAATGTCAATATCAATGAGCTCAAATGGTATTGGCTATTTTGAATTGAACGACCATATAGTCTACTATGCCAGGAATGAGATCTTGAAGAGGAATGGTGTTGCATTCTTCGTCAAAAAGAACATTTCACGATCTATGCTGAATGAAGTACAGCGCTGTCAGTGATATGATAATATCCACACGCCTACAAGGAAGACCAGTTAATATGACTGTTTTTTAAATTTACTCACCAACCACTAAGGCCAAAGATGAAGAAATTTACGATTTTTATTAGCTTCTGCAGTCAAATTGTTCAAACATGCAGTCAGGATGCATTGATAATTACTGGTGATCGGAATGCAGAAGTTGGAAACGAGGGATCCGTAGTTGGAAAATAAGGCCTTGGTGATAGAAACGATGCTGTGGATGGCTTGATAGAATTTGCACAACCGACTTCTTCACTGCAAATACCTTTTTTCACCGACATAAACGGTGAGTGTCACATGGGCCTCGTCAAATGGAATACACAGGAATCAAATTGACGACTTATGTGGAAACAATGGAAAAACTGAATATCGTCAGAACAAGGCCAGGGGCCGAGTGTGAAACAGACCATTAATTGCTCATATTCAAGTTCAAGTTGAAACTGAAGAAAATCAGAGCAAGTCCCCGAGAGCCCAAATACGACCTTGAGTATGTCCCACCTGAACTTAGAGACCAACTCAAAAATAGATTTGACTCTTTGAACACTAATGTACCAAGACCAGAGGAGTTGCAGAATGACATCAAGGACATCCTACGTGAAGAAAGCAAGAGGTCATTGAAAAGACAGGAGAGAAAGAAAAGACCAAGATGTATGTGAGAGGAGACTCTGAAACTTGCTCTCGAACATCGAGCAGCTAAAGCAAAAGGAAGAAATGATGAAGCAGAAGAACTGAAGATTTCAAGGGGTGGCTCGAGACGACGAAGTAAAGCATTATAATGACATCTGCAAAGAGCTGGAGGTAGAAAACCAAAAGGAAAGAACATGGTCAGCATTTCTCAAGCTGAAAGAACTGAAGGAAAAATTCAAGCCCCGAGTTGCAATAGTGAAGGATTATATGGGGAAAATATTAAACGACGCAGGAAGCAGCAAAAGTAGATGGAAGGAATGCAGTCATTATTGCCCACAGATTGCCAACTTTTTTTTTTGGTAAATCTTTAGCCATCCTGATGGAAGTGGAATGGTGGTATCTTGTTGTGGTTTTTTATTTCCATCTGTGATGGCTAATGGTGCTGAGCATCTTTTCATGTGTTTGGACACCATTTGAATGTCCAGACACCATTCGAATGTCCTCTTTGGTGAAATGTCTATTCTAGTTCTTTGCAAATTTTGTGATTGGGCTAGTTGTTTTTTTGTTGTTATTTTGGCCCTACATTTTCTTTTATGATTTTTATGGTTTTAGTTTGCACACTTAGGTCCTTATTCTATTTTGTGTTTGTTTTTGTGTATGATGTGAGGCATGGATCCTGTTTTATTTTTATGCATGCAGAAATCCAGTTTTCCCTGTGCCATTTATTGAAGAAACACCATTGAATAGACTTAGCACTCTTGTCAAAAATAAACCCAAACTTGTTGCCATCAACTCGATTATGACTCATAGTGATCCTTTAGGACAGAATAGAGCTGCCTACCTTTTGTTGAGCAGCCAAGCTCTTAACCACTGTGCTACCAGGACTCCTGCCAAAAGTTAGTTGACCATAAATGTGTGGGTTTATTTCTGGACTCATTCTATTCCATTTGAGTATGTGTCTATTAGTACTAGGCCGTTGTGATTATTGTAGCTGTACAGTATGTTTTAAAATCAGGAATGTGAGTCCTTCTACTTTATTCATTTCTTTCAACATTGCTTTAGCTATTCGAGACCTCCTGTCATTCCATATAAAGGTGAGGATTGTTTTTTTCATTTCTGTAAAGAAGGCTGTTGGAATTTTGATCAGGATTGTATTGAATGTATAGATCGCTTTGGGTCGTATGGAGATCTTCGCAATATTAAGTATTCCAGTCCATGAACATGAAAGATCTTTCCATTCATTTAAGTCTTCTTTAAGTTCTTTAATCAGTGTTTTTTAATTTTCATTGTATATATCCTTCACATCTCTGGTTAGATGTATTTCTAGGTATTCTCTTAAATGCTATTATAAATGGAATGTTTTCCTAACTTCCCTTTAAGATTTCTCATTGCTGGTGTTTAGAAACCCAGCTGACTTTTACCTTATGCCCTGAAAGTTTGGCCAAATTTCTCTATTAGCTCAAGAACGTTTCTTTTGGACTCTGGGATTTCATGTTGAGCTTTTCATAAACTGTTCCTTTTTAAGTCCCTTTGCCTTTCCCCTTACTGCTACTTAAGTCTTAGGTTATGTGACATCTAATGTAAAACTCATTGTACTACTTGTAACTTTTGCTGTAAAAGTAAATTTAAGCACTGGTAACTTTATTAGAAAGGAGACCAGGTGGCGCAATGTGCCTGGCTGCTAACTGAAAGTTCAGCAGTTCAAACTCAGGTGTGCCTTATTTTATTTAAGATACTTAGTATAAATTTTGTTTCTTCTTGGAAAAACTGCCTATGCGGATACCTGAGGCTATTTCAAGGTTTACTGGAGGCTAGCCAAACTGGAGGCTGGATTTTTAACATTTGATAGTATGGTTTTTCAGTTGAAATTGCTTTACATCAAAAAGCAGGATGAACTTGAGGATGTTTAGTCATGTTATACAGGTCTGCACCTTTTATGGGCATTTTCTCAAGTTTCTTTAGAAGTTGATGGCCTTTGAATTTTATAGCACTTCAGTTTTTTTGATATATTATTAGCTTGATTACACACCATTTCCCTGTTTTCTTTGTTTGAAGGTATACTCTTTGTTGTTTAAAGGGAATCTAGTAATCAACATTGGAAAACAATTTCTTCAGTGAAGATTGTTCTACAGATAGTCCAGGGTTCTGTTCTGATGACTCCATTGTATGTCATTTGTGGTGAAAGTCAAATACCCCTTTTCTTCTTAGTTTTTATTATTGCCTTTTATTATTGAGTATCTTTATAAATCCGATATTTGTCAGTGTCAGCGTTGTAACAGTGAAGACAGTGTAAGGTATGTGTGCAGTTGAGTCACTGTATGTCATTAGAGTTGAACATTTTCCAACTTTCTATCCAGTATGAGCCCCAACACAGACTTCATTGTAGACTAGGCCGTAGCTTGCTGTACCAGTGTTTTGATCAGTAAATCACAACATTGACCATCTGCAAGTGAATATCTGAGAATGAAAACACCAGCAAATTACATGCTGCAACATTGTGTGCAGTACATATTACTAACCATAAGATGTACCAAAAAAAAAAAAAAGGATAAGTATAAGTGCAGTTCGTTGTAACTTGAATACGTCATAACTCGGGGACTACCTGTACATATTTTGACTGTTGGAAATTGCTTTTGGTTTATTTATTATCAGCCAGTATTCAAATCTGTCTTTCAAAATCAGTTGTGATCATTGTTCTGCAGAAGATCTGTCAGGTGGTAATGTTTGATAACGTGGAAATTCCCCCTTAGAACACATTTCTCAGGAGAGAAGCCCTGCTATTGAAGTCAGTAGGCTCCCCCAAACTGCCATTCCTATGGCTTGCTACAAGAGCAGTCCGTTTTAGAGGGAAAAAATACTGTTTGCTGCATTGAGTCAGTTCTGTCTCATGGTGACCCCATGTATGTCAGAGCTCCATAGAGTTTTCAGTGGCTTATTTTTTAGAAGTAGATCACCAGGTCTTTCTTCCAGCGTACCTCTAGGTGGACTCAAACCATTCTGTTCACAGCTGAGGCTTTGTTTCAGAGGAAATCTTTGTCTTTTACATAGAGTTATAGCAAAATGTTTTTCAACATGAGCCATTATTTAAATCCTATTTCTTGAGTTTTAAAAACTTAAGTTGTAATTTGAACAGCTTTGTATTGCTGAGCCTTTACTTTTGTTGGATTGTGATCTATTTTTTGTGCAAACTTTTTTATTGCACTTTAGGTGAAAGTTTATAGCTCAAATTAACTTCTCATGCAAAATTTATACACATATTGTTATGTGACACTAGTTTCAACCCCTATAATGTGACAGCACACTCCCCCTTTCCACCCTGGGTTTCCTGTGTCCATCCAACCAGGTCCTGTCCCTTGGTCTCGTGTATCTGCTTGAGCTAACAAGCACACTCTTCACAGTCTAATCTTTGTCTGAAGAGTGGGCTTCGGGAATGGTTTTAGTTCTGGGTTAACAGAACATCTGGGGGCTATGGCTTTGAGGGTTCCTCCAGTCTCAGACCATTAAATCTGGTCTTTTTACATGAATTTGAGTTCTGTATCACAGTCTTCTCCTGCGCTGTCAGGAGTTCTCAGTTGTGTTCCCTGTCAGCGCGGTCATTGGTGGTATCCAGGCACCATCTAGTTCTTCTAGTCTCACGCTGATGGAGTCTCTGGTTTATGCAGCCCTTTCGTCTCTTGGGCTGTTCTTTGTGTCTTTGGCGTTCTTCATTCTCCTTTGCTTTGGGCTGGTTGGGACGAATTGATGCATCTTAGATGGCCCCTCGCAAGGTTTTAAGACCCCAGATGCCACTCACCAAAGTCCTGCGTACTTTTCTTATAATGTACTTCTACGTTTCAGTAGTTAATGATTTTTAAATTGAAAGTTCAATTTTCTTAAAAGTTGAGAAGACTTAATTAGAATTTAGTAATCTTGATGCCATTGTTTCATTAAGAAGAATTAAGTAATCCAGGTGTCAAGTTTGGTTCATGGTTCCATTTATTCCTGTTAGCCTTAACTTTACTTAAGGCAATATATATAAAAGTAATACATGTATAAAACCATATATTAAGAAAGTTCAGTTAAAAAATAAATGCTAATGAATTTAGTAGATATTCAACAGTATGTAGAATACTCAAGATAGTACAGTAGAACGAATGCCAGTTCCTCATGGAAGTATACAAAAGATACTTTTTTGTTTATTGATGCCATGGCTTGTTTGAAAAAATAAATTTAAGTTAGGGCTTCTAACTGGGATCATGGATCACTGAGGTTCATTAGGAGCTCTCTGAAATCTGTTTAAATTACATACAGAGTTTTGTACATGCACATACATACATTTTGGGGAATGGAGTCCATCCAATTCTCAGAACAGGTGAATAACTTAAAAAGAGTTTTGAAAAGATCACTAATCTGGTATAGTGCTCTCCGATAGTTTTAGATCATGTACCCCTAACAGTTAAAAGAAATGAGTACAAATGTGTAGGATTGTGTATTTATTCCTAATTTTAATTTTGTGCCGTACTTGTAATATTTCAGTTATATTATAAACTCTCATAAGGTTGAGATAATAAACACAGACCTGCACCCGATGTAAAATCTGGGGTGCATTTTCTCCTCATGGGAGAACACTTACCCAAGGTATTCCTAGCTCAGAGGCATATCTAAGGAATGGCAGGTATGGCATTTGCCCTGGGTGCTAATTTGGGGGGGAGAGGGGAGGCGGGGTGTAGAGCGCACAGGCCCCACGGCATCACTGAGCAGTTTCTATTAACCTGGTATGGCCCAACATCCTTCCTCAAAGCATGGAAGGTGTGCAGTTGTAATTTTCATGTAGTGCCATAATGTGTTAAGTAAAAAATCAAGTACTTGATTTGTATTTTTGAGCTGATATTATGGTAAAGTTACGTAATGTTGGACAGGGGTGCAATTTCAGTACTTGCCATAGGCTCTATTTTTGATAGATAAGCCTCTGTCCTAGGGTAAGAGAGCCTTTGTTGTGACGCAGCGTAGATTTCTTGTATGCCCTGCCAACGGGACAGGGTAGAATAAATTCTTGTAGCTACGAAAGGAATCAGATTTCGTTGTAGAGTTTTGGTTTGTAAGGTTTCAAGCATTGGTGTGCTGAGGGATATGAAGTAGGAATATAGCAAAATAGACTAAGAAAATAAATGTTTCTAAATTGTTAGCAGATTTGAAATTTACTTAGTTGTTAGGATTTTGTAGTGTTTGTTCTAATACCAGATGATAAAACTTACCTGAATTTTAGTTCATGTTCTTTGAAGAAATGGCATATTTTTAATGAAAACCCTTATTAGATGGAAATAATCAAATGAGGTAAAAACTTTAATCTTAACAGAACCTTATTACTGTTAACGTTTCTTTACAAGAGTTAATACTTCTGTTTTCGGTGGATTCTTGAAATCAGTTATTTTTTAAAAAGGCTAAACGTGATTTTCTTTTATTCCTAGGATTATAAAAGAAATCATGGGTGAAGACATTTAAAATTCGGCTTCCAGCGTAATTCAGAACAGTTAAAAGTCTAGGAATGCTGGGATCATATTTCTTTCAGGTTAGCCAACATTTGTTAATTACTTTATATTATCTCATGAAGTATTTATTTATTCTTGATTTCTTTAATTAGTCTACCCGATTGTGATTATATTGAGTTTAACTCAGTGTTTTGAGTTACTGGAATATTAGTGAATAGTTTATAGCTGAAGTTGAAACCTATACAACTCTGCCTGTCTTCTTATTAAATCCCTGGCACCACTGACATTTTTGTTTCTAGGGAAGCTTGGAGGTTATTTTTAGATCCAAATTGTCATCCTATTTCCTCACTGGAAGTACTGTGTATGGAATTTATTTATATTTAGGTAAAAATGGACTGACAGTAGAAATGACATACTAAACAGGTCTTACTTACAAAGAAAAAAAAAATTCCCTTGGAATATCTTGAGATCCCAAATCTAAAATTTTAGTCTTATACTCCATTGCCATTGGAAAGTGTCTGAGTAATCTTAAAAAATGGTATAGTATCACAGCATCAGATCCATATTAAGGATACTTTCTCCATTTCTCCCCCACTTCTTTTAGCTCTTTTGTAGATAGGCCTCAAATTTTCTAATCTTGTGTTATATCAGTCATAACACCCTTTCCTCACTTATCAATATGGTTTAGGTTTCAAAGACCAGATTCAAAGACCAAAAGTAGAGGATGACTACGTCATTACATAAGAGCCAAATTACTTCATTATGTAACTGCCAAACCACTGAGAATCATGGCCCAGCCAAGTTGACACATAACCTTAACCAATCACAGCCAGTGTTATTCTTGCCTCGCACGTTGGTGTTTGTTACTGCCAGACATATGTCATTAATGTGCAAAATAGTCGAACAGGAAGTTTTTTAGATTGTCTTAAATGCAAAATGTCAAATAATGAGATAATGAGTGAGGAATAGGTTTAATAATTGAAAACACTTTTCAGCTGTCTCTTGAAGCAATGGTTGAAACTGAACAAGTGGTTCTCAAATGTTTAAGGGGCATCAGAATCACCTGGTGGGATTGTTGAAACAGACTGAGGGTAGATTAAAGATCGCGGGCTAGTCAGATGTATCAGTCCATTACCTCTGCAGCAAGGACCTGAGAAACAAAATGAAATAGATACAGATGACAACCTTAGAACCCTGAGCATCAAATGAAAGTGTATAGAATTAGATACAACACTGACTGGAAAAATAAACTGAATGATAGCAGACGGGGAAAGATAACGGAGTAGTGGTACACTGCTAGATAGCCTGGCACAGCGGGACGATTTTGAGACAAAGCCAGCAGTGACTCTTGGTGAGGAGCAAAGGAAGACAGTATCACAGAACTCCCAATAGGAGATAGAGAAATTATGTCAATATATTCAGAGTCTAGCAAGGCGAGGAAGATATGAACTGGAAAGTATAGGAGGGAATGTACAGGAAAGAGGACAAGAGCTTCAGAGACCCCAGCATACCCAGAGCAGGTAGCGAGCCAGTAATGAGAGACAGAGTGACTCTCCAGCAGTGGTACGTGGCCAGTATGGTGGGTGGCATGCACAGGGCCATATTCAAATGCCCCCCCGCCCCTTCACTTTCTCTGCCCGCTCCCGGCTACCTGTCCCTCCGCTACCTACTCAGGCAACTACCTGTGTGTGTGCTCTCAGCTGACCACCCTGTCCTGGAATGAAAGGAGCGAATCAGTGCACTTGAACGCCCACCTTGGTCCTTGTCCATCGTCTACCCATCTGGTGAGTGTTTCTGAGCATTCATGTACCTCTGGATAGCGCTCACCCAGTACACCCTCAGCTGTCTCACTAAAACAGTGAACAGCAAAGAGGGCTCAGCTTGCCTGCCATTGGTCCTTCCAGTTGAGAGCAAGAAGTGAACGTCCCTGTGACACCACATGAACGATCACCAAGGACGCTCCACCTGCCTACAGTGGTAAAACAAAATCATAAATAAAACAACACACTAAATGCTTTGAAGATAGCAAACAATATCAAATCATATAAAGAAACAAGACAAGATGGCTCAACCAAATGACCAAATAAAGGGTCAGAAAATCTTGTGAGGAAATGATAAGAACTGCTTGATAATGAATTCAAAAGGCTTGTATTTAGGGTCCTCAAAGAGGTCAATGAAAAAACAGACAAAACCCTAGAAAATTTCAGGAAAACAATAAACGAAATCCAATGCCGTTGAGTCGATTCCAACTCATAGCGACCCTGTAGGACAGAGTAGAACTGCTCCATAGAGTTTCCAAGGAGTACCTGGTGGATTCAAACTGCCGATCCTTTGGTTAGTAGCCATAGCACTTAACCACTACACCACCAGAGTTTCCCAGGAAAACAGTACAAGAACAAAAATGACAAACAGACAATTTAGAAATCATACAAAACTAGCCACTACAAATCTAGAATAACAATAAAATATCAGAAGGAGATAACTCAATGAAAGAACATAAAATTAGAATGGAAACAGTGGAAGAATTAGAGAAATAGAGGGCAAATCCCTTGATACCAATTTGTTTGAGGATCAGAAAAAAGAATAATAATAAAAACAAAGCCTAACAGTTATGTGGGACAGTACGAAGAAGGTAAATAACACGTGAAGGGAGTTCCAGGAGTAGAGAAGTTTTGTTGGAAGAAAACTTCCACAATATCATGAAAGACCAGAAG
Organism: Loxodonta africana; assembly: GCF_030014295.1. Classification (NCBI taxonomy): domain Eukaryota; kingdom Metazoa; phylum Chordata; class Mammalia; order Proboscidea; family Elephantidae; genus Loxodonta; species Loxodonta africana. Next base: position 31,091,564 of record NC_087364.1, read on the forward strand.
ATTTCCATCCAAGAAGCTCAGCAAATCCCATACAGGATACAAAAAAAAAAAAAAACAAAACCCATTGCTGTCTGTCGAGTCGATTTCGACTCATAGCGACCCTATGGGGCAGAGTAGAACTGCCTCATAGAGTTTCCAAGGAGTGCCTGGTGGATTCGAACTGCTGACCCTTTGGTTAGCAGACGTAGGGTTTAACCACTATGCAACCAGGGTCTTCCCATACAGGATAAAAAACCCCTCAAAAGAAAGTCACCAAGACATAATGAAACTTTGCACGTTGAAAGAAACAATTCTGAGCAACTTGGGGAAAAATGAGATATTACGGACAAAAGAACTCCAGTAAGACTCTATTTTGGTGAGTAGCATCTGGGGTCTTAAAAGCCTGTGAGTGGCCATCTAGGATACTCCATTGGTCTCACGCCTTTGGAAACAAGGAATAATGAAGAAAACTAAAGATAAAAGGGAAAAGATTAGTCCAAAGGACTAATTGACCACATCTACCATGGCCTCCACCAGACTGAGTCTAGTACAACTAGTTGGTGCCCGGCTACCACCACTGGCTGCTCTGACAGGGATCACAATAGAGGGTTCTGAACAGAGCTGGAGAAGAATGTAGAATAAAATTCTAACTCACAAAAAAACCCAGACCTACTGACCTGACGGAGACTGGAGAAGCCCTGAGAGTACAGCTGCCGGACACCCTTTCAGCTCAGTAATGAAGTCACTCCTGAGGTTTACCCTTCAGCCAAAGATTAGACAGTCCCATAAAACAAAACAGGACTAAAGGGACACACAAGCTTGGGGGCAAGGACTACAAGGCAGGAGGGGACAGGAAAGCTGGTAATAGGGAACCCAATGTCAAGATAGGAGAGTGTTGACATGTTATGGTATTGTTAACCAGTGTCATAAAACAATATGTATACTGTTTAATAAGAAACCAGTTTGCTCTGTAAACCTTCATCTAAGTATCAATGGGGAGAAAAAACAAAACACTAAGCTCTGATTTCTCAGCAGAGACTATGCAGGCAAGAAGGCAACGGAATACAGATATAAAACCCTAAAAGAAAAGAATTGCCAACCAAGAATCATTCCCAGAAAAACTCTCTCTCAAATACCATGGCAAAATTCAACATTCTCAGATAAACAGAAGTTAAGGAATTTGTAAAAACCAGACCTTCCTTACTAGAAATATTAAAGGGAGTCCTAATGATGAAACTGTCAACACACACACACACACACCCCAGTAATAAGTTCAAATCTATTGATAATCACACAGAAAGTAAATGGGTTACATGTACCAGCCAAAAGACAGAATATGCCAGAATGGATAAAAAACATTACCCATCAATATGTTGCCTACAAGATACACAACCTAGACACAAAGACTTAAATATGTTAAAAATCAAAGGATGGAAAAAATACAGCAAGGAATCAGTAACTAAAAAACAGCAATATTAATCTCTGATAAAAAAGACTTTAAATGAAAGTCCATCATAAGAGACAAGGATAGTATATAATGATCCACCAGGAGGACATAACTTTGATAAATATCTATGCATTCAATGACAGTGCTCCAAAATACATAAAACAAACCCTAGCAGAAATGAAAAGAGAAATAGAGAGTTCTAAAATAATAGTAGTAGTCTTTTAACATGCCACTTTTGATGATGATGGACAGAGCAACTAGAAAAAAACTCAGCAAATATACAGAAGATCTAAACAAAATCAACCAACTTGACGTCACAGACATACAAAATACTCCACTCAAGAGCAGCACAATATACATTGTTCCATAGCACACATGGATCATTCTCCAGAATAGACCATAAATGTTAGGCCACGAAACATCTTCTCAGATCACAGTGCTATAAAATTAGAAATCAGTAACAGGAAGAACAAGGAAAAAAATTCAAATAGTTGGAACAGCGCCATGCTTCAAAACCAGTGGGTAAGAGAAGAAACTAAAAGGAAATAAAAAAAATTCCTAGAATCAAATGAGAATAAAAATACAACAAACCAAAACCTTTGGGACACAGCAAAAGCACTGCTCAGAGGCCAATTTATAGCAATAAATGCACACATCAAAAAAGAAGGGCCAAAATCAATACCTTAACTTTACAACTCAAACAAAAGAAAAATTGCTGCAAGTGAAGCCCACAGCCACCAGAAAAAAGGAAATGATAAAAGATTAGAGCAGAAATAAACAGAAAAGCAATCGAAACAATCAAGACTAGAAGTTGGTTCTTTGAAAGAATCAATAAAACCACCAAACCACTGGCCAAACTGACAAAAGAAGCAAATAACCCAAATAAGAAATGAGTTACATCACAACAGAACCAACTGAAGTAAAAGGAATCATATCAATACTACAAAAAAGTTATACTCCATCATATTTGAAAACCTAGAGGACAAGGACAAATTCTTAGAAACACACTACCTACCTAAACTAACAGAAACTGAGGTAGAAAATCTGAAGAGAATCATAACAAAAGAAGAAATTGAAGAGGTCATAAAAATTGACCACCACCAACAAAAAAGCCCTAGAGAGTTCTACCAAACATTCAGAGGTAAGTTTGACATAAATACTTCTCAACCTATTCCAGAACATAGAAAAGGAAGGAATACTCCCAAATTCATTTCTGTGAAGCCAGCATAACCTTGACACCAAAGCCAGGTAAAGACACCACTAAAAAAGAAAATTATAGACTAATCTGCCTCGTGAACATTGGTATCAAAATTCTAGCTAATAGAATCCAACAGCATATCAAAAAAAAAAAAAAAAAAAAAAACACATCACCACCAAATGGTATTTATACACGTATGCAAGGATGGTTCAGCATTAGAAAATCAATCAATGTAATCCACCACATAAATAGACCAAAAGAAAAGAATTACATAATCATCTCAATTGATGCAAAAAAGACATTTGATAAAGTACAATGGTCTTTCCTGATAAAAACTCTCAGCAAGATAGGAATAGAATAGAAATTCCTCAACATAATTAAAGGCATATATATTCTCAAGAGGGAGAAACCAAAAGCATTCCCCCTGAGAATGGGGACCAGTCAAGGATGCCCTTGATAACCAGTCTTATTCAACACTGTGCTGGAAGGCCTAGCCAGAGCAATAAGATAATAAGGGAAATAAAGGCCATCCAAATTGGTAAGAAGAAGTAAAACTATCCCTATTCCGGGATGATACGATCTCATACATAGAAAATCCCAGAGAATCCACAAGAAAGCTACTGAAACTAATAGTGGTATTCAATATACAACGTAAGAACAACATACAAAAGTCAATCGATTTCTCTACACTAACAAAGAGAACTCCAAAAAGGAAATCAGAAAAACAATACAAATCTTTACCACCCCTAATTTTTAGGGTTATTTATAGCAACCTATAGGACAGAGTAGAACTGCCTCATAGAGTTTCCAAGGAGCGCCTGATGGATTCGAACTGCCTGTTAGCAGCTGTAGCTCTTAACCACTATGCCCCTCAGGGTTTCCAAGACTCACATAATGAAAAGTACAAAATACTACTGCAAGAAATGAAGAGACCTTCATGAATGGAAATACCATGCTTGTGGATAGGATGATGTTAACATTGTGAAAATGTCAACACTACCCAAAGTAATCGATAGATACAAGTCAATCCTCATGAAGATCTGAGATGGAAAAACTAATCACCAACTTTATATGGAAACAAAAGAGCCCCCAGATAAGTAAAACATTACCGAAAAAGAAGAGCAAAGTAGGAGGCCTCACACTACTATATCTTAGAACCTACTATACAGGTACAGGAGTGCCAAAACAGCCTCGTAGTGATACAACACATAGACCAATGGAACAGAATTGAGAACCCAGAAATAAATCCATCCACCTATGGATACCTGATCTTCTGCAAAGGGTCGAAGTCCATTAACTGGGGAAGAGATAGCACCTTCAACAAATGGTGCTGGCAAAACTGAATTTCCATTTGCAGAATATGAAACAGGGTCCATACCTCAGAGCATACTTAAAAATTAACTCAGAATGGATGAAAGACCTCATTGTAAAACCTAAAACTCTAAAGTTCATGAAAGAAAATGTATGGTCAGGGCTAATTCATGGCAAAAATAGAACACCAAGCATAACTAAAAATGTACCAACTCCAGAAGGTGAACTACATAACTAAAAAAAAAAACCTGAAAATTAAGTAGTTATGCTCATCAAAAGACTTTTCCAACAGAGTAAAAAGAGAACCTACAAATTGGGAAAAAACTTTGGCAACGAAATAGCTGATACAGGTTTAATCTCTAAAATATACAGAAAACTTGAACTCAGCAAGAAAAGACGAGGCAAAGGATATGAACAGACACCACCAAAAGAGGACATTCAGGTAGCCACCAAATATATGGTCACCAAATCACTATCTTTAGCCATGAGAGAAACGCAAATCAAAACCATCTCACCTTTGCAAGAATGGCACTGATCAAGAATTCAGAAAACAGTAAATGCTGGCTAGGTGTGGAGAGACTGGAACATTTATGCGCTGCTGGTGGAAATGTAAAATGGTGCAACCACTGAAAAAAAGGACGCTTTCTTAAAAAGCTAGAAATAGAAATACCATATGATCTGGCAATCCCACTCCTAGGAATATATCCTAGAGAAATAAGAGCCATCACATGAATAAAAATATGCATACTCATGCTCATTGCACCATTATTCACAATAGCAAAAAAGATGGAAATAGCCTAAGTGTCCATTAACAGATGAATGGGTAAACAAATTATAGTACATACAGACATTGGAATACTATGCAACAACAAAGAAAAATGAAGAATCCGGGAAACATCGCACAACATGTATGAATCTGGATGGCATTACGGTGAATGAAATAAGTCAGTCACAAAAGGACAAACATTGTATGAGACAACTATTATAAAAATTCAAGAAAAGGTTTACACACAGAAAGAAACAATCTTTTATAGTTATGAGGAAGGGGTGGGGGGGAGTTACTGGATGGTAGACAAGTGTTAACCTTGGTAAAGGGGAAGACTGCACAATATAGGGAAAGTCAGCACAACTTGACCAAGGCAAAGGAAGACTCGTACAGGAACACAAAGGAAAAAAAAGGCAAGCACTATAAATACCATAGCTTATACAACAACAGTATAAACAAATAATAGCAGATATATGTAGTCAGATACAAATGTTGAATTGGGGAAGGAGGGCATATAGGAATATACCCACCAAGTGCTCCTTGGAAACTCTATGGGGCAGTTCTACCCTGTCCTATAGGGTCGCTATGAGTCGGAATCGACTCTACGGCACTGGGTTTAGTTTTTGGTTATTTATATGTACAGTATGTATATTCATATATGTAATAGAACACAAACGGGGCAAAGTCATAGATACTTCCTAAATACATCCAAACACCAAGTTACTGGGGCTGAGGGCTGTGGATCATGGTCTCTGGGGGTATCTAGGTTGGCTGGCATAACATAGTTCATAAAGAGTATGTTCTGTGTCCTACTTTGTTGTCAGTAGCATCTGGGGTTTTTTTTTTTTTTTTTTTTTTCCATGTGATTTAGGTGAAAGTTTACAGCTCAAGTTAATTTCTCATACAAAAATTTATACACATTGTTTTGAGACATTAGTTGCAATCCCCACAATGTGACAGCACACTCCTCCTTTCTAACCTGGGTTCCATGTCCATTCAACCAGTTCCTGTCCCTTTCTGCCTTCTCATTTTGTCTCAGGACAGGAGCCGCCCATTTGGTGTCCTGTATCTGATTGAACTAAGAAGCACACTTCTCACATGTATTTTTTGTTTCATAGTCCTGCCTGATCTTTGTCTGAAAACCTTGGTGGTGTAGTGGTTAAGTGCTAGAGCTGCTAACTAAAAGGTCGGCAGTTTGGATCCACCAGGTGCTCCTTGGAAACTCTATGGGGCAGTTCTACTCTGTCCTATAGGGTCACTATGAGTCAAAATTGACACGATGGCAACGGCTTTTGTTTTTTAATCTTTGAAGAGTGGACTTTGGGGATGGTTTCAGTTCATTTTCGGGGACTCCTCCAGTCTCTGTCAGACCATTAAGTCTGGTGTTTTTATGTGAACTTGAGTTCTGCTCCACATTTTCCTCTCGCTCTCTCTGGGACTCAGTTGTGTGCTAGTGGAGTCTCTGGTTTCTGTGGTCCTTTAGTCTCTTGGCCTAGTATTTTCCTTACGCCTTTGGTTTTCTCCATTTCCCTTTGCTTCAAGTGGTATGGGACAAGTTGGTGCTTCTTAGATGGCCACTCGCAAGCTTTTAAGACCCCAGATGCCACTCACCAGAGTAAGATGCAGAACATCTTCTTAATAAACCTTGTTATGCTAGTTGACCTAGATGCCCCCTGAAACTGCGGTCCCCAGGCTCGAGCCCCCGTTACTTTGTCCCTCAAAGTTTGGATGTGTCCAGGAAGCTTACTAGCTCTTGCTTAGGTCCTGTTGTGCTGACTTCCCCTGTATTGTGTGTTTTCCTTCCCTTCACTGAAGTTGATCTTTGTCTACTATCTAGTTAAGTGAATTCCCCCCACCCTTGTACCATCAAAATTTTTTTTCTGTTTAAACCTTGAGTTCTTATAATAGTGGTTTCACACAATATTTTTGTGACTAATATCACTCACCATAATGCCCTCCAGATTCATCCATGATGTGAGATTTTTTTTGCAGATTGATCATTGTTATTTATCATTGTGTGTTTGTACCATGATTTGTTTATCCATTTGTCTGTTGATGGGCACCTAAGTTGTTTCCTTTTTTTTTTTTTTGCTATTGTGAAAATGCTGCAGTGAACATGGGTGTGCATATTCTATTTGTGTGACTGCTCTTATTTCTCTAGGATATATTCCTAGCAGTGGGATTGCTGGATTGTATGGTATTTCTATTTGAAGCACCAAATCATTTTCCAAAGTTGTCACATGTTATGTTCCCACCAGCCGTGCGTAAATAAGTGTTCCAGTCTCTCCACAATTTCTCCATTTAGTTTAGGCCCAGCTTTAATCCATTTGGATTAGGGTGAGATGGTATTTCATTGTACTGTTGATTTGCATTTCTCTAATGGCTAATGATTGTAAGCGTTTCCTCATGTGTCTGTTAGCCGCCTGAATGTCTTCTTTGGTGAGGTGTCTGTTCATATCCTTTGCCCATTTTTTTTATTGGATTATTTGCCTTTCTGTTGTTGAGGTGTTGGCAGTGTCTTGTAGATTTAAGAGATTAGACCTTTATCAGGTATGTCGTAGCCAAAAAATTTTTGTTTTTCTTTCTACTCTTTTGGTGAAGTCTTTTGATGTGCGTAAGTGTTGGATTTTTAGGAGCTCCCAGTTTCTCTTGGCTGGTATTTGTGCGTTGTTAGTTATGGTTTGTATACTATTTATGCTATGTATTAGGGCTCCTAGTGTTGTCTCTTTTTTTTCTTCATGATCTTCAACATTTTATATTTAGGTCTTTGAACCATTTTGAGTTAGTTTTTGTGTATGGTGTGAAGTCTGGGTCCAGTTTCTTTTTTTGGCAAATGGATATCCACTTAGGCCAGCACCATTTGCTAAAAAAAAAAAAAGAGACCGTCTTTTCCCCATTTAATGGACTTTCTGCCTTTGTCAGTATCAGCTGCCCGTTGGTGGATAGATTTACGTCTGCGTTCTCAATTCTGTTCCACTGGTCTATATCTGTTACTGTACTAATACCAGGCTGTTTTGACTACTGTGGCGGTATAAAAGGCTCTAAAATCTGGTAGTGTGAGGCCTCCTACTTTGCTCTTATTCTTCGGCAATGCCTTACTTACCCAGGGTCTCTTCCCGTCCCATGGTGATTTGTTTCTACATGTTGTTAAAAAATGACTTTGGAATTTGGATCAGGATTGCATTACATCTGTACATCGCTTTGGGCAGAATCGACAATTTCAGTGTTGGTTCTATCCATGAGCATGGTAGGTTTTTCTGTTTATGTAGGTCTCTTGGTTTCTTGCAGTAGTGTTTTTGTAGTTTTCTTTGTATAGGTCTTTCATGTCTCTGTTTAGATTTATTCCTTAGTACTCCAACAAAGAGAACTTTGAAAAGAAAATCACCAAAATCAATACTGTTTACAATAGCCCCCAAGATTAAGCAAAAATAAAATTAAAAATATTTTTTAATCTTGGGGGCTATTGTAACCGGTATTGATTTTGGTGATTTTCTTTTCAAAGTTCTCTTTGTTGGTGTAGAGGAATTCAACTGATTTTTGTATGTTTATCTTATATTCTGATACTTTGCTGAAATCTTCTATTAGTTTCAGTAGTTTTCTCGTGGATCCTTTGGCTTTTCTGTGTTTAAGAGCATAAATCATCTGTGAATATAGGGATACTTTTACTTCTTCCTTACTTATTTGAATGCCCTGTATTTCTTTTTCTTGCCTTATTGCTCTGGCTAGGACCTCCTGCACAATGTTGAATGATGTTGGCTGTTGGCTTTGCATAAATGCTCTTTATTATGCATCTGGGATCTTAAAAGTGGCCACCTAAGATACAACTGTATTAGTCCCATCTTGTCCAGAACAAAGGAGAATGACGGAAACACGGAAAATATTTGTCCGGAGGACTAATGGACCACATGAACCACAGTGTCTACTAGCCTGAGCCCAGAACTAGATGGTGCCTGGCTACCAGCATGGAGAACTCTGACAGGGAGGACAATAGAGGGGCCTAGATAGAGCAGGAGAAAAATGCAGAACAAAATTCAAATTCTCCAAAAAAAAAAAGACCAGACTTACTGGTCTGATGGTGACTGGAGGAATTCCTGAGACTATGGCCCCCCAGACACCCTGTTAACTCAGAACTGAAGCCACTCCCAAAGTCTACCTTTCAGCCACAGATAAAACAGGCCAGTAAAACAAACAATAACACATGCAGTTAAGTATATGAGAGCAAATGGGCCACACCTGCCTAAAGGCAAGGACAAGAAGGCAGGAAGGGATATGAAAACTGGACAAATGGAAACGGGTGGAATGGGGGAGAGTGCTGACATATTGCAGGGATTGTAGCCAATGTCATGAAACAATTTGTGTATAAATAGAACGGGGAACTAATTTGGTGTGTAAACTTTCATCTAAAGCAAGGTGCATGCACACACACACACACACACAAAGACGGGTTGGGAGGGAACCCCAGGGTTTGTTTCCGATGGTCTGTGGTGGGGCCTATATTTGGAGAACCACTGCTTTATATCATCAGCATACTGAACTCTTCAGTATTTGGTTAATCTCTTATATAAGAGTTCACAATAAAATGCCAGTAGAAGTACTTGCTTTCAATAGGATTAGGGGAGAAAATGAGATTTTATTTTTATAAATAGTTCAGGTATAATAATTCAGTTCTTGATTGTTTAGTCTTCTGCTCAGTAATTCTAATCTGGCAAATTATTTTCTTTAAAACTTAATCTGCTTTTTTCTTCTTTAGAAAAGTATAGGATGAATTTTAATTTGTATCTGTTAACAAAGAATTTGGTCTTTTTTTCCCCAGGTCAAATGATTTTATGGGAGAAACACTTTTAATGATACAGGAGAAACAATCCAGAAGGCAAATCTTACTTCATTTGTGAAATTCTTTCTCCGTATAAAGAATTTATGTATATAAAAACAATCATAAACACTTTCTTTTAACATATGCCTTACAAACACATTTGCTGTGCTTAAAATATCTGGAATAAATGCAAGCTCAGGTTCTCATTTTGATTCAGTTGTGTGTGTGTGTATGGCTTTAATTAAATCAAAATAGTATCTACCTCTTGTGGTGGTGTAGTAGTCTAGTAGTCTTGCTGGTTAATGTTGGAAAATTCTATGACAGTAGCCCGTAAATTCAGAGTAATGACCTTCCCTTCTTAACTCCCTGTAACTAGGCATCAGTAGAAGGATTTTTACCACTGCTCTGTAGCCCTTAATTTTGGGTCAGCCCCCACGATAAGAAATTTGGCATTGTTGTTAGGAAAATAGTGTTTTTAACTTAAAATATGTAGTTCTCACTCTAAGAAAAATAATGGGATGGACAAATAAAGGCAGATAAAACGTATTATGGTGATAGACAAATCATTTTCTCATTCTAAACTGATGCCAGATAAGTAGGCTTGGATTCCAAGTGGGAGTTGGTTCCCTGGGTGTGCAAGATGGGCAGGTGACTACTCCCCGTTTTCACTTGGTCTTGATTGAATTGTAAACCCTCACTGTCACAGTTTAGAATGTCATTATAATATTCTAGCTTACTAGTAAGGCTCTTCTGTGCTTAAGTAGCATTACCTGCAAACTAGCACAAAACAATCAATTTCCAAAGGTCAGTGAATAAAGTAATATGCATCCATCCTCTGTCAGAATTTACTTAGTAGAGATCAATAAAGTTTTACAACTTCAAAATTCTAGGGGTTTATACGATAGTATGCTATGAAACATGTTAAATGCATGAAATATTAAAGTTTTCAAAATAGTTTGTACTGTTATTTTATAGCTTATGATATTCTGATGTTTGTTGTTTTTCCCTGGTGTCTGCTAGGAACACTCCTTATGCTTTTCTATTTCTTTATTTTAAAGAACTAGTAGGCCTTTTCATTGGTAACATTCTGGCTGTTTGTTAAACCTTGCCAGCACTATTTGCATTCTGGATGAAGTAAATTCAGGATGGTGGTAACCTTTAGAAGCTACAAGTATAACATTGTGTAGACTTCAAAAATCAATACCTGTGCTTCAAGTTCAGTCTTCTGACATTCCACTAAGTAAATTTTACAAATTTAAGTATCAAAATTTGAATGAATTCAGAGGGGAAATAGATACATAAAGTGGAATAATTTATATTCCTGGACTGAAACCAAACTTCCCTTATATCCAGTTGTACTTTTTCAGCATTTATTGTACTAGGTATTGAAGCTTGTATTAATGTACTTTCTACTACTGCCAAACTCATTACTGTAGATAATAACACTAACTCGTATTATAAAAATATAGTTAGCAATTAATTGAATAACCTAGTTAATGCACATGTACTATCCTTACCTTATTATACACTGGAAAGGAATAATGGCAGAGGAGTAATTTTTTTTTTTTTTAAAGTGAAGTAGAAAGTTCTGTGGTAATTGTTTTTCAGTGAGTTTGGTCAAAGAGTAATTCATTCAATTTGTGATTATCTTCTTAGTCATGACATCACTGGGGTCTTATACTATAAACAAAACCCGAGTTATATATATTCTGTAGTGTACATCCTTTATTACCTATATGCTTTGGACTCGACCTGTGGTACTAAGTATACCTTATCTATAAACCTTTTAGTACGTTGTTATTAGAAAATCCCATTTCCCAGAGAAATCATTGCTTACACTTTTTTGAATATTTTACTGCAATCCCAAGTTGCAGCATTGTCTGCACTCTGATAGGATGGCTGCCTCATCACAGAAACAGCTCTAAAGTGATGTTCCAGCTGATTCAAGCCCTTTTAATCTTTAAGCCACCAGAGCTTCCAGCATTTATTTTTCAGTCCCCATTCAAGAATTATAGAGAATCCAAGTGTGCTGTTTACTTGGTTACAGAGACATAAAACAACTGTAATAAATTATGTGGCTATATACTGTATTTGTAGTAGACACTTAACTGTGTGCCATGTGGCACAAAACTGTTGAAAGCTGAGATAGGGACAACTCAAATGCAGTGTTAACCACCTAAATTATCTCAAATTTTAACATGTTTTTCTGTCCCTAACCCTGTTTCAGTCAAAATAGAAGAGGGGGGGCATGTATACCTTCCCAACATACCTTCCTCCCTAGCTTTCATACTTGTTGATTTTTCACAGCTTTCCCATTTCTCAACCTAAGCTCCTTAAAGGAACTGTGTTCAGTTTTCTACTTGTTTTGTACGTTTTTTCTTACCTCCTTGAAAAAGTATATTTTCTAATGTATCCCTGGTAAGGCTGTTTATATCCTAGACATGATTGTGGGATAAAACATATTTTACTTAAAACCTCATTTATATGTAGCGCTGACCAAGACACTACTGTCTCCCTTAAAATTCCTAGCTTATGCACTGTTGCTAACGCAAACCTCTTTTTTGCCCAGAAAGCTATGATGCAATTTGGTTGAAAAAACTCATTCTCAATCCTCATTAAACTGAAAACCACACCTTGAAGTCCTGAGACTCTACATAGAGAAGAAATAAAAAGACCAACATTGTGTTTTATTGAGAAAACTGTAGGAAAAGGCAGTATTAGGTTATATAGTAAAAACAGCTCTCTGAAATGTCTATTTAAATGTGTGTGGATGTAATATGTGACATTCTTAAAAATTTTTCATTAAAATTACAATTCACACAATTACAAACTAATCAGAAACTAAATCCGAGCTTGATTAGTGTCTGGAAAATATGTCCTAAAAGGACAGGAGAGCTACATACCCGTGAGCAATCTATACTCGCGGTAACTGTTCACATAGAGGCACTGTGGCATCTGAAGTAGCAACCAGGGCAGCAAGGCACCGGTGGGATTTAAGCTTTTCCAGTTTTTCAAAATAAGGGCACAGGATCTAGCTTTTCCAAATAACTTGATGGATTTCAAGAATAAGGATAAAAGTTAACAAACAATCCCCTTAGGGCTAACGTCCTGGTTTACATTCTTGCTATGTTTTAGATTCAGATATTATCACCTAGCTACCTTTCCAAAGGATAATAACTTCAAATTTACAAAGTTATTGTCAATTCCAACCTTGCTGCTCTGGATCTGTAGCAAGTACATATTATAAATAGATCACACCTTTGCCCACTCAGCATGCCTAGTCAAACTAGTCATACTTCAAGGGCAGCAAATTCACACTTTATCTAGTGCTTGGGTGTCTTGAATGTAACATGCCTCCCTTGCTGTAAGCAAACAAAAACTTTACACTTGATTTTTTTTTTTTTTAACACAGAATTCACCAGGGCTAGTAGAAAATTTGAAGTTTAAAAAAGATCTTTCCTTTAATTTTCTTAAATAATCCTCATTTAGCATTCCACATTGTGGAGAACTGAAATATGCAGTCTGCACACCGCAACAGGGAGACTTCAGAATACTGGCACGAATACTTACATGTATATTTTATAATCTATTAGAACAACTGTGTCCCATCTTAAAGACTACAACAGATGACAGGCCTTGAACTGCAAGAGGTTTACAGATAAGACTTTAAATCTGAACGTATTAGATGGGCCAGAAGAATTCCAAACTGCTGTGAAGAGAGTACTTAAAAACAGGTCTGAAAAAAACTCCATCACAATCCTTTGTTCATTGCAGCTGCACTCTGTACGCACCTATTAGCAACTTAACCTATTGGAAGAAAAAAATACGTATCAGTACAGAAGTACAGAGTTCACCTTTTCTAAAAAGAGGAAGAAAACAAAACAGCCTACACCCATTTCTCTTACTGGGCAATATTTTCAACTTGGTGCTGTTTCCATTGTTACAAAAAAAAACCCCAAGGGCTTATAATTTGCTTTTAGGATATGTTAAAAACAGTAACAGTAATGGCAAGTAAATACCAAAGCCTAGAACTAACTTGAGATGTATTCTCATTAGTCTCTTCGTTGGCACATTTCATTATCTATGCCTGGCACATTTTAGATCTAGATAAAAGTAAGGTGAACCTAGAATTGCTAACCCTAGGGAACACTTATCTCTAGGACAGGCCCTTCTTCCAGAAACTAAGGAGCACAATGTCCCTGAAAATTTTTTCTGATGATAATGAAGTGATCTGGAGTAACAATTTGAGGAAAGAATTTTTACCTTAGCAGAGGGTGCTTCCGTCAACCTTATGAAGAGTTTATTGGGGCCAGCAACAGGACTGAATGAATAAACAAAATGACTATCCTAGAGTGGAAAGAGACCAAAAAAACAAAGTATTTCTTTAGAAACTTCTACATCCAAAAACAAACACGATTAGTCTTAACAGTATAACATTATAATAGAGACCAGAAACCTTTATAACTCAAATGATTTCAAACAGAATCATACAGAAGTTTGGTGTTTGATTTTTTATAAGTCAATATGCTGGGATTTCCTTATTTTTCCCTTAATTTATTAAAAAGATGCAAATAAAGCTTTTAGGATTTATCTGCAAAGACTATATATCTAGATATATCTTTCAGATTAGAATGTATTCAGCTTCATAAAGCATGAGTGTTAAAAATGTTCATACCCAGTTAATTTTGTTTAATTTAGCTTAAGGAAAATTCTAAATGTGGCAAAGTTATATGCACAAAATTCTTTAAGAGCATTTTTACAAAGTATTTGCATAGCCACTAGTATATTATTTAGTACTTTTTACATTTTCATGATGAGTTAAAAAAATAAAACTAGTAATGATTATTCAGATCATGTGTTAAAACTAGGCATAAATACAACCAATGTTAATAGAGTGTTTGAATTTAGATATTGAAAGCACAAATAAACTTTTTGTGCTTTTGAATTTTCTAAATTTTCTTGTCAATGTTTTTCATTACAAGAGGAGAAAAAAGGCATAATATTTAAAATTTATTATAACCATAAAACTTTATATTCAGAATAAGGTAGGCTCTGAGGCATTACGGTAAGCATAATTTAAGGCACAAAATGAATAAGATTTTTATTAACAATGTTTAGAATAATTTTACTTCATGGGTCACACTGGTTTACTAAATTTTAATGATTGTATTTTATTATAACGGATTTAAAATGAAAAGTTACCTGTACTACTTTTGATTAGGAGGTAGTAATTTTCAGTATTGAGCTACAAAAAAATCTTACCAGAAAAACAGGAAGTTGAAATTTATCATTTAAAACTACAGCTTGTACACTACATGGTCCACAGAGCCGAGCAATAACTTCTTTACCCAGAAAGTTTGCATGGAAAATAAACAGCAGGATGCCAGAGCCTGAATAAGGGAGATACAAATACACAATTTATTATAAATCTTAATAAAATGAACTTTAATTTTATTACAAATTCATTTTATGAGCACAGTGTGTCACCACTGACAAGCCCACAGGGATGAGCACTGAGACAAGGAAGTCAGTCTACCCAGCTCACCACCCACGGCCCATGCTGAAGGCTTTGCGAAGCTCTTATGTTTGACGATGTGTTTAATGTAGCATTTCCCAAACCACAAAACCCTTTTTTTGTCCAAGTAAATCCCTCCCTATTGATAGCTCATGAGACACACTTTTAAATATGCTTTTCTACACTAAAGCCATTTAAGATTTTGAAATTTCTTTAAAGTGGTATTTAAAAGATGCCACAAAACAGCATTTCAAATTCTCACAGAATCCAGACTTTCTGGCGCCATCAAATATCCCCTGAAGTCTTCTTAAAACCAAACAATATCTTACCTAGTAAAAAAAGTCTGCCTTGAGCATTATGCTCTTTTAAGATCTATCTATTTTGGATCAGATTGACAACTGCAAGTCCAAAGATCAGACAGGAACCTTAGGGAGTAGTGAATTTATGTTAATAGGGGAGGAACAACTCAGACAAAGGATGAGAGTAGTTGCACAACTCGAAGAATGTCACTGAATTATACATGTAGAAACTTGAATTGGTGTATGTTTTGCTGTGTATATTTTCAACATCTAAAGGAACAAAATAAATAAAATTAAAAAAGCAATGTTTATGGAAGCAAATCCACAGACATTTCTATAGTGGTTCCCTGTGGCTATGGATTGAGTAATTTTCCATTTTTTTGTACATACTGTTTTGCCTCTTCTAAATTTTCTGATTAATTAGAAACAGTCTAATTCTGGAAAAAAAATGTTAGCAGGAGATGAAGTTTTTACTGACTATCCAAAATAATCTGTAAAATTCATTTTTTGAATTAATCATACACCTATTTGTTATATTTGAATATAACAGGTACATGAGCTCAATGACCTTTCTGGTAAACTAACCGTTTTTAACGTGAGACATTGATCTAGGCCAGTTATCAACAAGAGCAGACTATGAAAGAGACCCCAAAGATACGTTTCATTCATCTGCTCTGTTACCAGGAAAAAAACAGCAGTCTGGGACCCTTGCTTTCTTGCCTCTCCTTTCAAGCTGTTCATGCTCTGACACTGATTTTGCTCTCTGGCTATTTCATACGACTTCCCCGACATAGAGCACTGAGGATCAAAAGGCCTGGCAGTAATGTTGGGACAGTCTTTCTTGGTCCCTTACCCCTCAGCTCCACTATGAAATATGCAGCTGGGATGCCATGCTGCAGACCACTGGAGGGCTGAGTCTTCTGTGACTCCGGTACAAACCACCCAAACAATAATGAAGTCGCCTTGAAAATTCTTTAACTCAGGTGATGTTTACACTGCTGCCAGTCAAAATAAGTTAGATCTAAGGAAGACGTCTTCATTTGTCAGTTTTACACTAACTGACAAATACTTAAATTTCATAAATACAAAATGACACAAGGGATCCTAGCAAATTTGTTAGCAGCTGTTTAATGATAGCAATACAGATTTTCTCAGCCAAACTATGCTTTCAACATGATGTACAACTGAAATCCATGTGGTCCAGAGTCGGGGCCTGACTATACATCAAACAGGATCCCAGATGACACTAAAAATGCTGTCTTCAGAGACCACATGTTGGATGGCAAGGATTTGAGGATGACAGGGTATTTGTGTGGTCAAATTTCAGATTAATGGAAAAAATTCTCATGGTTACAGACACTGGACTCTGTAACCCCAAATTCATCCACTCATAGAATATACTACTAGAATAATAACAGACAGTGGATGACTGGCTGGCCTCACACATTAACCAAAGGGGCCATTCCAGTTAATCTATGCTTGCTTGCTTGCCTGGCTGGCATACATATAATCTACTTTTGAGCTTTAGAAATTATGAGGGATATGTGAAAATTAAAATGCACAAATTACAATTCCCCAGGGCTAAGTTCACTAATCACTAAAATGTTAAGAACAGCTGTCTGTAATGGGGAAGGAACAGTCTTCAACAAACACTGCTGGCAAAACTGGAATTCTATATGCAGAAAATGAAACAAGATCCATACCTCACAGCAAACACAAAAACTAATTCAAGATGGATCAAGGGCCTAAATGTTAAATCTAAATCCATAAAGTTCTTGGAAGAAAATATAAGAGCAAAGCTTTGGAACCTAATTGTTTTCATTGATAGATTACAAAACAAAAACAAATACATGAGGCCAGGCAGAAGGTGGAGTAGTCAGACGCTTCCGGTGATCCCTCTTACAACAAAGACCCAAAGAAATAAGTGTAACGATTCTATTTATGACAAGCTAGGAGCCCTGAACATCAAAGGCAAAGTTAGAAAATGGACTGAGTGGCACAGGGAGGGAGAGACGGTTCAGAAGTGGAGAGGAGTTGCAGGACCTGAATTGCTGGGAACCCTCAGGCACCATTCGCTGAAGCGAACGTGTCGGGGTGGCAGTAGCGTTCTGGATGTAGTTTCCTCAGGGAGAGACAACCAGCCACACAACCTACTCACACCTACGGAACCAGAGAAGAATGGGGGTCTCAGCAAAAGCTAAGTACCTACGTATATTTTACTGCGCCCCCAGCCCCCAAGGTGGCTTCAGTGGCTGTCGATTTCCCTGGGCCTGAGATAGGCCCGGCTGAGTGCCCTGAGCCATTCTCCCGGCCTTGGAGAAGGAATATATTCACAATCGGGGAAAAGATAATCTGCCAGCTCCACTAAGCTGGGGAGCTCAGGACAGATGTGGGTCATGTCTAGGCATAAATGGTACGTGCACTTTGAATAACTTTCCCCCCCTGCACGGACCTGTGGGAGCCTATTTCAGGAGAATAAGCCCTGTTGGCACATTTCATCTGTTCCAGCTGTGCAGTGGACAGATCAGTATTTGATGTTTGATACTTCCTTGCTATTAAACAGGGTCCTCACCTACCCACATCAGGGGCTAAGGACTGCTGGCTCCACCCATGTCACCTAGACACCCACGACAGGGGTCCAGCAGTAACTGCTACCTCCCTGTCCTTACAACCAAAAGCACTGGGTGCTCATGATCTGTCTACAGAACCCACCCAACTGTACACTCTAGGGAACAGAGATGAGCTTTCCTCACAGACACTTGGGGGACAGTTGTCAGCGCCCTGTCCTGTCCAGAGCGTAACCCCCTGCTGCAACCAGATACCTGTACCTACACCAGTCCCCCCCTGCCCCTCTAAGACTGTAGGAGAGAACCTGTACCACACACCTGATGACCAACTACCTGGACACCTGAACTGAATCCATACAAGAAAAGTGAATAGACTCCTAGGCTTATATACCTGGGTAACAGCTCTAGCCATCTGGTGACAGGATGTTAGAGCTTCAAAGGGCAAAAATAATCAAGCTAGCTTGCTCAGGCAGCCTATTTGGGCATATCAAAATAAAACAAAGCAAAAAGCTAGAATATAGATGGCTCGGTGACAACAGTCAATATCAAATCACATAAAGAAGCACACGAGGAATGCTTCAACAAGCTCTCAAGACAAATAATAAAGGAATCTTCTGGATGAAAATGCCTTCCTGGAATTACCAGATGCAGAATACAAAAGATTAATATACAGAATGCTTGAAGATATCAGGAATGGGATCAAGAAGGAGATCAGGCAATAAACAGAAAAAACCAAGGAACACACAGATAAAGCAGTTGCAGAAATTAAAAAGCTTATTAAAGAACACAACAAAAAATTTAACAATCTGCAAGAATCCATAGACAGCAATCAGAAATTCAAAAGATTAACAATAAAATTACAGAATTAGATAACAGAAGTCAGAGGAGCAGAACTGAGGAAGTGGAAGGCAGAATTAGTGAGATTGAAGATAAAACAGCACCAATATATCTGAAGAAAAATCAGATAAAAGAACTTTAAAAAAATGAAGTAACTCTAAGAATCATGTGGGATTCTATCAAGAGAAATAACCTACGACTGATTGGAATACCAGAATAGGGAGGGATAACAGAAAAAATGGAGAGAATTGTTGAAGATTTGTTGGTGGAAAACTTCCCTGATATTGTGAAAGATATCAGATGCTCACTGATCTCAAAAGAAAGTCACCAAGACACATTTAAATCAAACTTGCCAAAACTGAAGATAAAATCAATAATATCAGATATCAACCCAAGACTAAAACACAGGACAGAGCAACGAGATGTCAACTCAATAGGGAAATCACAAAAATAAATCAAGATAAAAAATGCTCAAAACAGGGAAACAGCAATGTCATTATATAAAAGAAGACAACATTAAAACAAAAAGGGACTACAAAACATAGTCATCGATCTTTCATATTGAGAGGAAGTAAAGGCAATATGAAGAAATAAAAGTTAGGTTTAAACTTAGAAAAATAGGGGGAAATACTAAGGTAACCCCTAAGGAGACTAACAATCCTACTCATCAAAATAAAATACAAGGAAAAAAAACACTCAGTAGAAACAAAAACAACAACAAATAAGAGGAAAACACAATATATAAACTACTCAGCACAAAAAATTAAGTGTAAAAAGAAACTGTCAACAACACACAAAAAAAGACATCAAAATGACAGCACTAAACTCATAAAAAAATAAAATAGCTATCCATAATTAGGCTGAATATAAATGGACTAAATGCACCAATAAAGAGACAGAGAGTGGCAGAATGGACTAAAAAAAATCCGTTTATATGCTGCCAACAAGACACACTTTACCCACAGAGACACAAACAAAAACTCAAACGATGGAAAAAAATATATCAAGAAAACAGCAATCAAAAAAGAGCAGGACTACGGGGACTTCTAAGTCAATTGGCAAAATAATTCTATTATGAAATCATTCTGCATCCCACTTTGAAATGTGGCGTCTGGGGTCTTAAATGCTAACAAGCTGCCATCTAATATGCATCAATTGGTCTCAACCCACCTGGAGCAAAGGAAAATGAAGAACACCAAGGCCACACGACAACTAAGAGCCCAAGAGACAGAAGGGGCCACATGAACCAGAGACCTACATCATCCTGAGACCAGAAGAACTAGTTGGTGCCCGGCCACAATCGATGACTGCCCTGACAGGGAGCACAGCAGAGGACCCCCGAGGGAGCAGGAGATCAGTGGGATACAGACCCCAAATTCTCATAAAAAGACCAAACTTAATGGTCTGACTGAGACTGGAGGAATCCCGGTGGCCATGGTCCCCAGACCTTCTGTTGGCACAGGACAGGAACCATCCCCGAAGACAACTCATCAGACATGAAAGGGACTGGTCAGCGGGTGGGAGAGAGACGCTGATGAAGAGTGAGCTAATTATATCAGGTGGACACTTGAGATTGTGTTGGCAACTCTTGTCTGGAGGGGGGATGGGAGGATAGAGAGAGAGGGAAGCTGGCAAAATTGTCACGAAAGGAGAGACTGAAAGGGCTGACTCAAGAGGGGGAGAGCAAGTGGGAGTAGGGAGTGAGATGTATGTAAACTTATATGTGACAGACTGGATTTGTAAACGTTCACTTGAAGCTTAATAAAAGTTATAAAAAAAAAAGAGCAGGACTGGCAATATTAATTTCTGAAAAAATAGACTTTAAAGTTAAATCCATCATAAAGGATAAGCAAGGACACTATATAATGACTAAAGGGACAATATGTTGTTGTTAGGTACCGTCGAGTCAGTTCCGACTCATAGAGACCCTATGCACAACAGAAAGAAACACTGCCCGGTCCTGCGCCATCCTTACAATCTTTGTCATGCTTAAGCTCATTGTTGCAGCCACTCGTTGAGGGTCTTCCACTTTTCCGCTGACCCTGTACTCTGCCAAGCATGATGTTCTTCTCCAGGGACTGATCCCTCCTGACAACACGTCCAAAGTATGTAAGACCCAGTCTCGCCATCCTTGCTTCTAAGGAGCATTCTAGTTGTACTTCTTCTAAGACAGATTTGTTCGTTCTATTGGCAGTCCATGGTATATTCAATATTCTTTGCCAACACCACAATTCAAAGGCGGCAACTCTTCTTCGGTCTTCCTTATTCATTGTCCAGCTTTCACATGCATATGATGTGATTGAAAATATCATGGCTTTGGTCAGGCACACCTTTGTCTTTAAGGTGACATCTTTACTCTTTAACACTTAAAAGAGGCCCTTTACAGCAGATTTGCCGAATGCAGCGCATCTTTTGATTTCTTGACTGCTGCTCCCATGGCTGTTGATTGTGGATCCAAGTAAAATGAAATCCTTGTCAACGTCAATCTTTTCTCCGTTTATCGTGATGTTCTCCAGTTGTGAGGATTTTTGTTTTCTCTAAGGCTGTGGTCTTTGATCTTCATTAGTAAGTGCTTCAAGTCCTCTTCACTTTCAGCAAGCAAGGTTGTGTCATCTGCATAACGCAGGTTGTTAATGAGTCTTCCTCCAATCCTGATGCCCCGTTCTTCTTCCTATAGTCCAGCTTCTCGTATTATTTGTTCAGCGTACAGATTAAATAGGTACGGTGAAAGAATACAACCCTGACGTACACCTTTCCTAACTTTAAACCATTCAGTATCCCCTTGTTCTGTCAAAACAACTGCCTATTGATCTATGCAAAGGTTCCTCATGAGCACAATTAAAGTGTTATGGAATTCTCATTCTTCGCAGTGTTATCCATAGTTTGTTATGATCCACACAGTCGAATGCCTTTCATAATAAAACACAAGTAAACATCCTTCTGGTATTCTCTGCTTTCAGCCAGGATCCATCTGACATCAGCAATGATATCCCCCGTTTCACGTCCTCTTCTGAAACTTACCTGAATTTCTTGCAGTCCCCTGTCAATATACTGCCTCAGCTGTTTTTGAATGATCTTCAGCAGAATTTTGCTTGTGTGGGATATTAATGACATTGTTTTATAATTTCCACATTCAGTTGGATCACCTTTCTTGGGAATAGGCATACATGTGGATCTCTTCTTGGCATAGACGAGTGAGCACCTCCACCGCTGCATCTGTTTGTTGAAACATTTCAATTGATATTCCATCAATTCCTGGAGCCTTGTTTTTCGTCAATGCCTTCAGGGCAGCTTGGACTTCTTCCTTCAGTACCATCAGTTCCTGATTTTATGCCACCTCTTGAAATGGTTGAATATTGACTAATTCTTTTTGGTATAATAACTCTGTGTATTCCTTCCATTTTCTTTTGATGATTCCCGCATCATTTAATATTTTCCCCATGGAATCCTTCACTACTGCAACTCGAGGCTTGAATTTTTTCTTCAGTTCTTTCAGCTTGAGACATGCCAAGCATGTTCTTCCCTTTTGGTTTTCCATCTGGAGCTCTTTGCACATGTCATTATAATACTTTATTTTGTCTTCTCGAGAGGTCCTTTTAAATCTTCTGTTCAGTTGTTTTACTTCATGAATTCTTCCCTTTTGCTTTAGCTGCTCGAGGCTCAAGAGCAAGTTTCAGAGTCTCCTCTGACATCCACTTTGGTCTTTTCTTTCTTTCCTGTCTTTTCAATGACCTCTTGCTTTCTTCATGGATGATGTCCTTGATGTCATTCCACAACTTGTCTGGTATTCGGTCACTAGTGTTCAATGTGTCAAATCTATTTTTCAGATGGTCTCTAAATTCAGGTGGGATATACTTAAGGTCATATTTTTGCTCTTGTGGATGTGCTCTGATTTTCTTCAGTTTCAGCTTGAACTTGCATATGAGCAATTGATGGTCTGTTCCACAGTCAGCCCCTGGCCTTGTTCTGACTGATGATATTGAGCTTTTCCATTGTCTCTTTCCACAGATGTAGTCAATTTGATTTCTGTGTGTTCCATCTGGCGAGGTCCATGTGTACAGTTGCCGTTTATGTTGGTGAAAGAAGGTATTTGTCATGAAGAAGTCGTTGGTCTTGCAAAATTCTATCACTCGATCTCCGGCATTGTTTCTATCACCAAGGCCGTATTTTCCAACTACTGTTCCTTCTTCTTTGTTCCCAACTTTCGCATTCCAATCACCGGTAATTATCAATGCATCTTGATTGCATGTTCGATCAAAAATCTTCTACTACTTCATCTTGGCCCTAGTGGTTGGTGCATAAATTTGAATAATAGTGGTATTAACTGGTCTTCCTTGTAGGCTTATGGATATTATCCTATCACTGACAGCGTTGTACTTCGGAATAGATCTTGAAACGTTCTTTTTGACGATGAATGCAACACCATTCCTCTTTGTCATTCCCAGCATAGTAGACTATATGATTGTCCAATTCAAAGTGGCCAATACCAGTCCATTTCAGCTCACTAATGCCTAGGATATCAATGTTTATGTGTTCCATTTCATTTTTGACGATTTCCAATTTTCTTAGATTCATACTTCATACATTCTTGGTTCCAGTTATTAATGGATGTTTGCAGCTGTTTTTTTCATTTTGAGTCGTGCCACATCAGCAAATGAAGGTCCCAAAAGCTTTACTCCATCCATGTCGTTAAGGCCGACTTTACTTTGAGGAGGCAGCTCTTCTCCAATCATCTTTTGAGTGCTGTCCAACCTGGGGGGCTCATCTTCCAGCACTACATCAGACAATGTTCCGCTGCTATTCATAAGGTTTTCACTGGCTAATGCTTTTCAGAAGTAGACTGCCGGGTCCTTCTTCCTAGTCTGTCTTAGTCTGGAAGCTCAGCTGAAACCTGTCCTCCATGGGTGACCCTGCTGCTATGTGAATACCAGTGGCATAGCTTCTGGCATCACAGCAACACACAAGTCTCCACAGTACGACAAACTGACAGACACGTGGCGGGGGGGACAATATACCAGGAAGATATTACCATATTAAATATTTATGCACCCAAAGACAGGACTGCAAGATACGTAAAACAATCTCTAACAGCACGGAAAAATGAGAGAGACAGCTCCACAATCATACTAGGAGACTTCAACATACCACGTTCAGTGAAAGTCATGCATCCAGAGAGAGGCTCAATAAAGACACAGAAGATCTAAATGCCACAATCAAACAACTTGATCTCATGGACATATACATAACACCCCACCCAAGAGCATCCAAGTATACCTTGTTTCCAATGCACATGAAACATCCTCTAGAGTAGACCACATATTAGGTCATAAAAAAAGCCTTAAGTGAATTCAAAACATCAAAATATTATAAAGCATCTTCTCTGACCATAAGGCCATAAAAGTAGAAATTAGTAACAGAAAAAGCAAGGAAAAGAAATCAAACACTTGGAAACTTAACAATACCCTGCTCAAAAATGACTGGGTTATAGCAAACTTAAGGACGGAATAAAGAAATTCATAGAATCCAATAAGAATGAAAACATTTCCCATCAGAACCTTTGGGACACAGCTAAAGCAGTGCTCAGAGGTTAATTTATATCAATAAATGCACAGATACAAAAAGAAGGGCCCAAATCAAAGAATTATCGATACAACTTGAACAAATAGAGAGCTACAAAAGAAACCCTGAGGCACCTTTTAAAGCAAATAATAAAAATTAGAGCAGAATTAAATGAAACAGAGAACAGAAGAACTCCTGAAAGAGTTAACAAGACCAAAAAATTGATAAATCATTGGCCAAACTGACAAAAGGAGAACAGGAGAGGAAGCAAATAACCTGAGTGAGAAATGAGATGGGTGAGATCACAACAGACCCAACTGAAATCAAAAGAATCGTATCAGATTACAAAAAATTGTACTCTAACAAATTTGAAAACCCAGAAGAAATGGATGAATTTCTAGAAATACACTACCTACCTAAAGTAACACTAGCAGAGGTAGAACAATTAAATAAACCCATAACAAAAGAAGAGATTGAAAAGGTAATGAAAAAACTCCAACAAAAAAAGCCCTGGCCAGGACAGGTTTACTGGAGAGTTCTACCAAACTTTCAGAGAAGAGTTAACACCACTACTACCAAAGGTAGTTCAGAGCATAGAAAAGGATGGAAGATTCCCAAACTCATTCTATGAAGCCAGCATATCCTTGATACCAAAACCAGGTAAAGACACTACAAAAAAAGAAAATTACAGACCTATATCCCTCATTAACTTAGATGCAAAAATCTTCAACAAAATTCTAGCCAACAGAATTCAACAACATATTAAAAAAAAAAAATCATCATGACCAAGTGGGATTCATACGAGGTATGTAGGGATGGTTCAACATTAGAAAAACAATGTATTCAATCATATAAAAAAAACAAAAGACAGGAACCAGATGACAGTATCAATTTATACAGAAAAGGCATTTGACAAGTCCAACACCCATTCATGATAAAAACTCTCCAGCAAAATAGGAATAGAAGGAAAATTTCTCAACATAATAAAGGGCACTCATACAAAGCCAACAGGCAACATCCTCTTAAATGGAGAGAGTGTGAAAGCATTCCCCTTGATATCGGGAACCAAAGACGCCCTTTATCACCGCTCATATTCGACATTGTGCTGGAGGTCCTAGTCAGAGCAATTAGGCTAGATAAAGAAATAAAGGGCATCTGGATTGCTAAGGAAGAAGTAAAAGCATGTCTACTTGCAGACGGCATGATCTTATACAGAGAAAACCCTAAGGAATCCTCAAGAAAGGTACTGAAGCTAAGAGTTTTGCAGAATATAAGGATAGAAGATACAAAAATCAGTTGGATTCCTGTACACCAACACAAAGAACACTGAAGAGGAAATCACCAAATCAATATCATTTTCAGTAGCCCCGAAGAAGATGAAATACTTAGGAATAAATCTTACCAGAGATGTAAAAGACCTATACAAAGAAAACTACAAGACACTACTGCAAGAAAGTAAAAGACACCTACATAAGTGGAAAAACATACCTTGCTCACGGATAGGAAGACTTAATATTGTAAAAATGTCTATTCTACCAAAAGGCATCTATAAATACAATGCAATTCTGATCCAAATTCCAATGACATTTTTTAATGAGATGGAGGAAAAAAATCACCAACTTCATATGGAAGGGAACGAGGCCTCGGATAAGTCAAGCACTACTGAAAAAGAAGAACAAAGTGGGAGGCTTCACACTACCTGATTTTAGAACAGACTGTACTGCCACCGTTGTAAAAACAGCCTGGTACTGGTACAACAACAGGCACATAGACCAATGGAACAGAATTGAGAATCCAGACATAAATCCATCCACATATGAGCAGCTGATATTTGACAAAGGACCAGTGTCAGTTAAACGGGGAAATCACAGTCTCTAATAAATGGTACTGACAAAACCAGATATCCATCTGCAAAAAAATCAAATAAGACCCATATTTTACACCAGGCACAAAAACTAACTCAAGATAGATCAAAGACCTAAATATAAAATCTAAAACAATAAAGATCATGGGAGAAAAAATAGGGACAATGCTGGAGCTCTAATATTTATAGTTAATATTTATAGTGCCATGTTTCAGAGAGAAAGCACAGGTTTACCTTCTGGTATGTTCTGTGGGGGCTTGTAATTGAAATCTGTTGAAAAATCTGGTCCCTCACAGAGACGATGACACGCTATTGGAAAAACTGGTTCTAGTAGAGCAAGACGTGCTTCAAAGTAATCCCTTATTGTCTCTTCTGCTACTCTTGAGAGTCTAATAAAATAGTAAGAGTTGTCAATATTAATGTAGAAAAGAACCATGAGCCATAAATCTATTCTAGAATACTGAGACCTTCCTTTTTACAAAAAAAGTTGCCACCTGGAACAAGCCAATTTTGTTCAACCTTTTTACGAAAAACTGGCAACACTGGTTCTGTTTTCTCTCTCCTTAGCACTAGCATCTGACATACTACACACCTGTCTTATTGTCTATCTCCTCTCAATGGAATGTAAATTTCAAGAGGGGAAGGTCTTTGCCTCCCCACTCCCAGCCTTTAGAACGGTGCTGGACACACAACTGGTGCTCAGTATATATTTATTTACTGAATGATCAACTTTAAAAATCAGAAATGAGAAATGTTAAAAAATTCAAGAATTACCACACACAGAAAGTCTTGTTACCACGCTTCGTAGAGAAAGAAAGAGTGATCAGTGCTATCTGATCCAGCAAAGTATCTTTAAAGTGTCTTTCTGGTAGGGTGACCAACTCATCTGGTTTGCCAGGCCATTCTGGTTTGAGCACTGGAAGTTCCAAGTGCCCGGAAGCCACTTAGGCCCATTTTAGCACTGAAAATCCAGTATCCTGGGAACCCCTCGGTCTCAAGCAAACCAGGCAAACTTGCAAGCTACCTGTTACTGTTAACTAACGTGAACAACGGCTTTGTATGTGGCAGAGGAGACCTGTTTCCTACCCGAAGTCCACTTTCTCTTCTTTTCCTCTACTAACAAAACTGACCTGATTCCAGGTGGCAGCTTGTGTACCTGAAATACTGGCTTTCTCAGGACCCCTGGCAGCCATACATGCAGCACTGCTGGCCACAGATGCATGAGAAGTTCTTGATTAGGCGAAGCTTCCAGCAGGGCTAGTAAAGTGGGCGGGTACCAGGCACATGCCTTTTTTGGAATTTGTTTTGTCCCTCGTCTTTCTCCTTAGAACGCAAACCTATGCCTAGAATTGCAGTAACCATCTTGCACGCATGCCAAAATGAAAGCAGCTGTAACTACTTAAGGTTGCCTATCCCTAGATGCCCTGTTTTAAGAAAAAATCAACACCTCCCCTGTGCTAGCTACTGTTTGTGAAGTTTCTGGCACACGTGCTGCCAAAAAATTTAAGTGATAAAAAGATATTAAATTACTAGTCATGAAGAACGAGCTTAAAAATAAAATGAAATGTAATGTAGAATTCATTTTCAACAGTATGAACTAGAGTTTGCATGTTCTTAAGAAAACATATGCTACCAAAATTAATATTTTAAGGAGATAATCCTAGATATGACAGTGGTAAGTGTGAAAGTTTCTAAGACCCTGGTGACTTGCAGAAAAATAATTCATGTGCCACTCATTAAATTCATTTCCTATCTGCTGGGAACAGAGCCCCACCAGGATTTGTACTCAACAATCTTTTTCTGAGCAGTTATAGACAGGCCATACCAAATAATGTGTCTAATCAAACAGATACATCATACTTTGTAATTTAACCACAGCATATTCACTTCATACTTACGTTTCTAAATGATTTTTAAGCAGATCATACACCAGCACGTTGTTACACTGCTTAGCAAAATGCAGTGCACTATTCTGGTGCTTTGACAAAATATTACAGTCAGCTCCACATTCAATCACAAGCCGTACAATGTCCGAATTTCCTCTTTTACAGGCCTATGTCAGGAAAAAGAGTAATAATTACGTAATTGTAACATTTGTAGGTACCAATCACTGTCTGCCCCATTCTCCAAACATTAGCCCAGGTGTTCTCTGTGAAGAGAGGAAAGAGCCTGGAGTCTTGGCCCAACGCTTCCATAGGTGGAGCCTTTAAGCCTTAGTTTTTTATTTGCCCTATATTTCATTTCTTAGGATTGGAAAACCATGAAGCATTCTATAGAGTGGTGTCCTCTTTTTATTCAGGGAACAGCACAGGGATGTGTATGTACATTCAATTAATTTCTTCACTCATGGACTCTGCAGGAAACGGGCAACAAAGGATACTTCTGTCCCAAGCAGAAGACACACCAGGCCTTGTTCATCCTGTATGCTGTCTCTGTGAGCCCATTCTGTGACTCTGAGAGAAGCAAGGCCTGCTGTCCCTCACTGTTAGAAACATCCTAATGGGAAACTAAATCATCTCTTAGGGTCACAAAATAATTTCAAAATGTTCCTAGCAGTTGCTCTCAAGGGGGGCTATTTATGTACAGATACAAATTCAAATTCAATACATCTAAGCTGGAGCCATGACACAGCCCAAAGACCATTTCAGGAGTAAAATGACCCAGGTTCAAGGTTCTATTCCTGTCACCAGCCATGGGACTTGGGTAAGTCCCTTAATTTTTCTGAGTCTTCTTCCATTTTTCAAAAGCAGATAACGGTATTTACACCTCACAATACTGTAAGGTTGAAATGAAATTATATAAAAGACCAGGCCCAGGAGAGTAACCTTGTCTATAAAAACACACTGACTGGGTACTTCAAACCAGGCAATGGAGCCCACAGCAAAATAAGGAGCATGCTGCCTACATCCAGACTTTCTACTAAAAAAAGATTTGGTTGAACAGAACACTGTGCTTAGTGATGCAGATGATTAACATGATGATACAAGCTTCTTATCACCAAAACTCAAACCTGCTGCCATCAAGTCAGTTCTGACTCATAGTGATCCTACAGGGCAGAGTATAACTGTCCCATAAGGTTTCCAATTACGGAAGCAGACTGTCTCATGTTTCCCTGGCAGAGCAGCTGGCAGGTTCAAACCGCTGACCTTTCAGTTAGCAGCCGAGTGCTTCACTACTGTGCCACCAGGGTTTCTATCTCATCACAGACAGGTACAGTTTACAGAGCTGCAGGTAGTCTGATGACCGGATTTTGAGTAGCTTGAAATCAAGTCTCTAAAAAATTCTAATATCTGAATAAAGGTATTGTTATTTTTTAGGTGCCATCCAGTCGGCTCTGATTCATAGCAACCCTATAGGACAGAGTAGAACTGCCTCATAGGGTTTCCAAGGAGTGCCTGGTGGATTTGAACTGCCTACCTTTTGGTTAGTAGCTGAGCTCTTAACCACTATGCCACCATAGCTCCTCAGGTATTATAAGGCCCTAGGTATTTATTTGAATACTCAAGCTTCTGTACACTAACTATGAAAGGTTCTTGCCTACAACTTAAAACATTTGACAGCTTAATAACTTTTTTTTTTTAAACAAAGAAGTTACAGTACCAAAGCTCTAATCCCAGATCTACAACTCACTAATAGCTGTATGCTACTGGAAAAGTCATTTCACATCTCTGAGACTTAGCTTCCTTATCTGTAGGGAAAGGAGTTGAGAACAGGTAAACCTTTTATTGGTTCTTCTTTAAATTATAAATGATCATATGTGATCAATGTAAAAAAAACTTTTTTCTTTTTTAATGCACAAGCATATAAAAGTTCCCCACCATTACCTTCCTCAAACTCCTAAATTCCACCGCCCAGAGAGAAGTGATCCAATCCTTGTAGGCCATTTTTCTATTTATACAGGAGTGTGTGTACACATACATACACAAACTTATTATTTCCATTTTCTACAAAAATGGGATATCTATATTTTGTAGCTTGCTTTTTTTCATTAGTAATATATTTTGGATAAATTTCATATCAGCACACTCATATTGTCTACATCATCCTTTTTAATAGCTGTATGCCCAAAAATACAAAAAACAAAACAAAACAAAAACACAGCATAGATATTTAGTAATTTAATCGTTTCACTACTGATGGGCACTTACCTCAACTTTTTTCAGTATAACAAGAAAGGCATTATAAGGTTTTTAAGTTCTGCAACTGCTAGGTCAAAGAGTGGCATTTAAAAAATTATTGTTATTGTGGTAAAAATATGTAAAATTTACCAATTCAACAATTTTTACATGTACAGTTCAGTGACACTAATTACGTTCATGTTGTACAACCATTACCACTCTGTCCAAATTATCCTATTACCATTAAGAGAAACTCAGCATCCCCTTAGCAATGACTTCCTCCCTCCCCTAATAAATAACCACTTTTAGTCATCTAGTGCTGCTATAACAGAAATACCGCAAGTGGATGGCTTTAACAAACAGAAATTTATTCTCTCGCAGTCTAGGCTAGGAGGCTAGAAATCTGAATTCAGGGTGCCAGCTCCAGGGGAAGGTCCTTGTCATCAATCTTCCCCTTGTCTAGGAGTTTTTCAGCACAGAAACCCTGGGTCCAAAGGATGCACGCTCCTGGATCTTCTTACTTGGTGGTAATGAGGTCCCCTTGTCTCTCTGCTTCCGTCTCTCTTTTATATCTCAGAAGACACTGACTTAAGACATAACCTAATCTCGTAGATTGAGTCCTGCCTCAGTAACATAACTGCCTCTAATCCTGTCCCATTAGCATCATAGAGGTGGAGTTTACAACACACAGGAAAATCACATCAGATGACAAAATGGTGGATAATCACACAATATTGGGAATCCCGGTCTAGCCAAGTTGACACACATCTTGGGGGGACACAATTCAATCCGTAATACCACTAATAAACTTTGGTCTCTATGAATTTGCCTATTTCATATATGTCAGACCATACAGTATTTGTCTTTTTGTGACTGACCACTGAGCATGTTTTCAAGGTTCATCCATGTTGTGGTATACATGAGAACTTTATTTCTCTTTCCAGCTATTTAATATTTCATTGTATGCATATATCAGATTTTGTTTATCCATTTGTCTGTTGATACTCATTTCAGTTGCTTCCACCTTTTGGCTACTGTGAAAAGTGTTGCAATGAACATTTGTAAGTTTGCATTCCTGCCTTCACTTCTTCTGAGTATATACTATATTTTTACGTGAAGAATGTACATGTTACACGCTTTTTGCCAATGGTGCAACCCCCAGCATTATTTTCATAAGCATTACATGTGTGGGCATGTTATTTACATGGGCATGTCACTTGCTAAAAAAATACAGTACCTAGGATTGGGGCCGCTGTGTCATATGGAAACGGTCAAATTTTTGTTGTCGTTGTTCTTACATGCCATCAAGTCGGTTCCAACTCATACTAACCCTATACAAAGAACAAAGCAAAATACTGCCCGGTCCCGCGCCATCCTCACAATCGTTGCTATGCCCATTGTTGCTGCCACTGTGTCAAACTCTCTTGTTGAGACTCTTTCTCTTTTTCGCTGACTCCTCTTCTTTACCAAACATGATGTCCTTCTCTGGGTTGATCCCTCCTGATAACATGTCCAAAGTACATGAGCAGTGTGGCTGTACTTCTTCTAAGACAGGTTTGTCTATTCTTTTGGCAGTCCATGGTGTATTGAAGATTCTTCACCAACACCATAATTCAAATGCATCAATTCTTCTATGTTTTTTCTTATTGATTGTCCAGATTTTTGATGCACGTGAGGCAACTGAAGATGGCATGGCTTGGGTCAGGTTCACCTTAGTCCTCAAAGTGACAGCCATCTTTGCTTTTTAACACTTGAGAGAAGTCTTTTACAGCAGATTTGCTCAGTGCAATATGTTGTTTGATTTCTTGACTGCTGCTTCCGTGGGCACTGATTGTGGATCCAAGTAAAATGAGGAACTGCCGAACTGTTTTCCACAGTGGCCGTACCATTTTACATTCCCATATAGGAGTACTTTACACATTCTGGAAACCCTGGTGGCACAGTGGTTAAGAGCTATGTTTGCTAACCAAAAGGCTGGCAGTTCAAATCCACCAGACACTCCTTGGAAACCTTATGGGGCAGTTCTATTCTGTCCTACAGGGCTGCTATTAGTTTTGGAAATGACTTGACGGCAATGGGTTTGGTTTGTTTTTGGTTTCACATATTCTAGAAGGATCCCTGGTGATGCAGTGGTTAAAGTGCTCAGCTGCTAACTGAAAGGTTGGCAGTTCAAACCCACCAGCTGCTCCACGGGAGAAAGATGTAGCAGTCAGCTTCCATTAAGATTATAAACTTGGACACCCTATCGGGTAGTTCCACTTTGTCCTGTAGGGTTGCTATGAGTCGGAACTGACTCTACGACAATGGGTTTTGGTTTTTGGTTTACATATTCTGGATATTAAACTCATATCTCAAACACAGACTGTCTCCTCACTTTGTTGATTAAGTCCTTTTATGCAATCAAAGTTTTTGATTTTGATGAAGCCCAACTGATCTATTTTGCCTTTTGCTACTCATGCTTTTGGTGATGTATCTAAGACTTCAGTGTTAAAAACTAGGTCCTGAAGCATTCAAGACAGAGGTCCCCGGTTGTAGAAAATTCAATTGCCTAAAGTAGCTTGTTTGGCACGCCGAGTAGCTTTATATTAAAATCCTGGTTCCTCTGCTTGACATGCCCCATAGCTTTACATTAAATCCTGGTTCCCCTCTCCTTAACTGCCACCCAAAACTAGAGGACATAGGTGGAAACTGGTTTATACACCGTGTTGACATTCAGGGTCACCTTTCAGATCTCATACATAGTAACTTCCCCACCTCTGGGTGTTTAACCGCCCTTTTCTGAACATGCAATGCATGAAGTTATATGTAACACCCGTTGCAACTGTATAGTATGATTAAGAATGTTGGTGATGTAACTTGTATGAACTTTCTACTTGTAAACCCCTTAAAAAGGCACCTTGCCCCTCACCCTAGCTGCAGTCTTGGCACCAGCAGCCCCAACTGTTTTCTTCCCTTGTGCAACAAAATAAAGGCAGCTTTCCACTCTCCCACCTCAGTCTCTCGTTTATTGGCTGAGACTAGTTGCGCCGAGCAGAACCTGGGGTTTCCACCTGGCAACATTTCTGGCGAGCCAGCCAAGTGTCATCCACTTGGTTCCAGAGGCAGTTCAGACAACAGACCAGCCCCAACATCTGGTGCCACCAGATTTCTCCCGGAGATCTTGGAGCAGCCCTGGAAACTGATCAGCCTCGGACTCGATGGTGATTCCATGGGAGACATGAAACATGCCTGGGTTATTTGCTAAGTACCTATATAAGGCCTTAGAAGAGTCTCGAGAAGCGGGAGGAATTGACCATTGAGGGTCTACCCCAAAAGACTCTAGGTATCTGTTATTAGGTTAGTGTACTGAATTAAGTTGTGTGACTGTGTGTGTGTGTGTGTGTGTGTGTGTGTTCGGAGAATGGAGAACGTTCAAAGGATCTTGGAATGCAGCCCACTAGGATGCATTCTTAAGAACTGGGAACATTTCAGGTCAGACCCTATGAAAAAGAAAAAGACGATTTTCTTTTGTAACACCGCATGTCCTCAATATGAACTGGCAGATGTGGAAAATTGGCCAGTAAGTAGGTCTCTAAATTATAGTGCTATTCTCCAACTTGATCTTTTCTGTACTCACAACGGTAAACGAGATGAAAAGTATTATGTGTAAACCCTTATGACTCTGTATCGGGACAAGGGATTGAAGAAGAAATATAAAATTCTAGTCCAGAAAGGGGGTGGGGATCGTGACTGCCAGTGCTTCCCTCTGACCCTGAGGAAGAATCCTTGTTGCCCTTGCCTGCCGCTTCGCTGCCCCCTTATGCTTCCACTCCAGCAACGATTCCCACCGCTAAACCCTGTCAGTCCCTATATCCACCCCTCCCAAGCCCTTCTTCCCTGGTGTTGGGCTCTCCGCCCCATACGTGGAATGGAACAGCCTTTAGATACCCCAATTCGGTGACCAGGAAGAACAAAAGTAACACAAGGGTGACCGATTCTCAGGAAAGCCATAGCATAGCTAAGCCCAGGAGCATGCACCCCCTCCAATAAGTCCCAGCAGGAGATGCCGGCATGGCCTGGGTCCACCAACATTTCTCAACAAGTGATCTTTGTAGCTGGAAAAACAACTGCCCCAAGTATCAGGAAGACCCTAAGAGAATGCAGGATCTTTGCCCCCATCTTCCTCACTCATAACCTCAGTTGGGTAGATTGTTGGGTGCTGCTAGATCTCCTCCTGAACCCAGAAGAAAAGTGCACGGTCCTAGAAAAGGGTAGGGCTAAGGCCAAGAGACCATGAAGTTCAGGCAGTAAATCAGCTGAGGGAAGAGACTTTCCCCATAGGAGACCCTGGCTGGGATCAGAATACGGCGAAGGGATGGACTCGCCTTGCTTATCATAGGGAGTGCCTTTTAGAAGAGCTGAAGACAGGGGTACCAAAAAAACAAAACAAAAAAACCTTAACAAAATATATGGGATCAAACAAAAAGCAACCAAAGATCCCTCTAAGATTCTGTAAAAATTTATGAGGCTTTTAGACAGCTTGCAGATATGGACCCTGGGAGTCTCAAAAAAACTCACATGGTGAATATGTTTTTTTTATTGGGCAGAGTGCCCCAGACATACAGAAAAAACTCCAGAAACTTGAGGAAAGTGTGGAGTTGGGGATCTCACAGCTTGTTGAACTTGCCTACCAGATATATCCCAATCAGGACTGGGAGTAGGAAGAGAAAAATCACTGATCGGAAAAGACAGGCCACATTCCTGGCTGCTGCCTTGCAGGGAAATGACCTGTCTTCTGGTGGCCCAAGAAGAGGAGGGTCCATGAAGAGAGAGGGAGGTGAGAGGTTCTGACCCCCATTAAGCCGAGACCAGTGCATCTTGTGCAAAGAGAGAGGACACTGGCAGACAGAGTGCCCCAAACTCCTACCCAGAGATAAGAAAAAGCTTGGGGCTGCCCAGTGCCCCATGCTGCCAATCCGTAAAGACTTGGATTGAGGAGGACTGGAATCGAGTCCCTCACTTGAGCCTCTGGTTATAATTATGGTGGGGGAGGGGGGAAGGAGCCTATACAGTTTCTAGTGGATACCAGAGCTATCCACTCTGTCTTGATCCAGAAAAAGACAGTCCTGACAAAAACAACTGTGTCGGTCATGGAAGTCTTAGGTAACAGAACCCTCCCTTCCTTCAGCCTCTAACCTGCTCCATATAAGGGAATTTATTAACAAATCCTTTTCTCCACATGCCTGACTATCCCATTCCCCCATTAGAAAGAGGACTGTGCAAGCTGCAGGCACAAATTTCTTTTGATAAAGGGGCCTTCCAGATACAGGTAACACCAGAGGACGCCAGTGGTGTCCTCCTCCAATACATGGATGATCTACTCATCCATTACCACTCAGTCCATTACCGCTCAGCCACCCATCAATTATAGCGCCGAAGGAAGCTACCAGAGATTGGTGGTGTCAAGGATGCAGTGGTCCTGTAGGTATGGGCCAATGAGATACCAGGATAAGCCAAAAATGTTCCCTCAGTGGCAGGTGAGCTCCTGAGCTCCTACCCAGCACAGATTCTCCCCCACCACCCCCAAGACTTAAGCAATACTCCATCCGGGCAGGGGTCTGACAGGCACTGGGAAAAGTCATCACCAAATAAACCTGAAAAATGGACTGCTCAGGCTGTTGCCAGTCACAGTTCAACATTCCCATACTGCCAGTGAAGAAAAAAAATGGAGAATACTAGTTCATTCAGGATCTGCGAGCCATCAACCAGGTAATAGTCACAGTCCATCCTGTAGTTCCCAACTTGTATATCCTGCTGTCGACCATGTCACCCACCTTTTCCAGGTTCACTGTACTAGGCCTGAAGGAAACCTTCTTTTACATTTGAGTGGAAGAGAAAAGTCAGGAAATCTTTACCTTTGAGTGGGAAGACCCAGGAATAGGACAGAAACAGCAGTTGTGCAGACAAGTCCTCCACAGGGCTTTAAAAACAGTCGTACACTTTTTAGATCAGCTTTGGCCCAAGAACTGAGACACCTGACCCTGACCAACAGTGTCCTCCTCCAATGCGTGGATGATCTACTCATCACAGTGAGTACAACTCAGTCTGGAACACCACAGACATTTCAAACTTCCTGGGAAATGCAGGGTATTAGGTCTCAGAAGAAAAAACTCAGGTCAACCAAAAGGAGGTGATTTATCTGGGTTTTAAAATTCAGACAGACAGAGTAAGAACTCCTCCTTGGCTGAAAAGATGCTATCTGCGGACTGGTGGTCCCTACCAACGAAAGATAGCTCCGAGGTTTTTTTGAGAATGGGTGGTTTTTGCCTCATCTGGATTCCAAATTTCAGACTTACTGCCAAGCTTTTACACTGGGCCTTAGAGGGAAAAGACACAGACCCTTTAAAATGGACCAGGACAGAGCAAGAGGCTTTTGATACCATTACATGATTGAGTTAAAAGACATTTAATTGGACCAAAGGTCCAGGCCACTATTTTAGCAGTAGGTAAAGAGCTGCCCCACCTGAGTGAAAAATAATCCCAAGAACACTGCTGAAGTGCCCCCTGGGGTCCAGTGAACTGGGGCAATGCCTGCAGATGTCTGGCAGGTGGATTTCACTGAGATGTCTCGAGCTCCCGGGAATTACAACTATCTGCTAGTCTTTATCGACAACTTCACTTACCGTGTTGAAGTTTTTCCTTGCAGGACTGAAAAGGCCACCGAGGTTGTGAAGCACCTCCTGAACAAAATCATCACTTGATTCAGGCTTCCCATCTTCATTGGCAGTGACAACAAGCCTCATTTTGTGGCCTTGGTGGTGCAATTGGTGGCAACTGCCCTGGACATTAACTGGAACTTATACACAGCCTGGAGGCCCCAGTCCAGCGGTAAAGTAAAGTGGGTAACCAGACTCTGAAGAGATAGCTAGCAAAGTTGTGCCAAGAGACCAAGTTGGCATAGACAGAGGCACTGCCTATGGCTATCTTCAGAGTTTGGTCCGCCCCTAAAATTTCGTCCATTTGAACTATTATACAAGCACTCCTTATTAGAAAACCTCAATGTGACCAACATGGGTTTTTTTTAATAATGACCAACCTCCCTTCCTCCACGAGGTTGGAGATGTTCAAGTTACTAAATACTGGCAGTCTCTTTGGGTGACTCTGTATTCTCTCTGCAGATATGCTCACCTGATGAGCCTGCCTGAGCCACAGGTGTCCCTCCACCTGGTTCCAGCCTGGTGATTGGGTCCTTCTCAAGGCGTGGAAAGCCAACCCCATTCAGCAGAAGTGGACCTGTCTGTCTGAAGTCCTCCTGGCTACCGTGACAACTGCCAAACTCAACAGGCTCAAAGCTTGGATCCACCATACTTGGGTGAAGCAAACCACCCTGCCAATGCTGAAGGACAAACTCAGAACTGTGAGAGCTGGACTTGTGAGCCAGCTGAGGACCTTAAGTACTTGTTTTCCCAATACCCTCCTGCATGGGTGAGATCCCCCAAAGACTCCTAACACTGCTAATAACCTTGGTGTTACTATTGTCTCTTATATCTGTATACTCCACTTGAACAGGTTAGATTGCTGTAGATCTCTAAGTGAGCAGAATCAACCATGAACAGGGTGATGTGGTTATTCCTAAGAGTCGCCCTATGTGTAAGTGCTGGATGGGATTTCAATGTTCTTAATAGGTTGCACCAGGCAGTTGTAAACCATACTGCACGGGTTAACATTTGCTGGATTTGTTCACACTCCCCTTCACACGTAGAGCAAGGGTTACCCATAATCTCTGTCCCTCTCCATCCAACTTACTGGCTAAAAGAGGGGGTGTAATTAATAAATAGGCACAACTAATAAATAAACACAAAACCCGAGGTACAGTCCTATACATCACTGTGAAGTCTGACTATCCACCAGGTTGGTGCATACAGCGACATTCTATCCATAATACCTCAACAGTAGATCAGTGGCCACAACGAAGGACCAACTGTTCAAGCCTATGTCCAATATTTGCCCACTCCCCACGAACATGCCAAACAATTCAGAGCTGGGCTGTAGTTCCGAATGGACATTGGTCCTGAATGACCAATATCCAAAAAGAAAAGGAGAGAATAAGACAGAGGTCCCCAGGCTGAGGAAAACTCCACAGCCTCAGGCCACTTGCTTGGCAATCCCGATAGCTTTACATTAAAATCCTGATTCTTTTGCGTGAAAAGGCCCACTGCTTTACATTAAAATCCTGGTTCCCCTCTCCTTAGCTCCTGCCCAAAACTAGAGAAAATTGGTGGAAACTGGTTTAGGTGCCATGTTGACACTCGGGACAACCTTTTAGATCTCATACATAGTAACTTCCCCTCCTCTTGGTGGCATTTAACTGCCATTTTCTGAACACGCAATGCGTGAAGTTATATGTAAAACCCATTGTGCCTGTGTAGTATGATTAAGAATGTTGCTGATGTAACTTGTATGAACTTCCTACTTGTAAACCCCTTACCCTCACTGAGCAGTCTTGGCAGCAGCAGCCCCAACTCCTTCCATTCCTTGTGCAACAAAATAAAAGCGCCTTTCCACTCTCCCACCTGGGTCTTTGATTTATCAGCTGAGACAAGTCATGCCGAGCAGAACCTGGAGTTTCCACTTGGCAACAGTATTACCCCTATGTTTTCTCCTAAGAATTGTATAGTTTCAGAACTTATATTTAGGTCTTTGATCCATTTTGAATTAATTTTTGTATATGGTGCGACATATAGATCCAGCTTCATTCTTCTGCATGATACAAGGCGTATCTTTTTACTCTTGATAGGTTCTGACAAATTGTCCTTCAAAACGGTTCTTAACTGGGGCCATTTTTTATCTTCATGGAGACATTTTTGGTTGTCACAAATTGAAAGAGGAGTTACTGGCATCTAGGATCAGGGATGCTGCTAACTATCCTACACAACCCCCCACAACAAAGGATGATGTGGCTCAAAATGTCAATACTGGGATGGTTGAGAAACTGCTCTAAAGAAGTACATTCCCAACATCAATGTATAAGAGTGCCTATTTCTCCATTCCTTCACCAAGTGTTAATGGCCAATTTTACATATTTTTTCCTGAGAAGAAATGTTTTTGTTTTATATTCTGAAAATTTTCCTCTCATGTTTATTTCTTCTAATTATAAAATTCAGTAAGACTGATTTAATATAGTAAACCCTTAAAGCAATTAAAATGCTTTTATCCATGCCCTTGCCTCCCACTGCAATCTAACAACACCAGTCAAACTCAACCCAAATGCCTCCTGGACAGTGTTGTCAACACTAAGTTGCTAAATCCAAATGGTATTTTCCAGCCCCTTTATTTTTGGACTTCTCTGCCCCACTGGACACTGTTTCTCCTTTAAATATTTCTTCTCTTGGCTTTCATAATCTCCGTCCCCCCTGATTTTCCTCCTACTTCTTTGGTCCTTCCCATATAGCCTCCTTCCATCTCTGGCATTTTTCTCCTTTCTTACTCTCCATGGTGACCTTGCAGCTTTCAACCTGTGCTTATAATCACTGTCACTATTAATGACTCTCAAATCTGAATCTCCAGCTCACCTCTCTCTTCTGAGCTAAAGATAAATGTGAAAATGCCTCCTGAACATTTAATATGTAAAAAGCTCAAAGGCAGTAAATCGCCCCTCACATCTGCGCTGCCTATGTTCTCCAATTTAGAAGAAACAAGGTTACCGAGCGTCACTTCAATTACCAAGTCCTGTGAATCCCACCTCCTAAAAAATCTGGGTTACTGATCCACTTCTCTTGATCCTCACTGTCACTAACTTGGTACAGAAAACTATTATTTTACTTATTTTTAGAATCTCAACAAGTCTGCGAACTGCTTCTCTTGTCCAACCAGTCCACTAGTCTGTTTAAGGGACATTAAAATAAAAAAACAACAAAAATAAGACCTTTAATCTGATTGTTTCTCTCCAGCTTAAACCTTTCAATGGCTCCATTACCCTCCAGATAAATTTCTAAATCCTTACGATGGCACAAAATTTTTGTCCCTCCTTCCCTATATGCCCTTGACACTCCAGACTTAGCTATGCACCTGGTGGTTGTTCAATAAGACGTTTTAAATTCATGCTCTGTGGCACCATCTTTGCTGTAAACATATGGCGCTAATGGAAACACATAACACACAGGAAAAACCAAAGAGCTAGGCTCATGAACATTTCCATAAACCAAAAATGAAACAGTAACAAGAAGCAATGAGCAATATTTAAACCCCAACTCTAGAATGAGACAGCGATGCAAGTGAGCTAGTCCTTTAGAATAACAGAGAGTAACAGCCCCATTCAAGACATGGCTCAGGGCCAGGCTGCCTGCTCGAAATTAGGGGCTGCAACTGCATTGTTTCACTCATGAAAGAAGGTTGAGAAAAGTTATTATAGACAAATACCCACTTGGATCAATAAAAACCCAAAACCAAACCCAGTGCCACTGAGTCGATTCCGACTCATAGCGACCCTATAGGACAGAGTAGAAATGCCCCATAGAATTTCCAAGGAGTGCCTGGTGGATTTGAACTGCCGACCCCTTGGTTAGCAGCCGTAGCACTTAACCACTTAACCACCTGGGTTTCCTTGGATCAATAACTTACATAAAATAAAGCTGCACCCCTAAGGAAGAGGCAGGCAGATAGTGTAATGGATTGAATTATGTCCCCCCAAAAATGTGTGTATCAACTTGATTAGGCCATGATTCCCAGTATTTTGTGGTTGTCCTCCATTTAATGATTGTAATTTTATGTTAAGAGGATTAGGGTGGGATTGTAATGCCACCCTTACTCAGATCCAATGTAAAGGGAGTTTCCCTGGGGTGTGGCCTGTACCACCTTTTCTCTCTCAAGAGATAAAAGGAAAGGGAAGCAAGCAGAGAGTTGGGGACCTCATACCACCAAGAAAGTTGCACCAGGAGCAGAGTGCGTCCTTTGGACACGGGGTCCCTGTGCCGAAGAACCTCCTCAACCAGGGAAAGATTGAGGACAAGGACCTTCCTCCAGAGCCAACAGAGACAGAAAGCCTTCCCCTGGAGCCGACGCCCTGAATTTGGACTTGTAACCTACTAGACTGTGAGAAAAAAAATTTCTCTTTGTTAAAGCCATCCACTTGTGGTATTTCTGTTACGGCAGCACTAGATGGCTAAGACAGACAGTCTCACCACTGGAGACTGTGTCTGGACCTGCTGTGTCCAAATAGCATCTTGGGCCAAGAACCCGGTAATACCCATTTATGAATGAGTGGGGGGGCCCAAGTCTAGGCAAACGCAAAATCACTGAACAGGGAAAAGTAATAACAGATATATACGTGTGTGTAGAGAGAGGTATGTATATGAGGGGAAGAAATTTCAACAACCCCCACTCAAGCAAAATCTATTTGCAAACCGTAATTCCAAAACACATGGAGATGAATTCATCAATACAGAATAGCAGTGAAAATATGAAAATACATCATGCTGTCTCTCATTCACAGGTGTGGTATATATGACATCCAGTTCTGGTCTATGCTCCTACAGCTCCCTCATATGCATCATCCCCGTTAACTTTGTTTTTCAAGACACAGTTGAGCCACCAGTCACTCACTCCACCATCAACTCTCCCTGAGTTGAGACCCAACTCGGTACCCCCCTTTTATGTAAACTCCAATGTTGTCTGCTTATTCCTATCATGCGATGGGTCACACCATGTTTAAATGATTGTTTACTAGTCTATTTTCTTGTACTCTCCATAAGCTGCTTGAGTCCAAAGACTACCTTGTTCCCCATCATATTCCCAGGGCCCAGCACAGCATGGGACAACTGTAGGCCCTATCATGAACAGCTGCTCAGTATAACATATTTACCTTCATTAAAGCAGTCTCACCATTGCTCTGCTGGACATTTACAAAAGCTCCCGCTTCCAAAAGAATAGCCACTGTGGTTAAAAAGTTCTATTAAAAACAAACAAAAAAAGCAAATTCAACTTCCAAAATTTTTAAAGACATTTTGAGATATTTTGAAATTTTTAGTCATCAGCAGATTCTATACCAAGCAGGTTGCTGAATACATTATTCGAATTTTTTCAGTACAGAGATTCCTGTGAAAAATGTGATGGTGCTGTGAAATGGGCCCTTCCACCTCTCATGCACTAATGCAGTCATATGCTATTTTGCCAGCAATTTCAACCTGAAGTATAATCACTGGTTTCAACATAAGAGCCTCTGCATATAGACTCTTAACCTGAGAACATTTTAATTAAATTATTAACCAAAGGAAACATCAGTATCTTAAGCAGGGGTCATCTTTAATATAAATCACTTTCAATTAAATCCCTTTTTTGAATATTTGATTACACAGTACTACTGTTGCTAAAAGCATCCATTCATTACAAGTCACTGATCAACTGAAATATAAATTATTAAGTTATAAGACTGTATGACCTCACTCACGACTCCTCCCATCCCCATTATATTTCACTAAGATTCTTTCTTAGTCCACTAGCAGGAATTCCCATAAAGATTATAAAACTGATGCATGTCAAAGTCCCTAACCTTCTCAGCTGCATGAATCAGTGCAGTGGTCCCATTCTTCTGTCTTCCATTAACTTTGGCTCCTTTTTTGATGAGGAGTCTAAGGAGGTCATCTTGTCCTCCAGCTGCAGCAAGCATCACTAGAGTCATTCCACTTGAATCCTTTATCGTGTTTTTTTTGTTTTGTTTTGTTAAAGAGAAGTCATGTTAATATGTAATCAGAAAAACTTCAGAACTAAGTCTCTGCACCTAGGATATTTCAGTGTGAAATTATTAAACAGCATTTATTTCAGCATCTACTAAACTTTTAAACTAAAATATTCTAATAAACATTCAGAATCAACCCTTAGAGTTTTTCATATACAAATGTTACCATGAAATTTTATAACTTTCATATATTAAGTTCTAAATGCACATTGACAGCTTGCATGACATAAGCTGAAGCTGAACAGTGCTATATAAATGGCAAAAGTACTTACCGTATTTTTATGCAAACAGCATGTGCCTCCTATGTTTGTTTGCCAACCATAACCTCCCCAAGCAAGGTATTTTCAAAAGCACTGCTTTGCCAATTTTTCTTATATGTTGCTACAAAAAAAATTAGCATAGCATGTTTACAAAAATACCTCAGCGGGGGAGGGTATGGTTGGCCAACAAATGTAGAGGGTGTGCACTATCTGCATAAAAATATGGTATTTTTTTCTCTCACATTTCAGGTCCAAAATTCTCCTTTGTGCTCCAGGTAATATAGGTGAAACTCATAATTCATTATATTCATTTAAGTTGACCAAAGGTACAAGGCAAAAAATGACCACTTAAAGTCCCATAAGTCCATTCTACTCATGACACAAAAATGAACATTATTTGGAAAAGATAAATGTTGGCCTACATAAACAAAATTGTTGGGAAGTGTTTGGTTTCTCCAAGGATGAAAAAGAAATTCAGAAGCAGGAAAAAGACACCGATATGATTAGTTTCTAAGAGGCCATGATAAAACAGAGGAATGAAGGAAAAGTGCTTTGAGTAGGGATGAAATTACATAAAGCTGACAAAAAAAAAAAAATGAAA
The DNA here is from genome assembly GCF_030014295.1 of Loxodonta africana. Taxonomy (NCBI): domain Eukaryota; kingdom Metazoa; phylum Chordata; class Mammalia; order Proboscidea; family Elephantidae; genus Loxodonta; species Loxodonta africana. The sequence goes on from NC_087364.1 coordinate 31,135,410, forward strand.
TAAAAAGGTAGTTATAAGTTAAAACACCTCCAGTCACTAGTTGATGACTGTCATGGATTGAACTGTGTCCCCCAAAAATATGTGTCAACTTGGTTAGGCTATGATTCCTAGTATTGTGTGGTTGTCCTCCATTTTGTGATTTTCCTGCATTATAAATAATAATCTCTGCCTATGGTTAAAGAGGATTAGGGCAGGATGTAACACCCTTGCTCAGGTCATATCCCTGATCCAATGTAAAAGGAGTTTCCCTGAGGTGTGGCCTGCACCACCTTTTATCTTACAAGAGATAAAAGGAAAGGGAAGCATGCAGAGAGTTGGGGACCTCAAACCACCAAGAAAGCAGTGCTAGGAGCAGAGCACATCCTTTGGACCCAGGGTTCCTGCTCAGAGAAGCTCCTATTCCAGAAGACTGATGAGAAGGACCTTCTTCCAGAAATGACAGAGAGAGCCTTCCCCTGGAGCTGCTGCTCTGAATTTGGACTTCTGGCCTACCAGACTGTGAGAGAATAAATTTCTTTTTGTTGACGGTATCCACCTGTGGTATTTCTGTTATAGCAGCACTAGATGACTAAGACAATGACTACCCCCCCCCAAAAAAACCCAGCTAAACCTGTTGCCATCAAGTCAATTCCAACTCATAGTGACCCTACATGACAGAGCAGAACTGCCCCATAGGGTTTCCATGGAATAGCTGGTATATTCAAACTGCTGACCTCTTGGTTAGCAGCCAAGCTCTTAACCACTCCATCACCAAGGCTCCTAGTTGACGACACCATCTGATAAAACCAAATTCTAATAGTATGGATGACTTTGATTATAATCTGAAAGTTTAACAGGATTTGCCTGTGTGAGAAATCTGAGGGAACACAAATGTAAGAAAAATCATTTTTGACAGTAGTACTATAGTTAGACTTAACTATAGTTAGACTTGAGAAGATCCACTAAAACTGAAATAAGATAGTGTAACCACTTTCTCTCATTTTAAAGTATCTTTTGTTCATAAACACACATTAGATAAAAAAAAAAAGAGAGAGAACACACCACGCTTTTCATAATTAAAAAAAATTCCCTACAGCTACTATGCTATACTGTTGTATGCAGTCAAGTCAATTCCAACTCATAGCAACACCAAATGACAGAGTAGAACTGCCCCATAGCGTTTTCTATGCTGTAATCTTTACAGGAGCAGATTGCCAGGTCTTTTCTCCTGCAAAGTAGCTGGTAGGTTTGAACAGCCAACCTTTCAGTTAGCAGCTGAGTACTTAGCCATTGTGCCCACCAGGACTCCTACTATGCTATATTAATATAGACGAAACTACATGAGCATAAAAGCAGAAGGAAAAAAAATCTCATAAAATCCAACATCTACCCTGCAAAAAACTTAAGCTAAAAAAAAGTAAGAAGGCAGAGTCCAGAGCAAGACGGTATGAGAGCAATTCCACACACTCATCCCTCCACAAAAACACCAAAAAAAAAAAAAAAAAAAAAGGCAGACGCTGGCAGAACCAATTTTGTCACAACTCTGGAAACTAGTCAAAGGGTTACAGCAACTAAACAAACACTGAATCCAGAAAAAGGTGATCTTTGAATGTTAGTAAAGCTTTGGTTTTCTACTCTCCGATGGTTCACCCCCTCTACAGCTCGGTGTGACCACCTTAAAGCAGCAGCAGTCTACACTCCCGGAGAGGACACTCGGGCTCTAACTCTAGAGGGAGCAGAGCAGATTTCATTAGCAAAGTATTGTGTGTGTCTGTTCTACACGTCTGGGGCTGCCTGAAAGATTGAAGCAAGGCACTCATCTTGGTTGGGCCTATCTTGGAGCTCACATGGGGCCGAGGGGCAGCAGGCAATGACCTAAGGCTGTGACAACCCATAGCTAGTTGGGCTAAAGAGTGGCATTAGGCATAAAATAGGCATGTAAAGACTGGAAGGAGAGGCTAGAAAGAGTTTCTTTTGGAAATTAAGACATTCAAAAGTTCCCTGTGTAACAGGGGACTTAAGAAAGCCACATGCACACCCAGGCTAGTATGTATGCTCAGAAATTATCTGAAAAGATTTCACCTCAGGCTGATCCCTAGGCTCAGTGCAAGCCTGGTTAAGTGCTGAAGGAAAGCCCAGCATAGACTCAATTTGCAAAGACTGGTAAAAGGTTCTTTTTTGTTTTATGTTTTTTCCCCTTGCTTTCAAGAAAATTACTGTTAAAGCACTAGCTGAACATAGGCTAAGGAACAGAGACGTCAGTGTCTAAGAACTAAGAAGACAGTCTTTGCAAAAACAGCTATGGGAAGTCAGTAAACAAATGTCTATAGATTTCGGTAATTAAAAAAATAAACAAACAGCAACTGAGGAAGAATCTCATTTCTAGAGTTACCATAATACTCAAATGTCCCAGTTTCAACAAAAAATCACAAGGCACACAAAGAAACTGAAAAGAATGCCCCATGTAAAAGAATAAAGTGAAAAAGCCATCCTTTTAGAAGCCCAGATAATGGACTTCCTAGACGAAGGCTTTAAAACAGTATTAAATATGCTCAAACAGCTAAACAAAAACATAAAGGACTAAAGAAAATGAGAAAACAATAGATTAAAAAAAAAATCAATAGAGTCAAAAAATTACAAAAATGAACCAAACAGAAATATGAAATACAAAAAGTACAATAACTGAAATGAAAAATTCACTAAAGCAGACTGGAGCTGGCAGAAGAAAAAAATCAAATTTGAAGACAGGACAATTGAAATTATCATGTCTGAGGAGCTGAAAGAAAAAAAAAAAGGAAGAAAAGTGAGCAGAGCCTAATGGACCACTGGGACACCATCAAGTGCACCAACATACTCATTATGGATGCCTCATAGGGAGAAAAGGACAGAAAAAATATGTGAATAAATAATGGCTGAAAACTTTCTAAATTTGACGGAAGACATGAATCTGTACATCCAAGAAGTAGTTTATTCTATAAACTCCAAGCAGAATAAACTCAAAGAAATTTATACCAAAACACCTAAGAATGAAACTATCAAAAATCAAAAACACTAATATGAAACTATTGGTCTCTACTCATCCAGAGCAAAAGAGAAAGAAGGAAATTAAATCTCAGAGGAGAAACTAGTCTACAGGGCTAACAGGCTACGCGAGCCACAGCCTCATCTACCCCGAGGCCACAAGAACTAGATGGTGCCCGACTATCAATACTGACCATTCTGATCAAGGCCACAATAGACAGGCCCTGATAGAACAAGAGAAAAACGTCAAACAGAACTCAAATTCTTAAAAAGTCCAGGCTTACTATACAAGTTGAAACTAGATGACTCCTCAAGACTATTGCTCTGAGATATTCTTTAAACCTTAAACCTCAACTATTCCCCGAGGTCACGGGTCAGTGAAACAACAGATTGGCGCAGAAATAACAGATTACCCATCAGTACAGTGTTCCATTAAAAAACCATCTATATGAGACCAAAAGGTCAACAATTACTCTAAAGTAAAGATAAGAAGATAAGGGGGCAGGGAAACTAGAGCACTGGAAACAGAACAGCTAGAATGCAATTAAAGAGAATGTTGACACAGTGTGAAAAATGTAACTAATATCACTGAACAATTTGTATATAAATTGTCAAATGGGAACCTAATTTGTTGTGTAAACTTTCACTGAAGACACAATATTTAAAAAAAAAAAAAAAGACAATCTTGAAAGCAGCAAGACAGAAGCAAGTCTTCACATAAAAAGGACCCTCGATAAGATCAACACCTGATTTCTCAGCAGAAACCATGGAGGCCAGAAGGCAATGGGGTAAGATATTTAAAGTGTCAAAAGGAAAATAACTCCTAGCCAAGAATTCTCTTTCTGGCACTAGAACTGTCTTATGAAAAATACTAAAGGAAGCACTTCAGGTTGAAATGAAGGGATGCTAGACAGTAACCCAAAGGCATACAAAGAAATAAATATCTCTGGAGAAGGTAATTATATAGACAAATACAAAAGCCAGTATTACTGTATTTTGGGGTTATAACTCTACTTTTACGTCCTACATGATTTAAGAGGCAAACGCATAAAAAAACCATTGTAAGTTTAAGGTATTGGGCACAAAACACAAATTTGTGACAACAACATTAGAGCTGTATAGGAACAGAATTTTTGCATGCCACTGAAGTTAAGTTAGTATCAACTCAAAGCAGACTGTTACAATTTTAGGATATTAAATGTAATCCCAATGGCAACAAGAAAGTATCTAAAAATATACACAAAAGGAAATCAGGGAATCTAAATGGTACTCTATAAGGAAAATCAATTCAACGCAAAAGAAGGTAGTATTGGAGGAAATAACAGATAAAAAGGTGTAATATACCCAGAAAACAAATGAAATGATGGCAGAAGTCCTTTGTTACCAGTCCAAACCAGTAGCATATTTTAATTCAAATAATGCATGCCTTCTACTTTTGTCAACTGCTCCCTCCCCAATGTCTTAGTTATCTAGCACTGCTATAAAAGAAATACCACAAGTGTATGCCTTTAACAAAGAGAAATGTATTCTTTCAGAGTCTGGTAGGCTAGAAGTTCAAATTCAGGGTGCCAGCTCCAGGGGAAGGCTTTTTCTCGCTCTGTCAGCTCAGGGGGTGGGGGCAGAGGGGAAGGTCCTTGTCATCAATCTTCCCTTGGCCTAGGAGCTCCAGCACTGTCTCACTTCCGCCAGAATTGTCTGACATCCATAATTCTACCAACACTCTCTTCAAGGCAAATGCTTCCATGTTTCAGATATCTGTTAGAGCAGCACCCCACTCTCTTGGTATCAAATTCTTGGTTATCTAGTGCTGCTATAACAGATATATCACAAGAGGATAGCATTAACAAAGAGAAATGTATTCTTTCACAGTCTAGTAGGCGAGAAGTCCAAATTTAGGGTGCCAGCTCCAGGGGAAGGCCTTCTTTCTCTGTCAGCTCTGAGGGAAGGTCCTTGTCATCAATCTTCCCTTGGCCTAGGAGCTTCTCCATGCAGGAACCCCTGGTCCAAATGACATGCTCTGATCATGGTGCTGCTTTCTTGGTGGTATGAGACCCTCATGTCTCTCTGCTCACCTCTCTCTTTTATATCTCAAAAGAGATTGGCTTAAGACGCAATCCAATCTTGTAGACTGAGTCCTGCCTCATTAACACAGCTGCCACAATCCTTCTCATCAACATCACAGAGACAGGATTTACAACACATAGGAAAATCACATCAGATGACAAAATGGTGGACAATGACATAATACTGGGAACCATGGCCTAGCCAAATTGATACACATATTTTTGGGGCACACAATTCAGTCCATGACACCTCATGGGATATTTTCATTAGTGCCATTACGCCAATTTTTTTTACATGTTGCTGTAAAGAAAATTAGCATAGCACACTTATGAAAATACCTTGAGGGGAGAGGGCACGTGTCTTAGTCATCTAGTGCTGCTATGATAGAAATACCACAAGTGGATGGCTTTAACAAAGAGAAATTTATTTCTTCACAGTAAAGTAGGCTAAAAGTTCAAATTCATGGTGTCAGCTCGAGGGCACAGCTTTCTCTCTCTGTCGGTTCTGGGGGAAGGTTCCTTATTAATCTCTCCCTGGTTGAGGAGCTTCTCAGGTGCAGGAACCCCAGGTCCAAAGGATGCACTCTGCTCCCACTGCTGCTTTCTTGGTGGTATGAAGTCCTCAACTCTCTGCTTGCTTCCCTTTTCTTTTATCTCTTGAGAGATAAAAGTGCTGCAAGCCACAGCCCAGGGAAACTCCCTTTACCTTGGATCAGGGATATGACCTGAGTAAGGGTGGTGTTACAATCCCACCCTAATCCTCTCAACATAAAATTACAATCACAAAATGGAGGACAACCACAGAATACTCAGAATCAGGGCCTAACCAAGTTGATACACACATTTTTGGGGTGACATAATTCAATCTATGACAGCATGGTTGGCAAACAAATGTAGAAAGTGCATATTATTTGCATAAAAAAATGTAAGTACTGTAAATGTAAATGGCTTAAACTTTCCAAACAAAGGCAGAAATTGGCAAAATGAATTAAAAAGAAAACATGATCCAACTACATGCTGCCTACAAGAGAACCACTTTAGATGCAAAGACACGAATACATTGAAATTTTAATAAATGGGTAAAAATATTGCACGTAAATAATAACCAGAAGAGAGCTGGGGTGGCTATACTGCTATCAGACAAGACAGACTTTAAATCAAAATTGGTTACAAGGGACAAGAAGGACATTACATAATGGTCAAAGGGTCAACTCATCAAGAAGATATAACAATTATAAATATACATGCATCTAACAACACAGGCCCAAAATATATGATGCAAACACTGACAGAATTAAAAAGAAAAATATAGTACTATATACAATAATGGAGCCCTAGTGGTGCAGTGGTTAAGACCTTGGCTGCTAAACCAAGAGGTCAGCAGTTCTAATCCACCAGCTGCTCCTTGGAAACCCCATGGGGGCAGTTCTACTGTGTTCTATAGGGTCATTATGAGTCGGAACTGACTCAATCAGGCAACGAGTTTGGTTTTTGGTTTTTATATACAATAATAGTGGGAGATATCAATAAACAACTTTCAATAATGGATAGCACATCCAGACAGAAGGTCAAAAATGAAACAGCAGATTTGAACAACACTAGAAACTAACTAGACCTAACATTATGTTAGGGGACAAAGAAATTCTCAAAACATTTTAAAAGACTGAATTCATACAAAGTATATTCTCTGACCACAATGGAATGAAACTAGAAATTAAAAACACAAGGAAAACTGGAAAATTCACAAGTGTGTCGAAATTAAACACTACAGTATCAAACAATCCGTGGTCAAAAAAGAAATCACAAGGAAAGTTAGAAAATACTTACAAATTAAAATGAAAATAAAACATATGGGATACAGTGAAGGCAGTGCTCAGAGGGAAACTGATAGCTTGCATTCAAAAAAGGAGAAAAATCTCAAATCAATAATCTAACTTAAACCTTTAGGAAACAGAAAAAGAAGAGCAAACAAAACTCAAAGATAGCAGAAGAAAGGAGTCGATTCTGACTCATAGCAACCCTACAGGACAGAGTAGAGCTGCCCTATAGAGTTTCCAAGGACCACCTGGTGGATCTGAACTGCCAACCCTTTGGTTAGCAGGCGTAGCACTTAACCACTACGCCACCAGGGTTTCCACTATTCACACTACAGAAATAAAAAGGACGAATAAGAGAATACTATGAACAATTGTACACCAAGGAAGTAGATAACCTAGATGAAATGGAAAAATTCCTAGAACCACACAAACTATTAACCATAACTGAAAAAGAAATAGAAAATTTGAACAGACTTACAAAAGGTAAAAAGATTGAATCTGTAATCAAGAACCTGTAAACAAAGAAAGCCCAGGACCTGATGCCTTCACTGGTGAATTCTAGCAAACATTTAAAGAAGAATCAACACCAAACCTTCTTAAACTCATCCAAATGATTGAAGAGGAAGGAACACTTTCTAACTCATTCTATCAGGCCAGCATTTCCCTGATACGTACACCACATTTACAGAATGAAGGAAAAGAGCTATATGATCATTTCAGTTGATACAGAAGTGCATTTGACAAAATCCAACACCCTCTGATGATAAAAACACTCAAAACACTAGTAATAGAAGGGAAATTCTCAAACATGATAAATGGCATTTACGAAAAACCCACAGTTAACATCATACTCAGTGGTGAAAGACTGAAAGCCTTCCCTCTAAGATCAGGAACAAGACATGGATGCCCATTTACACCACTCCTATTCAACATGTACTAAAAGTTCTAGCTAAAACAATTAGGCAAGAAAAAGAAACAAAAGGCATCAAAATTGAAAGGAAGAAGTAAAACTATCTCTATTCACAGAGAGTATAATACTGTATATATGGAAAATCCCAAAGAATCCACAAGAAAGCTACTACACCTAATGAATTCACCAAAGTTGTGGAGTAGGTCAACATACAAATATCAGTTGTGTTATTCACCTGGAGCAAAACTGGAAGGAGAGTCAAGAATAGGAGAAGGATATGGAATCTGCGGCCAATTGTCTCCATGAACAACCACCTCCTTTGCCATGAGACCAGAACTGGATGGTGCCCAGGTACCATTACTGAACATTTTGATCAAAGGTTCCACAGAAGAATTCTGATTAAAAGGGGGAAAATGTAAAACAGAATTTCAAATTCTCATGGACTCCAGCCTTTCTAGAGCCATGGGGGCTGGATGAACACCAGAAACTATTGCCCTGAGATAATCTTTACACCTTAAGCCAAAAATATCCCCTGAAGTCTTCTTAAAACCGAACAATAATCTACCTTAACTAGTAAAAAAATGTCTGCCTTGAGCATTGCTTTTTTAAGATCTATATGCAATCAAATTCACAACAGCAACTTGAAAGATTAGACAGGAACCTAAGGGGACAGTGAGTTTACGTTAATAGGGGAGGAACAACTCAGAAAAGGGGGGTAAGAATGGGTGTATAACTTGAAGAATGTGATCAGTGTCACTAAATTGTACATGGAGAAACTATTGAAATAGTTTACATTTTCCTGTGTACATTCTAAGTAACAAAATAAACAAAAAATCAGTTGTTTCTATACCCAGCCATGAACAATCTGAAAAAAAAAATTAAGACAGCAATCCCATTTACAATAGTGTCCAAAAGAAAAAAAATTTACAAATAAATTTAACCAGAAAAGTGAATGACTCATACATTAAAAAATATCAGACATTAATGAAATAAACTTAAAAAAAGGAAAGACGTTCTGTGCTCATGTGTTGGAAAACTCAATTATTATTAAGATAGATTCAACACAATCCCTGTCAAATTTCCAATAGCCTGATTTACAGATGTGCAAAGCCTAATCCACAAATTCATATGAAATTACAATGGACCACAAATACCCAAAACAATTGTTAAGGACTGAATTGTGTTCCCAAAAATGTGTTCTCTCTCTGCCTGTAACTATAATCCCATTTGTGAATACGGGGCTATGTTAATTAGGCAAGATTAGGTTATGTTAAGGACAATTAGGCAATGTTTGTTATGTTAATGAAGCAGAATTAAGTTGTATCTTGAATCAACCTGTTTTGAGATATAAAAGAGATTAAACAAGCAAGCAAGAAGTAGAGATGGGGAAGAGAGAGGCCAAGCCACATGAAGACTGCCCAGGAGCAAAGCTCGGAATAGAAACGAACCTTCCTCCAGAGCCGACAGGGAGAGAAAAGCTTCTCCTAGAGCTGGTACCCTGAATTCAGATTTCTAGCCTCCTAAACTGTGAGATAATAAATTTCTGTTTTGTTAAAGTTACCCACCTATGGTATTTCTGTTATAGATAACTAAGACGACAATCTTAAAAAAGAAGAACAAAGTAGAACTCATACTTTCCAATTTCAAAACATACTATGAAGCTACAGTAACCAAAACAGTGTGGTACTGGTATAAGAAAAAACATATAAACCAATGGAATAGAATTAAGAGAATAGAAATAAATCCTTATGAGCCCTGGTGGCACAGTGGTTAAGAGCTCGGCTGCTAACAAAAGGTTGGCAGTTTGAATCTACCAGCCACTCTTTGGAAGCCCTATGGGGCAATTCTACTCTGTCCTATAGGGTCGCTATGGGTTGGAGTTGACTCGATGGCAGGTTTGTTTGTTTAATGTTCAACTGATTTTCAACAAGGGCGCTAAGTCCATCCAAAAGGAAAAAAATAGTCTCCTCAAAAAACGGTGCTGGGACAACTGGATCTCCACATCAAAAAGAACAATGTTGGACTCATACCTCACATCATGTCTTAGGCTGGGTTCTCTAGAAGAGCAAAACCAGTGAAGCATATGTATATATAAATACACAGAGAGAGATTTATCTCAAGTAAATGGCTCATGCAGCTAGAGGCTTCTCCTGACTGAAGTGGCTGCAGGGGCTGACAAAACCAAAATCAGCAGGTCGGCCAGAAAGCTGCTGGCTCACAGGGTGGCTGGAGCTAGAGAATCACAAGGTCTGTCGGTCAGGTTATAGGCTCCTGACTCACATTCTAAGAACCGGAATTCAGAAGATGAGGAGGTGGATGCAAGATCCTGAAACAGCGAGCTTTGCCAGAACATCCATATATACTGGATGCAGGCCATACCTACAAGGAAACTCTCTTTTCAACTGATCACAAAATAGGGGATGGCTATATCAGATCACAAAATGAAGGATGACTACATAATTACATAAGCGCCAAATTACATTCTTACATAATTACCAAACCAGTGAGAATTATGGCCCAGCCACACTGACACACAACCTTAACCATCACAGTCCTTGTCAACTTGGCACCTTTATACATCTCCTTAAACCATACATAATCTCTAAATAAAGAGAATTAAAAGTCATACTTGCACCTAACATGATACAACTAACACATGTATAACTGAAAATGCACTAGGTCTGTTTACATCTTGTATTTTATAATAAGTAACGAAATAAGGAAGGAGAGGGGAGAAAACAAAGTTGCTTGTTATATATATATATACACACACACACATATAACAAAACAAAGACAACATACTAAAATCGATTACAGTCCTCGCTTCTGCAACTGGGCACGCAGTTGCAGCTGGTATTTGGAACTACCTTCTAGTATCCATTCCCTATTCCCTTGCCCTCAGCAAGCAAGTCATGGTTCTTTGCCTGATGGGGTGATCCAAAACTTCATTCCTGAAGGGTCTGGGCCATTAGTAGTCCTGTTACAATTGGGTTACTGTAGTTTTCCATTGACTTTAATCAGAGGACATGGTAGCACAAACAGACTTCCTAAGGGATCTCCTGTATTCCAGACATACTCTTCTTTACCTCCATTATGACATATCAATCAGATTCCCCCTTGGTAAACAGCATGAATCACACCAGCCAATACGGTAACTTCCATCACTGCCTGTCGATCCAGAGGCATAAGGAGCCCAAAGTGGCCAAGTGGCATTCTTAACTTCCAGTTCAATGGAATCAGTGTTCTGTCTCCTAGTGGGTTCATTTCTCCCTTTGGAACTAAGACCACTAAACCAAAAGAGCATAGGGTTGTGGGGACAGGCAGCAAAAACTTTGTGGGCGGGTAACTAGGAGTAATAGCTGAGTGGTGTCACTCCCTTTCCACCCCTTGATTTCTGGACCCCTGAATCCCGGCAATGAGAGAAACAGCACCATATGTTGGACGCTGGTTTAAGGCATATACAGCCTCCTGGAGAACACTGCCCCAACCCTGCAAGTATTATCACCTAGCTGGTGCTGTAACAGTGTCTTTAGAAGACCATTCCATCTTTCTATCAAGCCAGCTGCTTCAGGATAATGGGGAACATGGTAAACCAGTGAATTCCATGAGGATAGGCTCACTGCTGCACTTCATTTGCTGTGAAGTGAGTTCCTTGATCTGAGGCGATACTGTATGGGATACCATTACAGTGGGTAAGACATTCTGTAAGTCTACACAGGGTAGTTTTGGAAGAAGTATGGTGTGCACAGAAGGCAAATCCATATCCAGAGCAAGTGTCCATGTCAGTAAGAACAAAATGATGCCCTTTTCATGATGGGAAGTAGTACAGTAATCAACCTGCCACCAGGTTACTGGTTGATCACCCCCTAGAAATGGTACCATATTGGGGACTTGGTGTTGGTCTCTGCTGCTGGTGGATTGGGCACTCAGCAGTGGCTGCAGCAAAGTAGGGCTTGGTGAGTGGAAATCCATGCTGCTGAGCCCACGCATAACCTCCATCCTGGCCACCAATGGCCACTCTGCTCATGAATCCATTGAGCAATGACAGAAGTGGCCGGGGAAAGAGGATGACTAGTTTCCACAGAACATATCATCTTATCTGATGTTAAAATCCTCCTCTGCAGTGGTCACCCTTTGGTGAGCATTCACATGAGACACAAGTATCTTTACTTCTTTGGCCCATTCAGAGAAGTCTATCCACATAGCTCTTCCCCACACCTCCTTGTCTCCAATTTTCCAATTATGTTCATTCCAAGTCCCTGACCATCCAGCCTAATCATTAGCCATAGCCCATATATCAGTATATAATCGCACATCTGGCCATTTCTCCTTCCAAGCAAAGTAAACGACCAGGTGCACTGCTCCAAGTTCTCCCCATTGGGAGGATTTCCCTTTACCACTGTCCTTCAGAAGGTACCAGAGACAGGTTATAATGCTGCCACTGTCCACTTTCAAGTGGTGCCTGCATATTTTGCAGAAGCATCTATAGACCACGCACAAGTTCTCTCTTCCTTAGACAACTGATCGTAAGGAACTTCCCATGAGGTCATAGGTGCGTACAGCAAGAGGGGAGGTAATGTGACAGGACTAGAGACACATGGGCGTTTGGGCCACTTCATCATGTAACTTACCTTCAGGTCCTGCTCAAGCCCCATCTCGTATATACTACTTCCATTTAAGAATGGAGTGCTGCTTATCACATCTGACTTCATGACTCTGTGAGTCAGATAACACCCAGTTCATGATGGACAGTTCAGGCCACATGGTGACTTGGTGGCCTATGGTTAAACGTTCAGTCTCTACTAAGGGCCAGTAACAAACCAAAAGCTCTTTTTCAAAAGGAAAGTAGTTATCTGCAGGGCTGTGCTCCAAAATCCTAAGGGTCTGCACTGTGATTCACCAATACGAGCCTGCCAAGGCTCTAAACAGCATCTCTATCTGCCGCTGACACTTCAAGCACCACTGGATCAGCCAGATCAGGTGGCCAAAATGGCATAGCAGCTTGCATGGCAGCCCGAACCTGTTGCACAGCCTTCTCTTGTTCTGGTCCCCACTCAAAACTAGTAGCTTAAATAGGCCAGAGTAGCACCCCGAAATGAGAGATATGTTGCCTCCAAAACTCAAAAAGGCCCACCAGGCACAGTGCCTCCTTTTCAGCTGTAGGAAAGGCCAGATGTAACAACTCATCCTTCACTTTAGAAGGAATATCTCAACATGTCTCACACCACTGGAACCTAGAAATTTCACTGAGATGAAAGGCACCCAGATTTCCCACCCTCTAGCTGCAAATGGAGCCTTGCTGACACAGTAGTTAAGAGTTCAGCTGCTAACCAAAAAGATCAGCAGTTCAAATCCACCAGCCGCTCCTTGGAAATACTATGGGGCAGGTCTGCTCTATCCACTGTGAGCCGGGATCAGCTTGATAGCAACGGGTTTTTTAGCACGCAAATGCTTTACCAATAAGTCTAGAGACATTGATACTTCTTCCTTATTAGGTCCAATTAACATAATGTCATCAGTGTAATGGACCATTGTGACATCTTGTGGAAGGGAAAGGTGATCAAGTTCCCTGAGGACTAAATTATGACACAGGACTGGAAAACTGAAATATCCTTGAGGTAGGACAGTAAAGGTAGAATGCTGGCCTTGCCAGCTGAAGGCAAATTCCTTCTGGTGATCCTTTGAAACAAATATAGAGAAAAACACATTAGCTAGATCAAGCTGCATACCAGGTACCAGCAAATGTATTAATTTTCTCAAGCAATGAAACCACATCTGGAACAGCAGCTATAAGTGGAATCACCATCTGGTTAAGTTTACAATAATCCACTGTCATTCTCCAAGATCCATCTGTTTTTCAAAGGGCCAAACTGGCAAGCTGAATGGGGATGGGGTGGCAATCACAACCCCTGCATCCTTCAAGTTCTTGATGGTGGTAGTTATTTCTGCCATCCCTCCAAGAATGCGGTGTTACTTTTGGTTTACTATTTTCCTAGGTAGGGCCAGTTCTAATGGCTTCCACTTGGCTTTCCCTGCTATAATAGCACTTAATCCACTGGTCAGGGATACAGTGTGGGAGTTCTGCAAGTTGCTGAGTATGCCTATTCCAATTCTGCATTCTGGAACCAGAGAAATCACTACAGGATAGGTTCAGGGACCCACTGGACCCACCGTGAGATGGACTTGAGCTAACAATCCATTAATAACCTGACTTCCATAACCTCTATTCTGACTGGGGTGGGGGTGGCATATGGAGGTCACTGACATTTTGGGTCTCCTGGAAGTACTCTGAGTTCAGAGCCAGTGTCCAGGAATCCCTGAAAATTCTTAGTATTTCCTTTTCCCCAATGAAGAGCCACTTTTTCAAAAGGCCATAGATCCTTTTGGGGAAGACTGGGAAAAAGATTAAGAGTATAAATTTTTGGCCGTGTAGTGGAGTCCTTCCTCAAGGGGACCCAGCCTCCCCTTCATTTGAGGGGTTGTGGATCTGGAAACTGGTTCAAGTCTGGGAATTGACTGAGGGGCCATGACTATCTATTCTAGTGATTCACTTGACAGACCAAGTAATTATTTAGTAGAAATCCCATCTAGTTCAGTCCTATGGACACCCTGACTAAGTAGCCAACACCATAAATCCAGATGAGTCAGACTATTCTGATTACTGCTTTGACTCTGCTGTCCATTACAATAACCACGCCCACCTTGTCTTGGTGATTAAATGCCGCCACTTGGCTCCTACCACCATGGGGTGCAATCAACCTCATTATAGTTAGGTGTCTTACTTCAGTTAGGGCAGTTCCCACTGTCAAATCTAAGTGACATAAAATAGCGATCACAGCGGTCTTCAAGGATACTGGGGTTCCCTTCACAAATTTGTACCTCACCGTTGTGTCTGTGGCTCCAACCTGATAAATCTTCTCTAAGATGACAATTTCCCTAAGCCTTTGGATACCTTCCTCTGCAGTATACCAGGCACGTCTAGCGTTTCAACTTGATTTAGTGTAGGCCACCACTTAATCCATGCTTCAGTGGACCAACCAAATAAACCATTAGATCTTTTTCTAACCTCCGGAGCCAAAACACTGAATGAAGAATCTGTGCTTAGTGGGCCCATACCAATGAACTCAGACTGACCCAACTTTATGCTCCTTGAACCATTACTCCACATCCTTAACAGCTATTCCCCAGGTTTCTGTTTGTACATATTAGAAAAACCAAGCAGTTCTTTTGGAGTGTAGTGTACCTCCTTCCGGGTCATATTTTGCAGTTCATGTCTTGGGGCTTGCTGGGACGTAAGTCTAGTTATATGTTGAAAAACAAAATATGTGGTGGAGGTGTGTCCTAGGAACATTCAGCAATGTCTTGTAAGGCATCTGTCTTACGTGACACCCCAGGCAATATCTCAGACAAAGCCTCTTTAGGCACAGCTGGGTCAGTCTCATCAGATGGGTGAAAGGGATGATGTGTTTTACTGGGGAGGGTGGCTTAGCAGACAAGAATGGAGTAATTTCTTCAGATGGGAGTAAGAGGGCTGGTTTTGCTGGTAGGAGTGATTCAACAGAATTTTGAGACTCAATGTCCTCAGCTTCGTGATCATCTGCCCTTATATGTCTCCATCCCAAGTTTCAGGAGCACATTTTTTCTCAATCAATGCCCTCACTTTAACTTCAGAAACCACCCCAGGTTGAGAATTCAAGTGGCATTGTAATTCAATCACTCTTAAGATAAGACTCTGGGTTTGATTTTCGGCAGTATCAGTTCTGTTACTACAAGAAATAAAAGCTGTTGTTCAGGGCACAAGTGGCAAATTTGACGTCTTTTATGTGGTGCTTGTGCTGTGGCTCTAAAGCCCTGAGCTCATCTCTTTCTTTCATCACTTTGTCTAGTGAAAGTAGGAACAAACGACCAGCTTCCTTATGCTTCTCATTCTGACAAAACTGTAGAAAAGTATCAAATACACAGTCCCAGAGCCTCATTTCTCACAAATATCTTATCAACTGGTGGTGATGTTTTGCATACTTCTATTACCACTTCATGCCACGGATGATCAGTGCCCTCTTTACAACTGAAGGCAGAGTCATCAACACCCTTAAAACCAGCCTGACT
This sequence comes from Loxodonta africana, assembly GCF_030014295.1. Taxonomy (NCBI): domain Eukaryota; kingdom Metazoa; phylum Chordata; class Mammalia; order Proboscidea; family Elephantidae; genus Loxodonta; species Loxodonta africana. Next base: position 31,151,306 of record NC_087364.1, read on the forward strand.
TGAGAACCAATTTAGAAAACTCACCTTGTCGATTTTGTTTCTCTAGAACTAATCTCAGTACCAAATGTCCAGGCTGGGTTCTCTTGAGGAGCAAAACCAGTGGAGCATATATATATAAATACAGAGAGACATTTATCTCAAGAAAATGTTCACAGAGTTGTGGGGGCTGGCAACCCCCAAATCCACGGGTCAAGCATCAACCTGGAGGGTTCTCCTGACTCACGTGGCTGCAGGGGCTGATAAACCCTGAATCAGTAGGTCAAGAGGAAGGCTGCCAGCCCACAGGGTTTTGAGAACGGGCAAATCCCGATTTGCCAGTCAGGCTGCAGGCTGCTGGTTCACGTCTCAAAAACAGAGTTCAGAAGATGACAAGTTGGATGTAGGATCAAGAGAAAGTGACCTGTGCCAGAACATCCATGTTTACTGGATGCAGGCCAGAACCCCAAGGAAACTCCCTTTTCAATTGATTGGCTGCTTATATCAGGTCACAAAATGGAGGATGACTATATCATTACATAACTGCCAAACCACCAAGAATCATGGCCTAGCCAAGTTGACACACAACCTCAACCATCACAAACCATATAAAAAAAATTAACCGAAAGTAGATCAATAACCTAAATATAAGAACTAAAACCATAAAACTCTTAGAAAAAAACACAGGGATAAGTCTTCAGGATTTTTTTCTTTTTGGACGCTGGATTCTTAGATATGACACCAAAAGCACAAGCAATGGAAGATAAAATGGTCTTCATAAAAATTAAAAACATTTGTGTATCAAAGGACTTTATCAACAAAGTGAAGAGACAATCTACAGATTGGAAGAAAATATTTAGCAACTATGTATCTGATAAATTTAATATCCAGAACTTATTTAAAAAACTACCACAACTCAACAACAAAAAGACAAACAATCCAAAGGATATACAAACAGCCAATAAGGACTTCATTAGTCACTAACCCACTGCCATCGAGTCAATTTCAACTCACGGCGGCCCTATAACAGAGAGTAGAACTGCCCCACAGCGTTTCCAAGGAGTGGCTGGTGAACTCAAACTGCCTATCTTTCAGTTAGCAGCCATAGCTCTTAACCACTGCACCACCAAAACTAGAGCTATGCGGATCAAAACAATGATGAGATACCACTTAACGCCCACTAGTATGGCTATTATTATAAAGAAAAGAACCAGTATTGGTGAAGAAGAGGAGGAAAAAGTTATAAAATATGCACAACCCCCCCCCAAATCTAAAAATGAGCAAGACCTAGATGAAAAAAAAGAAACTCAAAATCTTGCTTAAGTGCATAAATGAAGAGCTGAAGGAATGTAGAGAGTTATTGTGTTCCTAGGTGGAAGGACTCAAAATGTAGAAACGTCAACTCTCAGCCAAATTATATATTTCATACAACTTTAATCAAAATTCTGATAATATCATTTTTTTTGGACCTGTAATCCCAAAGGATTAAGCCTAAAAAATTTACAATGAAACCTAACAGATGAAAACATAAAAATCTTTTCCTAATCAAAACAAGATACCCAAAAGTCATAGAGAAAAAGATTGAACAATGTAAATACCAAAAAATAAAAATGCTCTATGCAAACAAAGATGAAAATACAAACAAAAACTGAAAATTAGGAAGACAGGACTAAAATGCTTCCATATTAAATAGCCTCCACAGATCTTTATGAAAAAACTCTAGCAGCAATAGGAAGATGGTGTTATGGATTGAATTATGTCTCCCCTAAAATACATTGTAAATCCTAACCTCTATGCCTGGGGTTATAATCCCATTTGGAAATGGGTTATCTTTATGTTAATGAGGCAGGATTACTATAGGGTATATCTTGAGTCAATATCTGTAGAAATACAAGAGATTAAACAAACCTGCAGAATAGAGATGGGGAAAATTGATGCTAAGACACATGGAAATCTCTAAGGAATCAGGAAGCAGAAGCTAAAGAGACAAGGACTTTCTTCCAGAATCAACTGAGAAAAAGCCTTCCCCTATAGCTGGCACCCTGAATTAAGAATTCTCGACTTGACGGCAATGGGCCTTTTTTTTTTTATAGCCTCCTAAACTGTGAAAAAATAAATTTGTTTGTTAAAGCCATCCACTTGTGGTATTTCAGTTAAAGTAGCACTTAATAACTAAGACAGATGGGTAATTACTGTAAACCAAAGAAATGCAAAAGATCAAATTAAAACAAAGAAGTATCATTTTATACTTTTCACACTGGCAGAGATTTAAACAACAGACAAAATCAAAGATGCAACCAGATGGTAATTTTGGGGGGTTGGAATTACAGGAACTAAAATTTTCTACATTACCTATTTCTACAATACTTGAATTTTGTACAGTGAATGTACCTTACTTTTGCAATTAAAAAAAAGGAAAGAAAAGAAAAATCAAATGGAATTTATTTAAAAGAGGTACTTTCCAACTTCCTTCCATGAGATTACTGAAAGACATATTACCTCTTGGTCCAGGTTATACTCTTCACTTGAATTAAGTGCAACCTTTACAGTAATATAGTCCCCATTTTTCACAGCATCCCTCAATAAATCTAAAATGAAAGAAAAGATCAATTAGATTTTATATATCTAAAGTTGTGAAGAGAATTCCTATAATTCCAAAGCCACTCACTACTTGGAATTATGTCTGCTGTAGCATAATTTTCATCTTCTCCGTCAAGATGCTTCTGAAAATCCTCTAGTTTCATCCATTCCAACTGTAAGTCCATGCCCAAACTCAAAATTTGTTGCCTGCTCTCTGGAATACAGAACAGTCTTATTAAGATACATTTTTCTGGACTATAATATCTGTTTTGCATTAAATTTGTGGTGTTTTAATTGAAACTTCATATATACTTTCAACATAGATCATTATATAACCCTGTCTTTTCTTTAACTGATAAAATTCCTGATTTTCTTTGGGAAGTAATATGAACTAGCCACATTTCAATATTACAGTACTTCAAAGGCATAAAAATGAATACAAAAACTATAAGTATAAAATAGTGAAATAAGAATTTTAAGTACATGGCTAAGTATCTCAAAGGAAGGGAGAAATCACAGGGATTCAGGAAGAAGAATCTCATCACCTTTTCTTTCTTTGATGATTCTTCTTGAATATACACTGCTTCCAACCATTTATGTAGGCAAAGTGACTCTAAATTTATAAACCAAACCTACATGTCAGTAAGTCACTGCCTAGGCTCCTTCCAGGCTCAGCTCAAGTTTCTCCTCCTAGACACCCTCCCTGCTATGTTGTCCAGGCACCCACTCCCATGCTCCCACAACACCCTGAGCTCCATACCACCAATCACACCTTAAAACAAGTGCTAATTTTCTCCCTTGCCTGTCTGATCTAAGGGCTCATTAACACTAGGGATGGACACCCTCACTCTTTATAACCAGTACAATCAATAGCTGAGATTTGAGTATAACTCATTTGGGAGTATTTCAAAATGACTATGTGCTATTTAAAAAAAATGGAAAGCAGAAGTATTTGATGGATTTTCACTTAAAATCAATTCCTCAAATTACATAGATGTTAGGTAGTTAATCTTGCCACAGAAATGAAGTTTGAAAAAGACATGAAAATAAATGAAGGAACTTTTTCCAAAGCCCTAAACTCTAACACTTCTCATTGCTAACTCAGAGAGCATTAAGTCACAGAACAGCACAGCCTTTGCAGCTCCACTTCCTAGATTTGTATCCCAGCTCCATGTAAGCTGTATGGCTTTAAGTAAGTCACATAAATTTCCTATGCCTCAATTTCTGAATAAAAACAGTAGTGGTAATACTAAAAGCAGCTAACATTCATTAAAAAGTGTTAAATTATTTACATAAATTAATTCATTTAATCTATACACAATAACTAATAAGGGGACACACATTGCAGGTGAGGGCAGAGAGGTTTTATGATTTGCTCAGTAAACTGCAGAGCTGGTATTTGCAGTCTGATGTTTCTGACTCCACAGCTGGAGCACTCCCCCACCATGCCACAGTGCCATCAATTACAGAGAACGCAATGTCACAGTGCCACAGAAAGATTTCGGAAGCAAAAAGGGAAGGGCTCATATAAATTGAAATACTACCCTGTAATTTACAGGATTATTATAAGTAACAGAGAGAAGATCTATAGAGCAACTAGAACTGTTGGAAAGGGCTATGCCACAGCTCAGATTTTTTTGACTCTGATGGAGCAAACTGGTTCAAAATTCTATCTTCATTCCTACCAAGTTTCTGACCTTGCCTCTGCATATGACGGTTTTCATTTTTTCTCTTCATTTTTAATAATAAAAAAGAACAAGTATGAGGCCTCACACTACGTGATCTCAGGTAGTCAACACAGGCTGGTACTGGTACAACGACAGACACACAACAATGGAACAGAATCAAGAACCCAGATGGAAACCCATCCACCCATGCTCAGCTGATCTTTGACAAAGGACCAAAGTCCATCAAATGGAAAAAAGATAGTCTTTTTAACAATAGGTGGGGGCCATGTTGGATGTCCATCTGCAAAAAAAAAAATGAAACAGGACCCATAGCTCACACCATACACAGAAACTAACACAAAATGGGTTGAAGACCTAAATTTAAAACCTAAAACAATAAAGATCACAGAAGAAAAAAACAGGGACAACACTAGGGGCCTGCCATGGATTGAACTGTATCCCTCCAAAGTATGTCAACTTGGCTAGGTCATGATTCCCAGTATTGTATGATTGTCTACCATTTTGTCATCTGATGTGATTTCCCTACATGTTGTAAATTCTATTGCTACGATATAATGAGGTGGATTATTGGCAGTTATACTGATGAGATCTACAAGATTAGATGGTGTCTTAAGCCAATCTCTTTTGAGATATAAAAGAGAGAAGTGAGCAGAGAGACCTGGGGACCCCATACCATCAGAAAGCAGTGCCAGGAGCAGAGCGTGACCTTTGGATCTGAGGTTCCTAAGTTGAGATGCTATCAGACCAAGGGAAAACTGATGCATCACCAGGCCCTTCCTCCAGAGACGACAGAGAGAGAAAGCCTCCCCTAGAGCAGGCGCCCTGAATTCAGACTTGTAGCCTACTGGTCTGTGAGAAAATAAACTTCTCTTTGTTAAAGCCATCCACTTGTGGTATTTGTTATAGCGGCACTAGACGACTAAGACCAGGCCCTAATACATGGCATAAATACAATACGAACCATAACTAACAATGCACAAATACCACAAGATAAATTAGATAACTGGGAGCTCCTAAAAATTAAACACTTATGCTCATCAAATACTTCACTAACACCAGCCCAGGGACAAGGACCAGAAAGCAGGAGGGGATAGGAAAGCTGGTAAAGGGAACCCAGAAAAAAAAAAAAAAGACTTCACCAAAAGAGTAAAAAGAGAACCTACAGACTAGGAAAAAATTTTGGCTGTATCTCACAAGGGTCTCATCTCTAAAATCTATAGAATACTTCAATACCTCAATAACAAAAATACAAATAATCTAATTAAAAAATGGGCAAAGGATATAACACACACTTCACCAAAGAACATATTCAGGCAGCTAACAGACACATGAGGAAATGGCTCCCGATCATTAGCAATTAGAGAAATGCAAATTAAAACTACAATGAGATACCGTCTCACCCCAACAATATAGGCACTAATCCAGGGAACACAAAATAACAAATGTTGGAGAGGTTATGGGGAGATTGGAACTCTTGGGGATGCAAAGTGGTATAACCATTTTGGAAAACGATATGGTGCCTCCTTAAAAAGCTAGAAATAGAAATATCATACAATCCAGCAATCCCACTCCTAGGAATACCTCCTAGAGCAATAAGAGCCATCACATGAACAGACATATGCACTGTTCACTGCAGCATTATTCACAATAGCAAAAAAATGGAAACAACCTATCACGGATAGGTGCCTAATAAGAGATGAATGGATAAACAAATTATGGTACATACACACAATGGAATACTGCACAACAATTAAAAACAATGATGAATCAGTGAAACATCCCACAACATGGATGAATCTGGAGGACACATGCTGAGTGAAATAAGTCAATCACCAAATGACAAATACCATATGAGACCAGAATTATAAAAACCCAAGAAAAGGGTTTATACATAGAAAAAAAAATCTCTGATGGTTACACGGGAGGGCAGGGGTGGGGAGGAAAAATCACTAACTAGATAGTAACCCGCTAACCCGAAGTGTTAACTCTGGCAAAGGAAAAGACAACACAATACATGGGAAGTCAGCGCAACTTGACCAAGGCAAAGTCATAAAAGCTTCCTAGACATATCCTAGAACAGTTGCTGGGGCTTAGGGCTGGGGACCATGGTCTCGGGGGACATCTAGATTAATTGGCTTAACATAGCTCATAAGAAAATGTTCTACATCCCACTTTATTGAATAGTATCTGGAGTCTTAAAATCTTGCAAGCAGTCACCTAAGATACATCTACTGGTCCCATCACATTCAGAGCGAAGAAGAGTGAAGAAAACCAAAGTCACAAGGCAAATATTAGTCCAAAGGACTAATGGACCACATGAACCACAGCCTCCACCAGCCTGGGCCCAGAAGAACTAGATGGTGCCCAGCTACTACACCGACTGCTCTGGCAGGGATCACCATAGAAGGTCCCAGACAGAGTGGGAGAAAAATGTAGAACAAAATTCAAATTTACAGAAAAAGACCAGACTTACTGGTCTGATGGTGACTGGAGAAGCCCCCAAGACCATGGCCCCCGGATGCCCTGCTAACTCAGAACTGAAGCCACTCCTGAAGTCTACCTTTCAGTCAAAGATTAGATAGGCCTATAAAACAAACAACAGCACACAAGAAGAAGATGCTTCTTAATTCAGTCAAGTATGCAAGACCAAATGTGCAACATTTTTCCAAAAGCAAAGACAAAAAGGCAGGAAGGGACAAGAAACCTGGAGAAGTAGACACAGAGAACCCAGAGTAGAAAAGGAAGGGGAGACAGTGGTGAGACATTGTGGGGATTACAACCAATGTCACAAAACAATCTGTGTATAAATTTTTGAACGGGCAACTAATTTACACTGTAAACTTTCACCTAAAACAAATAAACTTAAAAAAAAAAAAAGAGAATTACTTTATGATCCAGCAATCCCACCCCTAGGTATATACCCTAGAGATCCAGTAGCAGTGACACGAATAGACATACGCACAGCTATGTTCACTGCAGCATTACAATAGCAAAAAGATGGAAATAGCCTAAACGCCCATCAACAGATAAACAAAATGTGGTATATACATACTATAGAATACTATGCAGCCATAAAAAATAGTGAGTCCTTGAAACATAACACAGATGAATCTGGAGAACATTATACTGAGTGAAATAAGTCAATCACAAAACGACAAATATTGTATGAGCACACTTTTATAAGACAAGAATCGACCAACACTCATTGGTGGTTACTAGGATAGGTAGAGAAGGAGGAGGCAGAGAGAAAACTCTCGAAATAGTAGACACTTGTTAGTTTTGGTGACGGGAATGACAGCATCGAGTATCAGTGAACTGCACACAGCATGACCAAGGTATATGATATCACTAAGAACTGTGCAAGAGAAAAAAATGTTTTTAGTAAACGATATGACAAATATAATTTTGCAACAACACCAAAAATATGTGTGGTTACACAAATACATATACAGGCATATAAGTATGTAAGTATAAATATGTGGGTACATATGTGTGCACAGACAGAAGTACCTACAGACAAATGCACATACAGGTGTGTGCGTGTATGCCTGTATGTCAATATATATAGCAAGCCACACAGGGGACAAAGTTAGGGATACTTCTTGGACATAACCAAACACCCTGCAAGACTGGTGTTCTAGGTTTGAAGGCTTAGGACCACAGTCTCATGGGACAACTCAGTTAACTGGCATAACACAGTTCATAAAGCGTTATGCTCTACATCCCACTGTGGTGAGTAGTGTCTGGGGTCTTACAAGCTTGTGAGAGGCCATCTAAGATACAACTATTGGTCTCTACTCATCCGGAATAAAGGAGAAATAAGGAAACCAAAGGCTCAGAGAAGAAAGTAGTCTACAGGACTAATAGTCTACAAGAACCACTGCCTCATTTACCCTGAGACCAGAAGAACTACATGGTGCCCAGACAGTTGAGATCAGGGCCACGACAGTTGAATCCTTAAAGAATGGGAGAAAAATGTGGGAATAGAACTCAAATTCTTAAAAAGTCCAGACTTACTGGACTGGTTGAGACTAGAGGACTCCCCAAGACTATCACCCTGAGACACTCTTTCAACTTTAAACTGAAATTATTCCTTGAGTCACCTTTTAGCTAAATAATAGATTGGCTCAAAGAATTAAAGAATGTTACCCAGGAGTAACGAGTGCCTCCAAAATATCATCTATAGGAGACCAAATGGTCAAAAATTACTCTAAAGCAAAGACAAGAACGTAAGGAGGCAGGGAAACTAGGGTACTGGAAATGGTACAACCGGAACGGAATGAATGAGAATGATGACACACTGTGAAAAATATAACCAACATTACTGAATAATTTGTGTAGAAACTGTTGAACGTGAACCTAATTTGCGGTGTTAATTTTCACCTTAAACACAATAAAGTATTATTTTAAAAAAAAAAAGATGTTTGCCAAAATATTTTAGGAATGCTCTTTATCAGGTTGAGAAAGCTCCCTTTGATTCAGTCTGCTAGGTTGGTTTATCTGCTTGTTTTTAATCTTTGGTGATCTGTGGGCCATACAGTATCCCAACTACTTTTTATGCCTCTGGAGTTCTTTGGGAAGGAGGTAAACCAATTTTAACACGTTTAGCCTCAAGGTGAGAGCCTTTTGAAATGCATGAAACTCAAGAACCTTGAGTTGGAGCCTCATTTTTGCATATATTGAGCATTGTCTTAGGTGGATGTGTGAATTTTCTAAACTTTTGACAGGGTTGCCTTAATTTCTGTGAGATAAGCATGAGATAAACCTCCTCACTATGTTTCCCAGTTAATATGTTCTTGTGAGAATGTACTTATCATGAAAATAAGCTACTCCCAATCTTCGTTCAGTCATAGTGGTCGTTTTCTCCTTGATACCATTCATTGTTTCCAGGTGTTCCTGGCAACCTGCTTTTCTAGCTTCAGAGCAACCTGCTTTTCTAATTTCAGAACAGTAAATAATACCATTGCAATAAGGAGTACGGCACTGCAGTGGTTCTAGAGACTTGAGCTCCTGTAAATTATTCTTACCCTCCATTCAATCTTAATGCCCTATCATTACTTTCATGTGGAACAGGTGGACTGCAACACTGTGAACAGTTCTGCATTATTCCAGGGCAGTTGTTTCTGCTTCTGAGCTGTTTGCAGTAATGAAGAATACATTGTACTGGTAATGTACCTGAGATTCAAATTCCTTTAGTTTTATTTATTTGGGCTTTTGCAGTAAGGAAGAATGCATTGTAGTGGTAATTTTCCTGAGATAAAAAATCCCTTGGCTTTATTTATTGTAAGTACTGCTTTTGCAGTAAGGAAGAATACCATGTTTTGAAAAGCTTCATGAAAAATAATAAAAAGGCTAAGAAGAAAGAGACTAGAATAAAATGTATATACAATCATCACCAGGTGCCTTCATGTTTATTACCTCATGGTTCACAAATTCTCAAGAAATAAAATTCTAAAAAAAAAAAAAAGATTTTATCATTGACTCATTAACGATAGGATTTACTACATTCAGGGTCTGCTGGTTGTACTTTAGCTCTCATGGACTTGTTCTAATTTTCATCAGTTTCTATTCAAACTTGCATATGAGTAATTGATGGTCTGATCCGCAGACAGCCCCTGGCCTTGTTCTGACTGATGATATTCAGCTTTTCCATCATCTCTTTCCACAGATGTAGTCGATTTGATTCCTGTGTATTCCATCAGGCAAGGTCCACGTGTATAGTCACTTTATGTTGATGAAAAAAGGTATTTGCAATGAAGACGTCGTGGGTCTCGCAAAATTCAATCCCCAAACTCTGGCACTGTTTCTTTCACCAAGGCCGTATTTTCCAACTACCAACCAATCCTTCTTCTTTGTTCCCAACTTTCGCATTCCAATCACCAGTAATCATCAGTGCATCCTAATTTCAGATGGCAGAAGTTGGTAAAAATCTTCAATTTCTTCATCTTTGGCCTTAGTGGTTGGTGTGTGTATTTGAATAACAGCCGTATTAACTGGTCTTCCTTGTAGGCCTATGGATATTATCCTATCACTGACTGGGTGGTACTTCAGGATAGATTTTGAAATGTTCTTTTTGACAATGAATGCAACACCATTCCTCCTCAAGTTGTCATTCCTGGCACAGTAGACCGTATAACTGTCCAATTCAAAATGACCAATACCAGTCCATTTCAGCTCACTAATGCCTAGGATATCCATCTCTATGCATTGTACTTCTTTTTGATGATTTCTGTTTTCCCAGATTCATAATTCGTACATTCCATGTTCTGATTATTAATGGATGTTTGCAGCTGTTTCTTCTTATTTCGAGTCGTACCACGTCAGCAAATGAAGGTCCCGCAAGCTTGACTCCATCCACGTCACTAAGGTTGACTCTACCTTGAAGAGGCAGCTCTTCTCCAGTCATCCTTTGGTGCCTTCCAGCCTTGGGGACTCATCTTCCAGCACTGTATCAGGCAATGTTCCACTGCTATTCATAAGGTCTTCACTGGCTAATTCTTTTCAGAAGCAGACTGCCGGGCCTTTCTTCCTAGTCTGTCTTAGTCTGGAAGCTCAGCTAAAACCTGTCCACCTGGGGTGACCCTGTTGGTATTTGAATACCAGTGGCATAGCTTTCACCATCACAGCAACACACAAGTTCCCCACATTACAGCAAAGTGACAGATGCGGGGGGAAACACTAATGACTGAAGAGCAAATGACTTGTAGAATGACATCAGGGACATCATATGTGATGAAAGCAAGAAGTCATTAAAAAGCAAGGAGACAGGCGGGGCCAAGATGTTGGAGCAGTCAGACGTTTCCGGTGGTCCCTCTTACAACAAAGACCCAAAAAAACAAGTGAATGGATTATACACATAAAGCTACGAACCCTAAGCATCAAAGGCAAAGCTAAGAATTCGGACTGAGTGACGGGAAGGGAGAGACAGTGCAGATGCAGCGAGGAGCTGCAGAGTCAGCGGCAGTGGCTTAGCCCCGATTCCCTGGCATGACTGCAGTGGGGCTGGCGGCAGTGTTTGGGGACGTGGCTGCTTCAGTGAAAGAAGGCAAGTGAAGTGGTCCACCCCTGGTTCCCTGGTGTGACAGCAGCAGGGCTGGCAGTGGCATTTAGGATGTGGCTGATTCAGAGAGAGAAAGCAAGTGAGGTGGTGCAGCCCCGACCCCCTGGAGTGACCACGGCAGGGCACACAATCTACACACACCTCCAGAATCTGAGATAAAACAGTGCTCTTGGCACTAGATAAGTGATTTTGTCTAATTTTTTTTACCATGTGAATCTAATAGCTCCTCCTTTTGAAAGAACACTCTCCTATCTATCTTATCCCTCCACCCTCTGCCCCAGGTGTCTTCATTAACAGTTGATTTCCTTGGGCCTGAGACAGGTCCTGCTGCACTCCCTGAGCAATTCTCCTGGCCGTGGAGAAGAATCAAATTAACAAATGGAAAAATACTCTGCCGACTCCCCTAGTCTGGAAACTCAGAGCAGAAGCGGTTCCAGTCCAGGCACAAGCAGTCCACAGACTTTGTTTTTCACACCTGCACAGATCCAGGTGGCCCCATTACCGCAGATAGGAACTGGCTGTTATATTGCAATGGCAAATCTATTTGAAGTCTAACTGTAACTGTTTCAGCTATGTGGTGAAGAAGCAGGTTTTTGATGTTTGATACCGCTCTGCCTATTAAACAGGGCACACATCTACCCACAGCAGGGGCCTGAGGACTGGAGGTACCACCCACACCACCTGGCCACCTGTGACAGAGGTCCAAGGTAAGTGGTGCCTACCAGTCCTTACGGTTAAAACACTGGATAACTATGGTACAGCTGCAGAGCCCACCCACCAAAGCGCTCTAGAGAACAGGCATGTGCTTTCCTCACTGACACTCGGGGAAAGGTGGTCAGCCCCCTACCTTCCTCAGACTGTGACTCCTGCTGTTATCAGTAACCTGTGCATACACCAATCACTACTGCTCCTCTAAGATCCTAGATGAGAGTGTGCACCACTCACTAGTGAATGGATTCCTAGGCTCACACACCTGGTAACAGCTCTAGCCATCTGGTGACAGGACATTAGTACTTCAAAGGCTCCAATAATCAAGTTAGCTCACTCTAGTAGACTACTCACGTAAAACATAATACAACAAAGCAAGAAGCTAGGACACAGTGAGCAAACAAAACCCAGAAAGAAACAGACCATGATTGCTTTAACAAACTCCAAAAACAAAGAATCAAGGACTCTTCTGGATGAAGATGTATTCCTGGAATAACCAGATGTAGAATACAAAAGACTAATACACAGAATTCTTTAAGACATGAGGAAGGAGATCAGGCAAAACACAAAACAAGCCAAGGAACACACAGAGAAAGCAGTCGAGGAAATTAAGAATATTCAAGAACACAATGCAAAATTTAATAGGCTGCAAGAATCCATAGAGAGACAGCGATGAGAAACTCAGAAGACTAACAATAAAATTGTAGAATTAGATCAACAGAAAGTCAGCAGACCAGAATTGAGGAACTGGAAGTCGAGAGTTTGCGAGATAAAAGATGAAGCACTTGGCAACACTATATTCAAAGAAATATCAGATAAAAGAATTAAAAAAAATGAAGAAATCCTAGTATCATGTGGGACTCTATCAGGAGAAATAGCCTAAGAGTGATTGGAGTACTAGACCAAGGAGGCATAACAGAAAATACAGAGAGAATTGTTGAAGATTCATTGGTAGAAAACTTCCCTGACATTGTGAAAGATGAGAGGATATCTATCCAAGACGCTCATCAAACCCCATACAAGGCAGATCTCAAAACAAAAGTCACCAAGACATATTATAATCAAACTTGCTAAACCGAAAGATAAAATTTTAAGAGCATCAGGGATAAACAAAAAATCACATACAAAGAACAGTCAATAACTCGGACTACTAGGCAGAAGCGGTGCAGGCAAGAAGGCAATGGGATGACATATATAAAGCACTGAAGGAGAAAAAATGCCAGCCCAGAATCATAAATATCCAGTAAAACTGTCTCTCAAATATGAAGGCAAAATTACAACATTTCCAGATAAACAGAAGTTTAGGGAATGTGCAAAAAAAGGAAACCAAAACTACAAGAAATGCTAAAGAGAATTCTCTGGTTAAAAAAATCAATAATATCAGATACCGACCAAACACTAGAACAGAGGACAGAGCAACCAGATATCAACCCAGACAGGGAAATCACAAAAATAAAAAATCAAGATAAAAAAACACTCAAAACAGAGAATCAGTGATGTCATTATGTAAAAGAGGACAACATTAAATCAATACAGAGGGACTAAAAAAAGTAGTCATAGATCTTCCATATGGAAAGGAAATCAAGGCGATATAGGGAGATACGAGTTAGGTGTAAACTTAGAAAAACAGGGGTAAATATTAAGGTAACCACAAAGGAGACTTACATTCCTATACATCAAAATAAAATACAAGAAAAGCATAAAGACTTGGTAAAAACAAAATCAACAACAATGAAAAAGAGGAACACACAATTAAAAAAAAAAAAACTACTCAGCACGAAAAAATAAGTGGAAAAATTAAACAGTCAACAACACACAAAAAAGACATCAAAATGACAGCACTAAACTCATACCTATCTATAATCACGCTGAATGTAAATGGACTAAAAGCACCAATAAAGAGACAGAGACTGGCAGAATGGATAAAAAAACACGATCTATTTACATGCTGCCTACAAAAGACACACCTTGGACTTAAAGGCACAAAAACTCAAAGAATGGAAAAAATACAACCAGTAAACAACAATCAAAACAGAGTTAGAGTGGCTATAGCAATTTCTGACAAAACAGACTTCAAAGTTAAATCTACCACAGATGATAAGGAAGGACATTATCATTAGCTAGGGTTTTACCATTTTAAATATATATACACCCAACAACAGGTCTTCAAGATACATAAAACAAACTGTAACAGCACTGAAAAGCAAGACAGACAGCTCCACAGTAATAGCAGGAGGCTATACCACACCACTTTCAGTGCAGGACAGAACATCCAGAAAGAAGCTCAATAAAGACACAGAAGAGCTAAAGGCCACAATCAACCAACTTGACCTTACAGACATATACAGAACACTCTACCCAACAGCATCCAGGTATACTTTCTTTTCCAAACACATGGAACATTCTCTAGAATAGACCACATATTAGGTCATAAAGTAAGCCTTAGCAGGATCCAAAACACTGAAACATTACAAAGCATCTTCTCTGACCATAAGGTCATAAAAGTAGAAGTCAGTAATAGAAAAAGCAGGGAAAAGAAATCAAACACTTGAACACTGAAAAATATCCTGCTTGAAAATGACTGGGTTATAGAAGACATCAAGGATGGAATAAAGAAATTCATAGAATCCAATGACAGTGAAAACACTTCCTATCAGAACCTTTGGGATATAGCTAAAATACTGCTCAGAGGTCAATTTAGAACAATAAATGCACACATACGAAAAGAAGAACGGGCCAAGATCAAAGAATTATCCCTACAACCTGAACAAATACAGGGCAACAAAGAAACCCTCAGGCACCAAAATGAAGCAAATAATAAAAATTGGAGCAGAATTAAAAGAAATAGAGAACAGAAAAACAATTCAAAGAGTTAACAAGACCAAAAGCTGGTTGTCTGAAAAGATTAACAAAATCAATAAACCATTGGCCAGAATGACAAAAGAAAATCAGGAGATGAAGCAAATAACCCAAATAAGAAATGAGATGGGTGCTATCACAACAGACCCTACTGAAATTAAAAAAATCATGAAAGAATATTATGAAAAACTATACTCCAACAAATTTGAAAACCTAGAGGAAATGGACAAATTTCTAGAAACACACTACCTACCTAAACTAACACAAACAGAGGTAGAACAACTAAATAGACCATAACAAAAGAGGAGATTGAAAAAGTAATTAAAAAACTCCCAACAAAGAAAAGCTCTGGCCCTGCTGGCTTCACTGGAGAATTCTACCAAACTTTCAGAGAAGAGTTAACACCACTACTACTAAAGGTATTTCAGAGCACAGAAAAGGATGGAATACCCCCAAACTCATTCTATGAAGCCAACATAACCCTGACACCAAGACCAGGTAAAGATACCACAAAGAAAATTACACACCTATATCCCTCATGAACTTAGATGCAAAAATTTTCAACAAATTCTATCCAGTAGAATTCAACAATATATCAAAAAATAATTCATCACAATCAAGTGAGCTTCATACTAGGTATGCAGGGATGGTTCAACAATCAATGCAATCCATCACATAAATAAAACAGAAGAACCACATGATCTTATCAACTGATGCAGAAAAGGCATTTGACAAAGTCCAACACCCATTCAAGATAAAAACTAAGCAAACAGGAATAGAAGGAAAATTCCTCAACATTATAAAGGGCATTTATACAAAGCCAACATCATCCTAAACAAATAGAGAATGAAGTCATTCTCCTTAACAACAGGAACTAGACAAGGATGCCCTTTATCACCACTCAACATTGTGCTGGAGGTCCTAGCCAGAGCTATTAGGCTAGTAAAGACATAAAGTGCATCCAAACTGGAAAAGAAGAAGTAAAGGTATCTCTGTTTGCAGACGACATGATCTTACATACAGAAAAACCTAAGGAATCCCAAGAAAACTATTGAAACTAAAAGAAGAGTTCAGCAGAGTATCAGGATACAAGATAAACGTACATAAATCAGCTGGATTCCTCTATACAAACAAAGAGAATGTTGCAGAGGAAATCACCAAATCAATACCGTTTACAATAGCCCCTAAGAAGATAAAATATTGAGGAATAAATCTAAACAGAGACAAAAAACACCTATTCAAAGAAAACTATAAGACACTACTGACAAGAAATCAACAGAGATCTACATAAGTAGAAAAACATACCCTGCTTATGCATAGAAGACTCAACGTTGTAAAAAAAGTCTACCCAAAGCGATCTATAGATACAATGCAATCCCAATCCACATACCGGTGACATTTTTTAATGAGATGAAGAAACAAATCACCAACTTCATATGGAAAAGAAAAAGGCCCCGGATAAGTAAATCATTACTGGAAAGAAGAACAAAGTGAGAGGCTTCACGCTACCTGATTTTAAAACATATTATACCACCACAGTACTCAAAACAGCCTGATACTGGTACAACAACAGATACATAGACCAATGGAACAGAATTGAGAATCCAGACATAAATCCATCTACATATGAGCAGCTGATACTTGACAAAGGCCCAAAGTCCATTAAACGCGGGGAAAAGAAAGTCTCTTTAACAAATGGTGCTAGCATAACTGTGTATCCATCTGGAAAAAAAATGAAACAAGACCCATACCTCACACCATGCAGAAAAACTAACTCGAAATGGATCAAAGACCTAAATATAAAATCTAAAAAGATAAAGATCACGGAAGAAAAATTGGGACAACCCTAGGAGCCCTAACACATGGCATAAACAGTACACAAAATATTATTAACAATGTACAAACACAAGAGAAATTAGATAACTGGGAGCTTCTAAAGGTCAAATGCCTATGCTCATCCAAAGACTTCACCAAAAGAGTAAAACGATTACCTACAGACTGGGAAAAAGTTTTTAGCTATGACATTTCTGATCAGCCTCTGATCTCTAAAATCTACATGATACTGCAAAAACTCAACAAAAAAAGACAAATAACCCGATCAAAAAATGGGCAAAGGATATGAACAGGCACTTTACCAAAGAAGACATTCAGGCTGCTAACAGATACATGAGGAAATGCTCACGATCATTTGCCTTTAGAGAAATGTAAATCAAAACTACAATGAGATTCCACCTCACCCCAACAAGGTTGGCATTATTCCAGAAAACACAAAATAATAAATGTTGGAGAGGCTTTGGAGAGACTGGAACACTTATACAGTACTGGTGGGCATGTGGAAACCCTGGTGGTGCAGTGGTTAAGTGCTACAGCTGCTAACCAAAGGGTCGGCACTTCGAATCCACCAAGCGCTCCTTGGAAACTCTATGGGCAGTTCTACTCGGTCCGATAGGGTCGCTATGTGTCGGAATCGACTCAACAGCACTGGGTTTGGCTTTTTTCGGTTGGAATGTAAAATGGTACAACCATTTTGGAAATCAATTTGCCACATCCTTAAAAAGCTAGAAATAGAACTACCATGCAACCCAGCAATTCCACTCCTTGGGATATACCCTAAAGAAATAAGAGCCTTCACATGAACAAATATATGCACACCCACGTTCACTGCAACAGCATTTACAATAGCAAAAAGATAGAAGCAGCCAAGGTGCCCATCAATGGGTGAGTTGATAAATAAATTACGATATATTCACACAATGGAATACTACACAACAATTAAGAACAACTATGAATCTGTGAAACATTTCATAACATGGAGAAATCTGGATGGCACTATGCTGAGTGAAATCAGTCAACTGTAAAAGGACAAATATTGTATGAGACCACTATTATAAGAACTCTAGATAAAGTTTAAACACAGAAGAAAATATTCTTCGATGGTTACGAGGGTGGGGAGGGAGGGAGAGGGATATTCACTAACTAGACAGTAGACATAAATTTTTTTAGGTTAAGGGAAAGGTAGCAAACAACAGAGGGACAGTGAGTACAACCGGACTAAACCAAAAGCAAGGAAGTTTCCTGAATACAACCAAACACTTGGAAGGCAAGAATAGCAGGGACGGGGGTTTGGGCACCATGGTTACAGGGGACATCTAGGTCAACTGGTATAACAAAATGTATTAAGAAAACATTCTACATCCCACTTTGGTGAGTGGCATCTATGGTCTTAGACACTAGCAAACAGCCATCTAAGATACATCAATTGGTCTTAACCTACCTGGAGCAAAGGAGAATGAAGAACATCAAAGACACAAGGTAAATATGAGCCCAAGAGACAGAACAGTCCACATACACCAGAGACTCCATCGGCCTGAGACTGGAAGAAGTAGATGATGCCTGGCTACCACCGGTCGATGCCCTGACAAGGAACACAACAGAGAATCCCTGATGGAGCAGAACAGTGGGATGCAGGTCTAAAATTCTCATAACAAGACCAGCCTTAATGGTCTGACAGAGACCAGAGGGACCCTGATGGTCATGGTCCCTGGACCCTTTGACAGCCCAAGTTGGAACCATTCCTGAAACCAACTCTACAGACAGGGACTGGCCTGGACTATAAAATGGACAATGATGCTGATGAGGAGTGAACCTCGTGGCTCAAGTAGACACATGACACTATGTGGCTGGTGAGGCGTGAACTTTGTGGCTCAAGTAGACACATGACACTATGTGGGCAATTCCTGCCTGGTGGTGAGATGAGAAGGAATAAAAGGACAGGAGCTGGCTGAATGGACACAGGGAATATAGAATGGGAGAGGAAGAATGTCCTGTCTCATTAAGAGGAGAGCAGCTAGGAGTACACAGCAAGATGTGTATAACTCTTTGTATGAGAGAATGAATTGATTTGTAAACTTTCACCTAAATCATAAAAAAAAAAAAAAAAAAAGACAGGAGACAAAGAAAAAACCTAAAAGGATCTCAGAAGAGACTCTGAAACTTGCCCTTGAATGTCAAGTAGCTAAAGCAAAAAGAAAAAATGATAAGGTAAGAGAGATGAACAGAAGATTTCAAAGGTTGGCTCAAGAAGACAAGGTATTATGATTACATGTGCAAGAGCTGGTGATATAAAACCAAAAGAGAAGAACACGCTCAGCATTTCTCAAGCTGAAAGAACTGAAGAAAAAACTCAAACCTCAAGCTACAATAGTGAAGGATTCTAAAGGGAAAATATTAAATGATATAGGAAGCATCAAAAGAAGATGGAAGGAATACAGAGAGTCACTAAACCAAAAATAATTGGTCAACGTTCAACCATTTCAGGAGGTAATTATGAGCAGTAATCGATGGTATTGAAGGAAGAAGTTCAAGCTGCACTGAAGGCACTGAAGAAAAACAAGACTCCAGGAATTGACGGAATACCAATTGAGATGTTTCAACAAATGGATGCAGCACTGGAAGTACTCACTTGTCTATTCCAAGAAATTTGGAAGACATCCATATTTATGCCTATTCCCAAGAAAGGTGATGCAACCAAATGCAGAAATTATCAAACAATATCATTAATATCACATGCAAGCAAAATTTTGCTGAAGATCATTCAAAAGATGCTGCACTGTGTCAACAGGGATCTACCAGAAATTCAAGCCAGATTTAGAAGAGGATGTGGAACCAAGGATATCATTGCTGATGTCAGATGGTGTCTTTGTCATCCACTGCTGCTATAACAGAAATACCACAAGTGGATGGCTTTAACAAAGAGAAGTTTATTCTCTCACAGTCTAGTAGGATACAAGTCCACATTCAGGTCACTGGCTCCAGGGGAAGGCTTTCTGTCAGCTCTGGAGGAAGGTCCTTGTCATCAGTCTTCCCTCGGCCTGGGAGCATCTCAGTGCAGAAACCTCAGGTACAAAGGGTGTGCTCTGCTCCATGTGCTTTCTTGGTGGTATGAGGTCTCCATGTCTCTCTGCTCAATTTTCTTTTTTATATCTCAAAAGAGGTTGGCTTAAGACACTACCAATCTTGTAGACCTCATCGATGTAACTGCCGCTAATCCATCTTATCACATCATAGTGATAGGATTTACAACACACAGGAAAATCACATAAAATGGTGGACAACCACACAATACTGAGAATCATGGCCCAGCTAAGTTGACATATATTTTTGGGGGACACAATTCAATCCATGACAGATGGATCCTGGCTCATAGCAGAGGATACCAGAAGATGTTTGCTGCATTTTATTGACTATGCTGAGGCATTCGATTGTGTGGATCATAATAAATTGTGGATAACATTGGGGAGAATGGAAATTCCAGAACACTTAATTGTGCTCATGAGGAATCTGTACATGGATCAAGAGGCAGTCATTCCAAAAGAACAAGGGGATACTGAATGGTTTAAAGTCAAGAAAGGTGTGAGTCAGGGTAGTATCCTTTCATCATAACTATACAATCTGTGTGCTTAGCAAGTAATACGAGAAGCTAGACTATGTGAAGAACAAGGCATCAGGATCGGCAGAAGACTCATTAACAACCTGTGTTATACAGATGACACAATCCTGCTTGCTGAAAGTGAAGAGGCCTTGAAGCACCTACTCATGAAGATCAGAGACCACAGCCTTCACTAAGGATTGCACCTCAGCATGAAGAAAACAAAAATCCTCACAACTGTACCAATAAGCAACATCATGATACACAGAGAAAAGATTGAGGTTGCCAAGGATTTCACTTCACTTGGATCCACAATTAACACCCACAGAAGCAGCAATCAAAAACCGACAGACACATTGCACTGGGCAAATCAGATACAAAAGACCTCTTTAAAGTGTTGAAAAGCAAAGATGTCACCTTGAAGACTAAGGTGAGCCTGACCCAGTCCCCGGTGTATTCAATCGCCTCACATGCATGTGAAAACTGGATGATCGAAGAACTGACACCTCTGAATTGTGGTATTGGCGAAGAACACTGAATCTACCATGGACTGCCAAAAGAATGAACAAATCTGTCTTGGAAGAAATACAACCAGAATGCTCCTTAGAAGCAAGGATGGCAAGACTATGTCTCACATACTTTGGACATGTTTTCAGGATGGATCAGTACCTGGAGACGACATCATGCTTGTTAAGCAGAGGATCAGTGAAAAAGAGGAAGGCACTCAATGAGATGGATTACACAGCGGCTGCAAAAATGGGCGCAACTATAGCAACAATTTTGAGGAAGGCACAGGACTGGGCAGTGTTTCGTTCTGTTGTGCAGAGGGTTGCTATAAGATGGAACCGACTCGATGGCACATAACAACAACAACAGGGTTCGCTGGGATACAGATGATACCAGATAATGGGTACCAAATTCCACAACCCATAACAAAAATTTTTAATTGATGCTTTAATCATGACTTCCATTAGTGAAAACACATGTTGTCAACAAAAAATTCAAAGGAGACAATTGGGTAACCAAAGGGTTATAATATTACTGAATAATTTGCATAGAAATTGTTAAGTGGGAACCTAATTTGCTGTGTAAACTTTTACCTTAAACACAAAAAAAATATTATTTAAATAAAAGGTGCTTACCTAAACATTTTGGTAATGCTCTTTATCAGATTGAGAAAGCTCCCTTACATTCGGTTTGTTAGGTTTGTTTGTTTGTTTTTAATGAAGAATGCTTCTCTACATCTACAAAATCAATTTCTCCTTACCTACTGATTTCCTAGGGAAAACCCAACTTGATCATAAGGGATTATCTTTTTTTTCACATGGCTAGAGGCGTCATTTGCCAATGTTTTGTTTGGGATTTCTGTATCTGCACTCATGAATGAGTTTAACCTGTCATTTTCCTTTTTTGTATACTTTTTGTCTGGTTTTGATAATGAAGTTATAATGGTCTCACAGAATGAATTAGTGTTGTCTATTTCCAGGAAGAGTTTTATAAATATGGTAGCCCTTGAACATAAAACCATCTGGGACTGGTGTTGACTTTGTGAGTCTATTTTAAATTACTATTTCACATTCTTTAATTTTGATAATACTATTCCAGGTTTCTGTTTCTTGTTGGGTCAGTTTTGCCAAATTATATTTTTCCAGGACTTTGTCAATTTCATTCAGTTTACAGACTTGTTGGCAAGAAATTGCTCATAATAAAATTCTTGTTATCTTTTTAATCTATACACAATCTATAAATTTTTTAGTTCAAAACATTGTTTGCTTAAGCCTTTATTCTTTTTTCCCCAAACTAATTGTGCCGGAGGCTTGTCTATTTTATTAGTCTTCCCAAGGAACCAACCTCTGGCTTTGCTGATGTTCCCTACTGTATCTGTTCTTTATTGCTTGGTACCCACAACAGCAGCGCTACTACTTTTTGGCACTACCCTCTGGGCAACCAAGTACCCCCACCTTGCCCAATGGTCCTAGAAACTGCCCCAATTTCTTGCAAGCTCAGCAATGCATCAAAAAAGCATGTTTTACTTAGGTATACAGGATCTAGTGGTTTTGCAGTGAGAGGGTCTCCCAGATTATCTAGTTTGTCATGTTTTGAAATATTTTTTTTAAAAATTCTCTTCAACTGTTCCTCAAGAGTCACAAATTACATGCAGTCTTATTAGATTAACCTCTCTTATTTATTCTGTCCTACTTATAAATATGGAAGCCCTGGTGGCGTAGTGGTTAAGTGCTATGGCTGCTAACCAAAAGGTTGGCAGTTCAAATCTGCCAGGCACTCCTTGGAAACTCCATGGGGCAGTTCTACTTTGTCCTATAGGGTCGCTATGAGTCGGAATCAACTCGACAGCAACGGGTTTCCTTATAAATACATATATGTACACTTTTTAATCACCCCTTCCCACAGTTGTTGTACTCTGTGTTCTATACAACATCCTCCCCTCTTTCTCAGCCAATTTCAATGTCCTTAGGACAGTACTTACAATATAATCTTCTCTAGTGTTACTTACTGCAAAGTGAAAGGGAAGAGCAGCTTGTCCCAGGCGAGGTCATGGAAGCTCGACAGACACATTCAAACTCACTGAGGGACCAAATTGCTGGGCTGAGTGCCATGAGGACCATGGTCTTGGGGAACATCCAGCTCAACTGGCATAACATAGTTTATAAAGAAAATGTTCTACATTCTATTTTGGTGAGCAGCATCTAGGGTCTTAAGAGTTTATGAGTGGCCATTTAAGATACTTCAATGGTCTCACCCTATCTGGAACAAGGGAGAATGAATAAAATCAAAGACACAAGGGAAACATTAGTCCGAAGGACTATTGGACCACAAGTACTACAGTCTCCACTGGATAAGAGTCCAGCACAACTACATACTGGCCCAGCTAACATCACCGACTACTCTGACAGAGATCAAAAAAAGGTTCCCAAACAGAGCTGGAGAAAAATGTAGAACAAAATTCTAACTCACACACACACACACACACACACACACACACACACACACACACAAAAGACCAGACTTACTGGTCTGACAGAGACTGAAGAAACCCCACGAGTATCACCCCTGGATATCTTTTTAGCTCAGTAATGAGGTCACTCATGAGGTTCACCCTTCAGCCAAAGATTAAACTGGGCCATGAAACAAAATGAGACTAAATGGGCACACTAGCCTGGGGGCAATGACAAGAAGGCAAGAGGGGACATGAAAGCTGGTGGTGTGGAACCCAAGGTCGAGAAAGGGAGAGTGTTGACATGCCGTGGGGTTGACAACCAATGTCACAAAACAATATGTTTACTAATTGTTTAATGAGAAACTGGTTTGTTCTATAAACCTTCATCTAAAGTACAATTAAAAAAAAAGTTAAAGGGCAGAATATAATAACTATATTTGATAATTTTCTGAAAGAAATATAAAATATACAATCAGACTGCTTGGCAAGAGTAGGTAAGGTAGACAATCAGAAATTTTTATAATTTCTAAATGTGCTGAGCACATTATAGGTACTCAGAAAATATGTTTAATCAATTTAGAAGTCATAGGATGATCTATCTCCAATATAAAAAGTTATTTACTCAGGATATCCAAATACAAGTTTCTACTCCATTATTATCTTTAGATCAGAATTACAGTGGGAGAGAGGAAAAAGGAGAGTGAAATTAACATGGTACACTACCCTGAAAAAATTTTGCAAACATACTCACCAGAACTCTCATCTGTTTGACATACATTCTCTAGAAGCTCCTGATCACCTTCAGCAGCTATATATGCCCAAGTATCCATTTCATCTCTTATATTTCTTCTTTCTTTAAATAACTTGTTTTCCTTGGTTTTGTAATCTTCTGTGATTTTACAATCCAGTGGAATTTCTTCTCTTTTCCGATTACTCTCAGTAAGATCATTTTTTTCTTCTGGAGTTAATTTAAATATATCAAATGCACTCCTGATTTCCTTAAATGCTAGTGTAAAAAATAAAATTGATGATAAACATGAGCCATAAATTTCTGATGTAATTAGTTTGTATCAATGTTAATGAAACAGATACTTTCTTTTTAATATTTACTAAAATCTGCCTTGGCTATAAAGCCTGATCAGATTTACTATCAAATTCGCAAAGTAGCTTTAACTGGTCTACTTAAAACTTTGGCTTAATATTGGTTGCTCAATATTTACAAAGGCTGTCCAAAATCAAGAGCTGTTACTTAGGTGTTCTGAACTACTCCCAGTTTTGACAAAGGCATTTTGAAGATGACAAGACTCAGAATGATCCTAGTCGTATCAACAGCTTTCCTACCTCTAAAGACATCAAACTGTTCTACAACTGTATCCTGGAGCTAGGCTTCTACAAAAATGGTTTCTTGTGGTGAGTGGGCAGAAACACAATGCCAGAACATTGATGATGCACCTGGTAAAACTGTATCTGTGGTCTATGAAATCCATCTAGTTTTTAATTAAAGATAAAAGTGGAAAGAACACTGAAAGTACTAGATTTGACATAAAAGAGTAGAACAATACTAGGAAGATCTCTATTACAAAACTCCAGGTACATAGCAGATAGGCTTTATTAACAGGTGGTATGGAAAACAAGACTCCTAGTGAATGGTGTGAATAACAGTTTCATTTAAACTATACATTTATAGTAAAAACGTGACTGAAACTGACATATAAGATACTAGGAGGAAAAATAAGTTCATTAACCAGTTCTAATTATAAAATATTTTAATCACCAAGAACAGTAGATGCTTAAAATTTTTGTGTTATTTTGAAGAGATAAAGTCTTGAAATTTTAGTCACTCTGTGAATGCTCCATTAAACGACTGCTTGTTTCTACTTTCCGTTACCAGAACCCTTTCTCTGCTACTACTGGTAGAAACATTACTCTAGCTACATACTTTTTTCAGTAATAGTTCCTAGGAGAAAACCTCCAGAAAATCATCCATCTCTTAGAACCACTACTTCCTCAAGAACATGTGGTCCACAAAGTAAAATAATATAAGCTGAGGCTTCTTCAAACACCGTAATGTTGATTTTTTATAAAGTACTTGTTCCGGTTTTGATACGTGTTATGGAGTCTCAATTAGGGTATATCTTGAAGTGACCAAAAATGCTTACTTGATATTATATTTATACAAATGAGAGTTAAGTACAATGAATATACTAAATAAAAATATCTTTTTTTTAATTGTGTTTTAAAAGAAAGTTTACAGTTCAAGTTAATTTCTCATACATAAATTTATACACACATTGTTACGTGACCCTAGTTGCTCTCCCTATAATGTGACAAAAAAAAAAAAATGTGACAGCACACTCCTTATCCATTCAACCAGCTCCTGTCCCTTTCTGCCTTCTCATCTCATCTTCAGGCAGGAGCTGCCCATTTAGTCTCATGTATCTACCCGAGCTAAGAAGCACACTCTTCACGAGTGTCATTTTATGTCTTATAGTCCAGTTTAATCTTTGTCTGAAGAGTTGACTTCGGGAATGGTTTTAGTTTTGGGCTAACAGAGAGTCCGGGGGCTATGTCTTCCGTGGTCCCTCCAGTCTCACTCAGACCATTAAGCCTGGTCTTTTTACTATTGTTTGAGTTCCGCACTTCACTTTTCTCCTGAAAAATGTCTTTTTTTAACACCTACTATAACACAGACATTTGGTCTTCTGCCATAACTAATTTCCTCTCTCTGTAATTCTAACTTACTTCATCATCATACTCAATAGGAAGAAAAATAACGTAAACAGAAGGGAAAAAGTTATAGAACCTTAATATAGATTGTTATGTAATAAAGTTTAGAGGTTTGGACCTACCCAGCAGCATCACAGAAGAAAGGCCTAGAGATCTGGCTCCATAAAGATTACAACCAAGAAAACCCTATGGAGTACAGTTCTACTCTGTAACACATGGGGTCACCATGAGTCAGAATCAACTCAACAGCAATGGGTTTGATTTTTAAACTTAGATAACTAGTTTAGCACAGCTTAGCTTAAGGCTCTAAATTCCTGATGACTGAAAATTTCCAGCTTTATGACACTGCAGGTTAGAAAAGAGAGTTTGTCTTCACAGTAAATTAAATTCTTTGTATAAAAGATGACAATGTTAAATGGTAAAATGTTAGCATTTACACTCACTCTTTAATCCCCTTGGCTCTTTTCTGCCCTTTTCATCCTTGTCAGAATCATGCCTTTTCTGGTATTTTTCTTTAAGTTCACTCCTTTTGGTCTCTTTCTCCTGCAAGAGACATAAGTAAGATGCAAAACAAGAATGGCTACAGAGCTGACGCTACATATCAAATCGGAAAATATAGGTTCATGGGGTCAATGTCTGTCTTTATATGCTATAGTTCATGACCACTGATTAAGTATTTTTTCAAATAAACTGTTTCCTCAATCAAGATTATCCTTCAACTATGTAAGCTGCGAAATGTCAAATTCAAAACTGAACACCAGTTTTCTCACTCTCTTTGAGAATTTATTATTAAAACCACCACCATCAAAATAATAAAAAAAATTCACATATAATCCTACTAACAAAAACATCACTATTTCCTCAAGCCCCCCTTGTAATTCTTGTCATTTTGCAGATAATTTTTTTGCTTTTTAATATTTATTTACTTTGCATAAATATTTTTACATAGTTGTATTCATAACGTATGTATGGCTTTCTTGTCTACCTTCACATTTTACAAAGTTTGCTATTTTTGCTAGCTTGGTTTCAGAATAAAAATTGTAATGGCTATGTAACAGTCCCCGAGATGATACACCAACATTTTCTTAAACCATTTTCTCCATGGTTAGACAGATTGTTCTCAGTTTTCACTACTGAAGATAACATTGCCATTAAAAAAAATAAATAAACCCATTGCCATCAAGTCAATTTCAACTCACAGCAACCCTATAGAACACAGCAGAACTGTCCCATGGGGTTTCCAAGGAGCAGCTGGTGGATTCGAACTGCCAACTTTTTGGTTAGCAGCCAAGCTCTTAACTACTGCACTACGCCAAAAAAAAAAAAGAAAAAGAAAAACCCCATTGCCATCAACTCAATTCTGACTCACAGCGACCCTATAGGACAGAGTAGAACTTCCCCATAGAGTTTCCAAGGGGCACCTGGTAGATCTGAACTGCTGATCTTTTGGTTATCAGCTATAGCACTTAACCACTACGCCACCAGGGTTTTCAACTGCGCTACCAGGGCTCCAATACTGCCGTAAGTATCTTGATAGATAGTTATCCTTTGGTATTTGAGGGGGATTGGTTCCAGGACCCCCATGGATACCAAAATATCTGAGAATGCTCAACTTTCTTATATAAATGGTTTAGTATTTGCATATAACCTAAACACATCTTTACATATACTTTAAATCACCTCTAGATTACTTATAATACCAAACAGAATATAAATGCTATGTACATAGTTGTTATACTGTATTTAGGAAATAATGACAAGAAAAAAAATCTGTACATGTTCAGTACAGATGCAACCATCATAGGCCTAACTACACATCACACATTAGCAACATCACAACCTTTTTTATTCCAAATATTTTCAATCCACATTTGGTCGAATCCACAGATGCGGAACCACGCAGGGCCAACTGTACATAGTTTTTTTCCCTTTTAAATGATTTTGTTAAGATACATTCTCAAGACTAGAAATAATGAATGAAAAGAAAATGATCTTCTTTATAAAAAACCAAACACACTGCCATGGAGTCGATTCCGACTCATAGCGATCTTCTTTATAAAAAAAAAAAAAAAAAATAGCCCTTGGTAAATACCGCAAAGACAAATACATTCGTAATTTGAAAAATATTTCCATTTTGAAAAACCAAGTAAGAACAATTTTTATAATAATGGGATAACCAAAACAAAACCCACAGCCATCAAGTTGATTCTGATTCACAGTGACCCTGTAAGGACATAACAGAACTGCCCCATAGGGTTTCCAAGGCTGTAAATCTTTACGGAAGCAGACTGCCACATCTTTTTCCCTCAGAGTAGCTGGTGGATTTGAACCACCAACCTTTTGGCTAGCAGCCGAGTGCTTAACCACTGTGCCACCAGTGTTCCTTAATAATGGGACAAACTCCCTAGTAAATATGTTTGTAAGAATTAAAAGACTCATTGTACACTAGCACACTCTGTATACTACTTAAGTAAAAAGGGTACATTCTTAAGTCAACAGGGGAAAATACCAAGTAGGATGTGAAAAGTTAATAAAACACCAAAGCCTTACTACACATGCCAAATACTATCTGAGTACCTCTAAATGGAAAAAAATCCTGACTGCTCACAAATTAGCCTTCAACTTTCTAGATGTCTTCAGTTTAAAAGAAAAAAAAAAAACCAAAGATCAAGAGATAAGTTAGGAGGTACAAAAGCTGGATAATTTTCAGCATTTACAACTACCTATCACGGCCCTGGTGGTGCAGTTGTTAAGAGTTTGGCTGCTAACTAAAAGGCTGGCTGGCAGTTTGAATTCACCAGTCTCTCCTTACAAACCCTATGGGGCAGTTCTACTCTGTCCTGTAAGGCCACTATGAATTGAAATCTACTCAAAGGCAACAGGTTTATACCCAGTCACAGTACTAAATAAATAACTCTGTGATGATAGAGAAACTATTCTTACAGTCTGTTTTAGTGCTTCCTTATGTACTTGTAAAACTTTCTGAGGACTCAAAAAAGTACTGGATTCATCTGAGTATTTCTACATTTGAAGAGACTTTAACTCTCATCCTTCTTCAATCTACTCATCTCCCACCTCCTCTGCCTCAGTGGCTTACCTCACCAGGTGAATCAGCGGACCTGTGGCCTCTTTCTTCCCCACCCAATTTTGAGCTTTTTTGTGTTTGGGAGGATGCAGGTATGGCCTTATCAAACTCGATGTTACTTTTGCCTTTGTCTTGATTCCTTTGCTTTTTATGTGTATTTTTCTTTTCTAAGAAAAGGTCCTTGTTTTCTAGCTTGTTGCTGTCTTTATGTTCTTCAGTCTTTCTTAGTTTCTTCTTTTTCCTCTTTGCTCTGAAATCAGTGTCCTCATCAGCACTTACCTTGCCATCTGGCTGTTTATCAAAAACAACACCTGGTATTATATCTTGCCCTGATTTATCTTTTGTACTTTTAATCTTTTGTTTCTCTTCTTTGTTCTCGGAATGTAACTCTTCAGTGTCATCATCTTGAGAAAGTGAATCATTAAATACACTTGATTCTGATTCCAACTGAGATTCAATGCCTTTGTCTTTTTTTGTTTTTCTGTTTTCTTTGAAATCTTCTCTTACTTTAGTCTTTAAATCTCTTATTTCACCCTTTTTAACTTTCTTTAACTCCTTAGTTTCTTTTATATCATCTTTTTTTGGCTTCTTTAATTCCTTTAATTCTTCTTTGGCTTCCAAAATTCTTTTCTTTGTCCTTAAATCAAAAACTAAATTTTCTGAGAAGCTCTCCAGGTCTGACTTGGACTTTTCTTTTAGTTTGCCAGTCTTTGCTTTTTTCTTTTTCAGATCATCTGGGCTTTTCTCATCTCTGTATCTTAATTTTTTCTTTTTCTTCTTTGAGGAAGTATCTTCTTTTGTCTCACTTTGCTGATCACTATCAGAGTTTGCCTCAAATATGTCATTATTTAAGGATAATCTCTATAAAATACAAAAAGATTAAGATACTCATATTAACAAGAACATCAAAGGTTTTTAGAGGCAGTAGTAATACAATCTGGTAGAAATGTTTTTTCCTCCCAAGCACCTTCTCAACACCTTAAAATTACTTACCTAATTGAAGTTGTATAATATTATTTATGTCTCTGACAGCAAACAGGTCTTGGTGGTGATGATGAGTGTTAATTTAAAACTCATCACAGAGAAGGGGGACAGAAAATGTCAGTGTTGCTAAGTCCCAAACTAAAGTAGAAATGAACAAATATCCATGGTGGGTTGTATAAAAAACCCAAAAACCCACTGCCATCGAGTTGATTCCGACTCATAGCAGTAGGTTGTACGGGATGTGAATTTCAAAATTTCCAAAACCACCAAGAAGTATTATTTTACAGACTTTCTTAGTTTTCAGACAAGTAGCTACTGATCTGAAGACAACTTCAAAAGCTTTTTAAGGCCTTGGATCCCAGAATGTCCTTAAACTTTTTACAGTTCATATGCAACAAGGAAGGCTGTACACAAATCTTCCTTCTCCCAATTGATTTGCTTTGCATTGAATAATCTGAATAGTTCCTACTATTCTAAAATAAAAACAAACAAAAAAAGAAGCTTAAAAATAAAGTATTTTCTTACTAAAGCAGGGAAGTGAGAAATACACTTCAGGAAGATTTCAAGAAAAAGCCTAGATTTCGAGAATAATACAAACCAATCACTTAGCAAAAGAATTTGAATGTGTACGTAAGTGTTTTTCCAAAAAAACCAAAAACCAAACCCAGTGCCATCAAGTCGATTCTGACTCATAGAGACCCTAGGAAAGAAATATGAAGGAGGAGTATGCATTCATTCTAGAGAAGTGAAGTATAACTATGACAAAAAAAATGGGGGATGAGGGACTCTAATCTGAACCCGTTTTGTATATGTTTTCCTCTACAAAAATTTTAAAAATACTGAATGTTTTGCTTAGTATTTAAAAACTGTGTTATTAGAGAGGCCCTGCCACTATAGTATAAATTAAAAACTGGCAATCCCACTCCTCTAAATGGATTTCAAGCTAGAACCCAAACCAAAAGGCAATCTAGCACAGTAGCTAAGAGGGCACCCTGCCTGGCTCTACCGTAACTAAGTAGGTGAACTTAGGCTAGTTAACTTATTTCAGCCTCAGTTTCCCATCTTAATCTATATGAGGTACTTATCCCATGTTTATCCCATGTTTGGCACATATAAAATGTGAGGGCTCAGTGAAATACCAGCTGCTTCTTATTGTTATTATTAACAACCACTACAAATAGTTAAAACTGAATTCTAATACTGTTTTGGTCATTTTTTTAAAAATCACTATTTTCAAAGCTGTGGTTGAAATTCAAGCTGTAGCAAAAGAGGGGATCAATGCTCACTCCTTAATGTATAGGTTTTAATACCCAAGAATTAGTTTCCTAGTGTGAGAAGTTTTCACTAAGTTCAAGATCTCTAATATTCTAAAGAATGATAGTTACGTCTAATGAAAAATAGAAAACTTTAAAGGAACTCTAAGAATTGATTTACTTTATAAATAGAAGCTACAAATAAAATTTACATGGAAAAGTGAAATGAGAAAATTATGTAAGAATTCATAAACAAAGCCAATTATTCATAGAATAAGAGAACCCAGGATAAGAAACTAGAAAAATCCACAGAGGAAAACCACTAAATCAAACATGCACACAAATTTTAACATTACTGCAGTCTGGCCCACCATCAAATCTCTTTCCAAAATGCTGACAATACAAGTTTGACTTGTCTGGGTTCCTTTGATCTATTTATTCTTGCCTATCATCAAGAAGAATTACTAAAAATCAATGAAATGGCTAAAAATTGAATTAGGAATGCAAGAGAAAAACAAAGACTTGGATAATTACCTTTGAATAATCTGAAATGGATTAAAATGTCTAACTTTATACTGTAACCTAAGAATTGGTTTATTAACTGACTAGAAGAAATATTCAACTTAAGGAATAAGAGACAAAACATGATACCTGAATATCCTTCTTGACTGGCTTAGCTTTGTTGTCCGCAACTTTCTTCCTAAATTCAAGCAGAACTTCTTTACAGTCCTCAAGATGAACCTCCGGCTCCCAGGTATCGTCATCTGATGTATATCCTTGCCATCGAACTTTGTAAAGGATTTTACCCTGTTGTATAAATTAAAAACAGGCACAATATAAAGGATATTGCTAACTTGATTAAATATCCAGATACAGACCAACTACTGATATATGAAAGAACTTTGAAACTACATCTAAATGGAGATTAATATCACATAAAGCATGTTCATATCCTGAAACAAGTAGGTTAAGAAAAAACAGTATCACTTATTTTTTTATAATCAAAGACTAAAACCCTTTCCTGAGAATATAAGCAGTGTGTACTCTTTGAAAAACAGTGAAACGTAGAAAAAAACAAATAAAAATTACCCAGAGAATTGATAGTACTATTTCTTTCTCCTACCATATATACAAGAAGCCCTGGTGGGACAATGGTTAAGTGCTCGGCTGTAACCAAAAGAGCTGTGTTTCGAACCCATGCAGTAGTTTCACAGCAGGAAAAAAACCAGTGATTTGCTCCCCTAAAGACTACAGCCTAGGAAACCCTATGGGACAGTTCTATTCTGTCCTACAGGGTAGCTATGAGTCGGAATAGACTGGATGGCACACAGCCGTGTGTATTTGTGTGCGCGCATGTGTGCGCGTTTATGTGCATGCACATATATACATAATATTTTTAAAAACACTGAAATCACGGTATAATTTTTTTATATTGCTTTTTCACTGATATGTCAAGCACTTATTTAAATATTTTCCCCAAAACATGACATTTTAGCAACTGAAAATCATTCCATTATATAAATACAACAATCATTTTTAAACAACTTTCCCTTTGCTAACCTAAAGTTGCTTAGGTTGTTTCCAATTTTTTGATTTTATAAATAAAGCTATAATATCCCTAAGCATCTCTGATTAAGTTGTTACAATAAATTCTCAAAAATGAGACTAGTGGGTTCTTAAAACTGCCAAAAATGCCTTCCAGAAAAGATGTTCCAATTTACATTCCCTGCAGGTACTAGAGCCTGACTGTATGAGAGCTCGGCAAACAACTTCAGGGCTTGCTCCTGTTTCTGCTGATCCTGAGAGTTAAAAATGGTTTTATATTTTGAAGTGGCTGAAAACACATCAAAAGAATTACATTTCTATCAAGTGCTTTACAATGTGTCACGCGCTGTCTAAATCTTTGCTCCTTTCATCTTTAAAACAACCTGTGAAGTAGGTACTATCACCATGTGATATAAGAGGTAACCGATGCTTCTAGATAGGTGAAGTCAAAGATTACACAGATACTGAGTTGTTGTTGTTAGGTACCATCGAATTGATTCCGACTCATGGTGACCCTACGCACAACAGAACGTAACACTGTTTGGTCCTGCACCATCTTCACAATCACTGTTATGCTTCAGCCCATTGTTGCAACCGCTGTGTCAGTCTATCTCATTGAGGGTCTTTTTCACTGATGTCCTTCTCCAGGGATTGGTCCCTCCTGACAACACATCCAAAGTATATGAAACTAAGTGTCACCATCCTTGCTTCTAATGACCCATCTGGCTGTACTTTTTCCAGGACAGATCTGTTCATTCTTCTGGCAGTCCATGGTATACTCGATATTCTTCACCAACACCGTAATTAAAAGGCATCACTTCTTCTTTGGTCTTTCTTATTCATTGCCCAGCTTTCACATGCATATGAACCAACTGAAAACACCACAGCTTGAGTCAGGTGTATCTTAGTCCTTAAAGTGACACCTTTGCTTTTTTTTTTTTTAACACTTTAAAGAGGTCTTTTGCAGCAGATTTGCCCAATGCAATGCCTCATTTGATTTCCTGACTGCTGAGTCCATGGGCATTGTTTAGGGATCCAAGTAAAATGAAACCCTTGACAAATTCAATCTTTTCTCTGTTTATCATGACGTTGCTTACTGGTCCAGTTGTGAGGATTTTTGTTTTCTTTATGTCGAGGTGTAATCCATACTGAAGGATGTGGTTTTTGATCTTTATAGGTTAAGCACTTCAAGTAATCTTCACTTTTAGCAAGCAAGGCTGTGTCATCTGCATGTAAAAGGCTGTTAATGAATGAGTCTTCCTCCAATCTTAATGCTGCATCCTTCTTCAATAGTCCAACTTCTCGGATTATTTGCTCAGCTTACAGATTGAACAACTATGGTGAAAAAATATAACCCTGACACACATCTTTCTTGACTTTAAACCATGCAGTATTCCCTTTTTCTGTTCAAACGGCTACCTCTTGGTCTACGTACAGCTTCTACATGAGCACAATTAAGTGTTCTGGAATTCCATTCTTCACAATGTTATCCATAATTTGTTATGATCCACACAGTCAAGATCCTTTGTGTAATCAATAAAACACAGTAAACATGTTTCTGGTATTCTCTGCTTTCAGCCAATGTTCATCTGATATCAGCAGTGTATACCTCGCTCCACATTCTCTTCTGAATGTGGCTTGCATTTCTGGCAGTTCCCTGTCGATGTACCGCTGCAACCATTTTTAAATGATCCTCAGCAAAATTTTACTTGCATATGATATTAATGATAATGTTCGACAGTTTCTGTATTCTGTTGGATCACCTTTCCTTGGAAGGGGTACAAATATGGACCTCTTCCAGGCAGTTGGCCAGATAGCTATCTCCCAAATTTATCGGCATAGACAAGTGAGCACCTCCAGTACTGCATCCGTCTGTGGAAACGTCAAAATAGGTATCCCATCAATTCTTTGTTTTTCGCCAATGCCTTCAGTGCAGCTTGGGCTTCTTCCTTTGGTACCACCGGTTCTTGATCATATGCTAGCTCCTGAAATAGCTGAATGTCGATCAATTCTTTTTTGGTACAGTGACTGTGTATTCCTTCCTTCCTTCTTTTGATGCTTCCTGCATCGTTCAACATTTTCCCCGTAGAATCCTTCAATATTGCAACTTGAGGCTTGAATTTTTTTCTTCAGTTCTTTCAGCGTGTTCTTCCCTTTTACTTTTCTATCTCCAGGACTTTGAACATTTCATTATAACACTTTGTCTTCTCAAGCCACCCTTTGAAATCTTCTGTTCAGCTCTTGTTACTTACTTTGTCATTTCTACCTTTCACTTCAGCTACTCTACATTCAAGAGCAACTTTCAGAGTCTCTTCTGACATCCGTTTTGGTCTTTTGTTTCTTGTCTTTGCAATGACCTCTTGCTTTCTTCAAGTATGATGTCTTTGATATCATACAACAACTCGTCTGGTCTTCGGTTATTAGTTTTAAATGTGACAAATCTGTTCTTGAGATGGTCTCTAAATTCAGGTGGGATATACTCAAGGTCATACTTTGGATCTCATGGACTTGTTCTAACTTTCTTCAACTGCAGCTTGAACTTGCACATGAGCAATTGATGGTTTGTTCCACAGTCAGCCCCTGGCCTTGTTCTGACTGATGATATGTAGCTTTTCCATCGTCTCGTTCTATAGATGGAGTCAATTTGATTCCTGGTATTCCATCTGGTGAGGTCCACATATAAAAAAAAAAAAAAAACATATACAGTTGCCATTTATGTTGTTGAGAAAAAGGTATTTGTAATGAAGAAGTCATTGGTCTTTCAAAATTCTATCATGCGATCTCTGGCATTGTTTCTATCATCAAGGCCATATTTTCGAACAGCTAATCCTTCCTTCTTCGTTTCCAACTTTCACAATCCAATCACCAGTAATTAACAATGTGTCTTGATTGCATGTTTGATCATTTCAGACTGCAGAAGTTGGTAAAAATCTTCAATTTCTTCATCTTTGGCCTTAGTGGTTAATGCGTAAATCTGAATAATAGCTGTTTTAACTGGTCTTCCTTGTAAGTGTATGAACATTTTCCTATCACTGATAGCGTTGTACTTTAGCATTGATCTTGAAATGTTCTTTCTGATGATGAACGCAATGTCATTCCTCATCAATTTGTCATTCCTGGCATGGCAGACCATATGACTGTCCGATTCAAAATGGTCAATACCAGTCCATTTCTGCTCATTACTATCTAGGATATTGATGTTTATGCTTTGCATTTCATCTTTGATGACTTCCAATTTTCCTAGATTCATAATTTGTACGTTCCACATTCTGATTACTAATGGGTGTTTGCAGGTGTTTCTTCTCCTTCTTAGTTGTGCCACATCAGCAAATTAAGGTCCCAAGAGCTTGACTCCATCCACGCAGGTATTTCTTCTCATTCTTAGTTGTGCCACATCAGCAAATGAAGGTCCCAAGAGCTTGACTCCATCCACGTCATTAAGGTTGACTCTATTTTGAGGAGGAAGGTCTTCCCCAGTTGTCTTCTGAGTGCCTTCCAACGTGAGGGGCTCACCTTCTGGCACTATATCAGACAATGCTCCTGTGCTATTCATAAAGTTTTCACTGGCGAATTTTCTCTGGGACCTCCTGCCACCAAGAAAGCAGTAATGGGAGCAGAGCATGTCTTTGGCTCCTAGACAGGGGAAGACTGATGACAAGGACCTTCCTCCAGAGCGGACACAGACAGAATGCCTTCCCCTGGAGCTGGCATCCTGAATTCAGACTTCTAGCCTCCTGAACTGTGAGAGAATGAGCTTCTGTTTGTTAAAGCCATCCACTTGTGGTATTTTTGCTATAGCAGCACTAGATAACCAAGACAGAATTTGACAGACACATGGTGGATAAGTATACTACACACATATGTATCAATAGATATCAACATGTATATCAATATCTACGTATATATATACAACACATAATAACAAGTGTTTGCGAGGATGTGGAGAAATTAGAATCCTTGCACATTGCTGGTGGCAATTAAAAATGGTGCAGCCTCTGTGAAAAACAGTTTGGTGGATCCTCAAAATGTTAAACACAGAATTACCATCTGATCAGTAATATTCCTGGGTATTATACTTCCAAAGAATTGCAAACAGGGATTTAAATGGATCCTTTTACATTAACGTTCATTGCAGCACTAGTCACAATACTCAAAAGGTTTAAAAAAAAAAACAAAAACCAAGTATCCATCAACAGATGAGTTGATAAACAAAATGTGGTATTATATATACAACGGAATATTATTCAGCCATAAAAATGGAATGAAGTTCTGATATATGTTACAACATGGATGAATCTTGAAAACATGCTAAATGAAATAAGTCAAACACAAAAGGGCAAATATTGTATGATTCTACTTATATCAGAGACTTAGAACAGGCAATTTCATACAGAAAGAAAGTAGAATAGGCAATTTCATAGAGACAGAAAGTAGATTAGAGCCACCCTGAGGCTGTGGAGACCAGGTAACTGAGTTATTGCTTAATGGATACTGGGTTTCTGTTTGGGGTAATAGAACTTTTTGGAAATAGATAGTGGTGATGGTTGCACAACACTATGAATATAATTAATGCCACTGAATTGTACACTTAACGGCTAAAACAACAGATTTTACGTTATACATACTTTACCATAATAAGTTGTTTCAAAAAAGGAAAAAAATTATTGAAAGAAATTAACATGATCCTAAATTTATTTGATGCAAATTTGAATAAAAAATTTCAATAGCTTTTGTGTACATATTGCGTAAATTGACAAGTTGATTATAAAATTTATATGGAACTGCAGAGACCAAAATAGCCAAGACACTGTTAAAGAGTAACAAGAAAGGGAGATTTGTTCAATTGGACATCAAGACCATATAGCTTATAGTCGTTAAGAGAGTGTGATATTAGTATAAAAGTAGATAAACAGATCAGTGGAATAGAACAGACATTTCAGAAACAGATCCATATGATTATAGGAAAGATGGCACTTCAGGGTAAGGACAGTGTTCTAAAACAATGATGCTGGGGCAACTGGATATCCATACAGGTAAAAATGAAACCTGACCCCTAAATTAAACCACACACAACATCAATTCCAAGTGAAGTGTAAATACAAAATGCAAAATGCAAAACAAAAGAGCTTCTGGCAGGGAGGGGAAGAGACAGTGGAGAGTATATAGGTTAGGAAACAATTTGTCAAACCTGTCATAAAAAGCACTCAACATCAGGACAAAGATTAAGTTTTCCTACATTAACTTTATGAATGTTGGTTCATTAAAAAGACAAAGTGGGAAAAGAGATTTGTAAGATATCACCAACAAAGGACTTGAATCCAGGCTACATAAATGATTCTAACAAATCAATAAAGACAGATAACACAGTTATAAAAAAAATTTTTTTTGAACAGGTACTTGGTAAAAGATGGTAACCAAATGACCAAGAAATACATGAAAGATGGTCAATATTTAACATTGATTACTAATGTAGGATTCAGAGAAATATAAATTAAATCATTAGTACCACTATGTCCCCACCAGTATTGGCTAAAAATAAAATGACTGGTAATACCAAGTGTTGGTAGCATGTGGAACAAAAAGAACCCTCATACGCCACTGGTAGTAGTGTAAATTGGTAAAACCACTTTCATAAAATGTTTCCACTTAAAGCTGAAGCTACGCATGCCCTGTAGCCTAACAATCCCACTCCTAGGCATACAATCAAGAGAAATGCATGCCCACAACACACTCAGGAGCCATGTTCAATAATATTCATAGAAGCACTCACTATTCACAATAGCCAAAACGGGAAACAACTCAAATGCCCATCAAAAGTAGTAAAATAAATAATCATAATATATACATACAACAGAATACTATGCAATGAAAGAAACTGCAGCTCCACACACATGGATTAATCTCATAAACATATTTTTGAGCAAATAACAACAAAAAACCCAGACACACAAAATACAAATATTGTGAGATTTCATTTATATCAGGTTAAAAAAAAAAAAAAACAGGCAAAACTAAACAGAAGCGTTGAGGAATACATGCTTAGGTCGTAAAATTACAAAAAAAAAAAAAAAAAGCAAGAAAGTAATAACCATATAAGTCAGGATGGTACTTTGGGGGATGCAAGTGGCAGTGATTGGTAGCGGATGCAAATGGGGTTGGGGGGCTGTCAATGTAGTATTTCCTGATGTGGTTGATGGTTATACAGGTATTGGCTTTGTAATAATTCATTTAAGTTGTACAATTAAAAAAAAACAGCAATTTATATACTGATCAAATCTAATGCCTACAAATGAAAAGAAAAAAGTGCCAGTTTTTTATTACATAAATGAGGTTCCAATTCAAATTTGAAGCTAAAACCCATGACATCTGCCATATTCTAAAATATTCTATTCACATAATTCATTTATTTTTTCTAGAAACAAACAAAAAAACTACCTTTAGCAATAAACTAAAAGAAAGAACATGGTACTATAGTAAAATCAGTGTTTTTACTATTCCCCTAGGCCAGCATTCACCAGAGATTT
The DNA here is from genome assembly GCF_030014295.1 of Loxodonta africana. Lineage (NCBI taxonomy): Eukaryota > Metazoa > Chordata > Mammalia > Proboscidea > Elephantidae > Loxodonta > Loxodonta africana. The sequence continues at coordinate 31,190,682 of NC_087364.1, forward strand.
CAGCAGGCCGTTCTCTTGATAGAAATCAACCAAGTGTCAGTGAGTGAGATTACAGGTATTCTTTACATTTGCTTTGCTGTATGTTCTAATTTTTATTAGAAAAAAATTAAGGGCATAAAAATAAGGTGGGTGGGAAGAAGAATAACCATTTTACCCATAAAATGAAGTCCTTACCAAGCCATACATTCTAGCCCGAATTTAATCTCACTACAAAAGATTCCCCTTGCCCAAGTGCCCTGGATACCAGCCAGACAAGCCTACTCAGACTTCATCACTCTTTGATTCCTCTAGGTCTCTGCTTTCTTCAGAAGCTGAGTAAATGAGTCACACAGGCAGGAAGCAGGAAAAGCAGGAAGGCAATGGTGAACTGCAGCTAGGTGGGGACTGTGACGAAGTACAGGATACAAGCTCTGTCTCAAGGGAACTCACTGTTGTCTCTTAGATTTTCAAGAGAAGCCCCAAATACAGATTTTCATGTGAAATCTCCTGAAATTTAAATGTTAGCAACAAATTTCAATTAAAAAAAAAAGTGCATGTGCCAAACAAATCAATAACGTGCCAATTTGGGACCTCTGGCTTTCCTCATTCCATTCTTCTGGAATGTGAGCCTTTTTGCTAGTCAAGGAGTCGCTGGGTACACAAAAAGGTTAAGTGGCTGGTTACTAACTGAAAGGCTGGCAGTTCCAACCCACCAGAGGTTCCCCAAAAGGGATGGTGATCTGCTTCCAAAAGGTCACAGCCATTAAAACCCTGTGGAGAGCAGTTCTGTTCTGACACCAGGGCTTCAAACTGGAACTGAACCGAGGGGAAAAAAAATCCTCCAAATTTTGGCCTCAGTGAAACCGAAACCCAAATTAAAAAAAAAAAAATGTTTTTCTGAACCCAAACCAAAATCTGTTTTGTTGTTTCTGGTTCAGAAGCCCTGGTGGTGTAGTGGTTAAGAGCTACGGCTGCTAACCAAAAAGTTGGCAGTTCGAATCTACTGGGGGCTCCTTGGAAACCCTGTGGGGCAGTTCTACTCTTTCCTGCAAGGTCGCTAAGAGTCGAAATCAACTTGACAGCAAAGGGTGTTTTTGGTTTATTTTCAGTTCAATTACAATTTTAATGTTCAAAGCAAGATCACTAGACCATTCATGTTTGATTTGCATCTGGTGCCCATGTATGCTGAATGCTTCTCTGGCACATCGCTGGTAAGGGCGCAGCTCATTGTTTCAGCAAGTGACACTGTACAGCCACAGGTATAGGTGATGACTGCTGTTACACCAGCCGATTCACAAGCCAGTCAGAGTTCACTATTTCCACCCCATGCTTGACCTCTCACACAGTTAACCCAAGCAGTGTCTGTACGAAATGCTTGGTGCAGCGACCAAGAACACTCGTAGTCAGAAATTTCAAAGAGCTGGCTAAAACGCATCATGTACTGAACAGAGTTTTATGTGAACGAAAATTTGCCAGATGAGTGTAAAATTTTAAACACACATTATTCACATTTTTTAAGTGTGGTATTTAATTCAAGAAATGAAAACAGCATATAATTTTTTGATGATTCTATTCTTTTATTCAAATTTGATTTAAATGTACTATCACATATTGTACTTAAATGCTTAAATTTGGTATTTATCTCACAAATCGAAATGTTAACAAACACCAGCAACTAGTGGGAAGAAAACTAATGTTTCAATTGCGATACACTGTTATTTCACCAAAAACAACTTGAAGTCATCACTATGAAATGAGATTTTTCTTCAATAGGTGCTAGATAAGGGTATGAGAATGTTGTAAAGCGGGACTTCGAATGGAAGAAATCGGCAAACTCTTTGTAAAATCAAAGTTATTCTGGTTTTTCGAATATACTGACGATATATGGCTAGAAGCATTTTAATACATACTGGCTCTAATTCATTTCTACAAATGTATTTATGCATTCTATTCTATTTATGTTATCAATGTCCAAGACTTGCTTTTACTGTAATATAACACAATGACTATAAAATATGCCTTGGAAACCCTGGTGGCATAGTGGTTAAGTGCTACGGCTGCTAACCAAAAGATTGGCAGTTCGAATCTACCAGGTGCTCCCTGGAAACTCTAGGGGGCAATTCCACTCTGTCCTATAGGGTTGCTATGAGTCGGAATCGACGGCAACGGGTTTGGTTTTTGGTTTATAAAATATGCTCAATGTTATTATTTCTTATCCCTTGAATTCCAGTATGCGAAGAATCAGAGAAAAACCATGTCAAGAATTTTTCAAGTACGAAAAGATTGAAAATAAAAGCACACGTACAATTTGCAACACAGATACAGTTGGAGACCATGCAGCGAATTTAGAGAGGCACCTGAAGCATCATCATACAGATGAATACAATGCAGTGTAAAGCAAGACAAAGAAAAATGAAGAAAATGTCAGAAGTGTTCCAAATAGGCAATAAAAAACATTAGACAAGTTTGCTGTTCCAGAATGCCTTAAGCTGAAATTAGATAAACAATTGTCCCTGCATGTGTTAAATTAATTACCATTAATGGTTGTTCATTTGAGTTAATTGAACCTTCAGGATTCCAGAAAATTTTAAATCCAATTATTGCTTCAATTGGTCAAAATTTTTCAATCAACTCAGAGTATATTGGGGAAATGATCTCACTTGTCCTTAAAACTTAGCTCCAAAATTAGTAGTAATTAAGATAAATGAATATTGTCTTTGAAAGTAGATGTTGCTAGTAGATTGAGCTGGTCAATTCTAGGAGTTAATACTCAGTTTGCACAAAGTCTATAAGATACATTTGTTGACAATGAGGATGAAAGAATTAAAAGAAAGACACACAGGCCTGTACATAAAAAAACACTGTGTATCAAATTTTAGAGAAGTACAACACTGACTTACAACAGATTTATTCTGTAACCGGGAATAATGGCTCTAATATGACTAAATTTGTTCAATTGTTCTCAGAAATGATAGTGAAATTAAATGGCAAATTTCAGGGCAAAATGACAATTTTGAAGATTTTGACTTAGTGTACTCTGACTTGCAGACAATAACCATTGCACAGTGCAGTGAAAGTGACAAGGTTTATATGGTAAGATTGGTAAAAAGTGTGCTGCACATACACTTCAATTAGATATTAAAGACAAAATAAAGGATGCTGAACTGGAAGACTTTTTAGGACAATGTCGTGAACTCATTTAAATACTTCATATTCTGGCACTGTCTACCAAACTTTTGGAAAATAACTTAAGGAAACCTGTATTGGATTACCCAACAAGATGGAACGGTATAGACATCACGTTAGAAACCTTATTAGGATGCAAAGATCTTTGCAATGTATTAGCTGAGAATAACACGAAATATTACTTTTCTAATGACAAATGGGCATATGTCAAATTAATTTTGGAAACTTCAAAACCTTTAAAGAAAGTTACAGTAAGAATGCAAAGTGAACAATTAACCATGAGTGATGTTTTTGGCATGTGGGCGGAAACTAAGCTAAAATTAAGAACTCTTTCTAATACATTTGGAAACACACTGATTGAAAAATTGAATGTCAGGGTAAGGTTTCATCAAAAATGATCATGGACTAGAAGCAGTTTATCTAGATCTTTGTATCAAATTATGAACTTAAGAGGAAGGCCATATTACACCTAAAAAGCATTTGGGAAATGACAGAAAACTGGAAAAGGAATAATTCTGAAAGTGTAACAAAGGAAAGCAATTTAGGAAATACTCTCATTTCAAATGATGTTGATGAGATGGAATTATTTCTCAAAATAAAAGAAAAAAAGTTAAATTGAAATCAAAAGACTACACTGTTAATATTGACTCTATATTAACAAGCTTTGATAGTGTACAAAGAGTTGAGAGAAAAAAAGTATTCTTGAATTTTGAGAAGAAAACCGTTCACAGTATCACCAGTTATATGAAAGTGCTATGTTAGTTTCGGGTGCACCAGCTACTCAGGTCAGTGTTGAGAGAGCTTTCTCAGGTTTGAAATTCCTCTTGCAAGACAACAGGGCTAGCTTAAATGAAAAAATATTAGAGGATATTCTTTTAATTAGGTGTAATTATGGTTTACTGCGATGATGTTTTCTTAGAGCTAAGTGTGTATGAATTAAATCTATATTTGTAATGATATGTTTATTTTATGTAATGTCACGGCAATTTTTCAGCTTAGAACATGAGTGAATATTAAAGTATTAGATATTTTATTGTACTTTGCCTTTATGTATTGATGTAGTGGGTATTTCTTGTATAAATTCTAGTATTTGATGAATAAATTCTTAACAATTTTATGTGACTATTTTTTATTTTATTTATTATTTATTAGCTGTTAGTAGTGAAATGTCACCTATATCAAAATTAAGTTTGTTTACAGTGTATTTCATAGTATTAAACCCACTGCCAGCAAGTCAATTCCAACTCATAGCGACCCTACAGGACAGAGTAGAACTGCCCCATAGAGTTTCCAAGAAGTGCCTGGCGGATTTGAACTGCCGACCTCTTGGTTAGCAGCTGTAGCACTTAACCACTACGCCACCAGGGTTTCCATTCATAGTATTAAGCTGAGAATTTCCTAATAAAAAAAGTATTTCCAATCTTCAATTTAAAGTTTACACAGTAATGTTAGGAGCATTTTTATCACAATACTATTTTTAAAGTGACTCTGTGCTGCAGTGAATTCTAGTATATTTTAAAAAATAGAATTTCTTTAAAAATAACATAGTTGACACCGTGTTTTTCTTTGTATTGAAATGTTTTAAAACAGTGATTAAAACTGAAAATCACTGTCATATTAGGTTTATTAATGAATGTGTAGAAAGAAATAGTTTAACATTTCTACTTTCAAAACTACAAAATCTTGGAATGAACAAAATTTGAGTTAATATAAAGATGTAATATTATTTGCAACATAAGGAACGAATTTGGTAGCTATATTTCTCCAGATGAAACTGCTGCAAGTTTCCATTTGCAGAATATAAATTTGAGATCAGGGAGCAAAAAACAGGTTTGAACCAGCTCAGTCATGGCTGACAAATCAAACACAGAACAGAACCAAATTTTTAAAATTTTGATGAACTAGAACAATAACCAGAATGGAAAAAATTAACAGTTCGAAGCCCTGTCTGACACACTCATCAAGTAGCTATGAGTCAGAATCAACTCTGACGGCAACTGGTTTGCTTCCATTACTCTATACCATGGTGATCTGTCCTGACAACAAGCTCACAGAATATACCAACCCAACTTAAAAATTTTTGTGACATACTATAATTCCATTTTTTGCTCATTCCATTATCCCAAATAGGTTACAAAGAATAACGTATGGGTTGGAATGGTGTCTGAACATATTTCCACAGTACTTAGGTTATTTATCAATATATACAGTTGACAATCAAGAATTACTGTGTATAAATTAACAGTGAGTCAATTATCTAAGTGTTTCTGATTAAATTTTAAACCTGACTAAATGGTGGCCTAACAAATCTGTATCATGACCCTTATGTTTAACAATGGCTAGATGACTGAGCAACTGGCTGTCTAACTCAGCAGCATTAGTAGATAAAGTAGTAACTGCCCATCTTAGGCTAGGTTCTCTAGAGAAGGAAAACCAGTAGAAACAGCTCACGCTATAGTAGAGGCTGGAACCTCAGAAGATTCTCCCGATTCAAGTAGCCGCGGGGGCTGGCAAACCCAAGATCGGCAGGTTGGAAAGCAGGGCTCTTGCTCACAGGCTGCGAATATTGACGAATCCCAAGACTGGCAGGCAAGACCACAAGGTTTCTCCTAATTCAGTTGGCTGCAGGAGCTGGAGAACCCAAGATTGGTAGGTTGGAAAGCAGGGCTCCACTCACAGACTGTAAAGATCCATGAATCCCAAGATTGGCAGATAAGCTGATAGCTCACGTTCCAAGAATCGGAGGTCAGATGAACAGGAGGCAGCCATTGGATCCAGAGCAAGCAAAAATATATATATGCAGAACGTCTGCTTATATTCAGATGCAGTCCACACCCCCAAGGAAACTACCTTTCAACTGACTGGCTACTCACAACAGATCCCATGATGGGGGTGATTACATATAAACCCTGAGAATCACGGCCCTGCCAAGTTTACACACAGTCTTAACCATCACACTGCCATAGTCCTTTCCCACTTTATCTACAAAAGCTGCCATAATCTTATGGCCTCTGGTGACACACAAACTGTGCTTGACTGCCGACCTAAAGGTTGGCAGTTGGAACACACTCGGCGGTACCACAGAACAAAGGCCTGGCAATTTGTTTCTATAAAGATTATAGTCAAGAAAACTCTATGGAGCAGTTCTACTCTGTAACACATGAGGTTGCCATGAGTCAGCACAGTCCTCTTCAGCTGATATAACACTTTTTATCTTACAAATTTTTTATTCCTAAGTACACCTAAAATTCCAAGATCCTGAGATCTAGAAATTTTACTCAGTTTTACATTACTAGTCTAAGTCTCCTTTACTGCCTTACACATTTGTTTCTCAGTTTCATCCACTTCTGACTAAAACATGAGGCTTTAGCTACACTGCTTTTAATTCTGTGGATTGACAGAATCAAATGTTCTATGAAAAGATGAATCATCTTAATTCTAAACATATTACTCTCCTAACCAAATATTTTCTAAATATCTTCTATGTGTCAAACACTGTGTTAAATGAAGGAGATACAAAACAGTCTAAGACTGGATCCTCCTCTCACCTTCAGGTGCTTACGATGTATTATGGAAAATTACACATAAAAATATTTCTATCATTATTGTACTGCAACTAACAACAATGCTAATGGCATTGTATTTTAATTATTTACCCCTTACCCAACAGAACTTTTCATAGTCAGCAACTGTGTATGCTTCATCTCTGTATATCCTCAGGACCTAAAATAGAACCTGGCGCACAGTAGTTGATCAAATGTTTCCTGAAAGAATGAACAAAAAAATTAACACAAAGTAAAAAAAAAAAAAACAAACCACCAAACCTGCTGACATAAATTTGATTCCAACTTACGGCAACCCCATGTGTTACACAAAGGGTATTCTTGGCTATTATCTTTGTGGAAGCAGATTCTCCAGGATTTTCTTCTGTGGCACCACTTTTAGATTAGTAGTCAAGTGCAAACCATTTGTGCCATGCAGTGACCTAACACAAGGTGCTGTTGAGCTGATTCCGACTCACAGCAACCCTACGTACGACAGAACAAAACATTCCTCAGTCCTTCGCCACCCTCATAATTGTTGTTATGCTTGAGCCCATTGTTGCAGCCACTGTGTCGATCCATTTCACCAAGGATCTTCCTCTTTTTCGCTGACCGTCTACCTGGCATGATGTCCTTCTCTAGGGACTAGTCCCTCCTGAAAACACGTCCAAAGTATGTGAGATGAAGTCTCATTCACCCTTTCTTCTAAGAAGCATTCTGGCTCTACTTCTTCCAAGACAGATTTGTTCGTTCTTTCGGTATTTCACAGTATATTCAACATTCTTTGCCAACACCATAATTCGAAGTCATCAATTCTTCATCAGTACTCCTTATTCGTTGTCCAGCTTTCACAAGCATATGAGCAACTGAAAATACCATGGCTTGAGCCAGGCATATCTTTGTCCTTAAAGTGACATCTTTGCTTTTCAACACTTTAAAGAGTTCCTTTTGCAGCAGATTTGCAATGCATCATTTGATTTCTTGACTGCTGTGCCCATGGGCACTGATTACGGATCCAAGTAAAATGAAATTCTTGACTTCAGCATTTTCTCTGATTATCATAATGTTGCTTATTGGTCCCGTTGTGAGGACTTTTGTTTTATGCTGAGGTGTAATCCATACTGAAGGCTGTGGTCTTTGATCTTCATCAGTAAGCTCTTCAAGTCCTCTTCCCTTTCTGCAAGGAAGGTTGTTTCATTTGCATATCGCAGGTTGTTAATAAGTCTTCCTCCAATCCTGATGTCCCAGTCTTTTTCATATAGCCCAGCTTCTCAGATAATTTGCTCAACATACAGACCGAATAAGTACAGTGAAAGAATATAACCCTGACCCACACCTTCCTGAGCTTTAAACCACACGGTATCCCCTTGTTCTGCTGGAACAACTGCCTCCTGGTCCAAGTACAGGTTCCTCACGAGCATAATTAAGTGTTCTGGAATTCCCATTCTTCGCAATGTTATCCATAACTTGTTATGATCCGCACAGTCAAATACCTTTGCACAGTCAGTAAAACAGATAAACATCTTTCTGGTATTCTCTGCTTTCAGCCAGGATCCATCAAACATCAGCAATGATATCCCTTGTTCCACATCCTCCTCTGAATCCAGCTTGAATTTCTGGAAGTTCCCTGTCCATGTACTGCTGCAAGTGCTTTTGAATGATCTCCAGCAAAACTTCCTTGAGCATAATATTAATGATATTGTTCAATAATTTCTGCATTCTGTTGCATCACCTTTGTTTAGGGCAGGTACAAATATGGATCTCTTCCAGTTGGTTGGCCAGGTAGCTATCTACCAAATTTCTTGGCATAGACGAACGGGTACTTCCAGCGCTGCCTCCATTTGTTGCAACATCTCAATTCATATTCCGTTAATTTCTGGAGCTTTGTTTTTCGCCAATGCCTTCAGTGTAGCTTGGACTCCTTCCTTCAGTACCATCAATTCTTGATCATATGCTACCTCCTAAAAGGCTGAACATCAACCAATTCTTTTTGGTACACTAACTCTGTGTATTCCTTCCTTCCTTCTTTTGATGCTTCTTGCATCGTTGAATATTTTCCCCACAGAATCCTTCAATATTGCAACTCAAGGCTTGAATTTTTTCTTCAGTTCTTTCAGATCGAGAAATGCCAAGTGCGTTCTTTCCTTCTAGTTGTCTATCTCCAGGTCTTTGCACATTTCATTATAGTACTTTAGTTTGTCTTCTCGAGCCATCCTTTGAAATCTTCTGTTTAACTCTTTCACTTTGCCACTTTTTCCTTTTGCTTTAGCTACTCTACATTCAAAAGCAACTTTCATAGTCTTTTGTGACATCCCTTTTGGTCTTTTCTTTCTTTCATGTCTTTTCAGTGACCTCTTGCTTTCTCTATGTATGATGTCACTCCACAATTCATCTGGTCTTCAGGCGTTCGTGCTGGATGTGTCAAATCTGTTCTTGAGATAATCTCTAAATTCAGGTGGGATGTATTCGAGCTCATACTTCAGCTCTCATGGGTTTCTTCTAATTTTCTTCAGCTTGAACTTGAATTTGCATATGAGCAATTGATGGTCTGTTCTGCAGTCAGCTCCCAGCCTTATTCTGACTGATAATACTGAGCTTTTCCATCATCTCTTTCTGCAGATGTATTGATTTGATTCCTGGGTACTCCATCTGGTATAGTCAACATCTATAATCACCACACATGTTGGTAAAAAAAAGGTACTTGCAATGAAGAAGTTGTTGGTCTTGCAAAATTCTATCATGCGATATCCAGTGTTGTTTCTATCACCAAGACCATATTTTTCAACTACTAATCCTTCTTCTTTGTTTCCAACTTTCGCATTCCAATCAGCAGTGATTATCAACGGATCCTGACTGCATGTTCGATCAATTTCAGACTGCAAAAGTTGGTAAAAATCTTCAATTTCTTCATCTTTGGCCTTAGTGGTTGATACATAAATTTGAATAACATTTGTATCAACTGGCCTTCCTTGTAGGTATATGGATACTATCCTATGACTGACAAACTGACAATACAACAAACTGACAGACACATGGTGTTAACACTAAGTACCATATGACAAATTTAAAACAACACACAATAAAAAGAATTGGACATAGAGACCACTGTGTGAGGCCCTTCAGTCGCCCCACACTTATCTACTAAAACAGATTATTTTTCTATTGTCCATCCCCCCACCTTCTCCCCCAGCCTCCAGCCCACATTTAATTCCCTCATTTAATCATCCTATGAGTCAGAATTCAAATCAACTGCAATGGTGTTTTCTTTTTTAAACACACACTACGCACTAATCGCCATGCTGTGCATTAGACTAGATACCAATGATACAAAGATTAATAATAAAAATCATATTCCCTATATTAAAGGAGGCCACAATCTAGCAGGAGAGACAAGCAGATAAAGGACCGTAACGCTTCAAATCCTAAAACAGAGGTGTATACAAAGTATTATAAGAGCATAGATGAGAAAGCATTTCACTCCGAAGAGAATCAGAAAAGGCTTTCTGAGTCTTGAAAGACTGAATAAGATTTCACCAGGAGAGGGAAGAGAACATTTCAGGTCAGGAGACTGGTAAGCATCAAGGCACAGTGTGATGAGGAATTGCAAATATACCCTATGGCTAGAATCATTTAATGCATCGGGGGGAGGAGGAGGGAAGGGATGATAGTGCTCAGATTTTGGAGGCCTTTAAACGCTATCCGAAAATTGGGATTTTATTCTGAGGGTGAAAGGGAATTCCTGAAGATTTTAAACCAAAGAACCGATTACGGTTTTTAAAAAGACTGGAACGACGATGTAGACAATGGACTATGAGGAGTATTATTCCAAAATCACCCCTTCCCAGCATATAACAGTGGCCCCAATCACGTAAGTACTGACAACCGTACAAGCCCTTCAACTGCCTACGCTCTTCTGATCCTCACAGACCACATCCCAAACTGCTTCATTTCTTCTGCCAAAACATCCTTTAAAACGTCTGGAAACATACTCTCACAGACACAGCCCAGAGTCCATTTGGAAATGTCATTCCATTTCTCCCATGATTTTGTATGCTTCCGATGAGAACAGAACGTTCCATGACTGTAACGTTCATTCTCCCTGCTTACATTTTGTATATAACCTGGTAATATTTTTCCAGCTTGCGAATTCCGGCAGGGTTATGCGTCTTCCCTCCCAGTAGTCCTCCACTGAGCTCTCCACGTGGTGGAGGCTCAAAATGAATGCCTTTGAGGGATAAAGAGAACCTCAAAGTAAAACACGCAGCCACGTTCACGGCCTCTCCATCTCCACCCATCGGTTCCCTTCTCTTCTCCACCGCCCACAGAGGTCCCGACGGTGCCATCTCCAGCCTGGGGAAATTTGAAGGGGCAAATAAAACCCCCCCGCCTCTGCTCTCCCAAGCCTCACACGTACCCCCTCGGTCTTCATGTCCAAGATCTTCTCCACCTCGAACACATCCTCCCCGTCCTCCTCGCTGTCCCCAACGGCCTCCGCTTTTACTGGCGCGTCCTGTTCTTCGACCGCTGCTCCAACTCCTTCTCCTTCGATTTCAGGCGACTCACCATTGCTGTCGGCACCTGGAGCAGGAACTGCAGTGGCTACCACTCCCTCTGCAGCCGGGGCTGCCGCCATAACTAAGAGGTCAGCAAACCGCTGGAGCAAAACTGGTTACGACACACACCCCCGGAAGGTTCCTATGCCCTCCGTAGGCGGGTGACAGAGGAGGGCAACCAACCAATGGCGAGGCGCCAGAGCCCGGAGTGACGTTCTCCAAAGCCAGTCACTGTCCAGGCCGGCGCGCCCGCGCACCGCGGAGCCTACAGGAAGTGGGTGGGCGGGCCGAGGGCTCCGAGCGGAAGGAAGCTTTTCTGTGGGCCTCAGGGCGCACGGGATTGGACAAGGGTCCTTCGAGGGCGGCGGGAGGGGCTGGCGCGGAGCTCGGCGACACGGGAAGAGGAAAGGGCTGGCGCGGAGTTCCTGTAGGAAAGGGGAAGGCTGCAGGGAGGGAGGGAGGGAGGGAGGAAGGGTTCTCGGCGAGTGGTGCGGGGGTGAAGAAGTGGGGAGGAAAAAGCTTCTTGGTGTTTTGTGGGGAAACTGCATGGATTGATTGGCAGTTTTGAAAGGGGCAGAGGTTCGCGCCCGCGCTGCGAGGGGCGGAAAGGGGTGGCCTGGGCGACAGTTCTAGCAAAGGGAAGATCTGACCGGACCTCCTAGGAAAATTACCAACGGCCGTGGGAGTTCACTTTGGAAGAAAAGTTCGGACGCGGAAAGGGGGTGGGCCACCAACAGGGGAGGCTTTCTGGGAAAGGGACGGAGGACTTTTAAAATGGCTGTGGCACCCGACTGTTGCCTTGACCGTAGCGCAGTGGATCGGAGAATGCCCAGAGATTCGTGTTGTTAAAAAATAATCAAAACACAAATAAATAAAAATAGGGTTTATTCAAGCAGTTACTTTGCATGCACATAGGGAGACCATTCTTTTTCGTAAAAAAAAAAAAAAACGTTGACATCTAGTAAATTCCCACTCACAGTGACCCTAAAGGAGAGAGTAGAGCTGGTGGATTTGAACTGCTCAACCTTTTTGTTATGAACCAGTTCTTTACCGCTACAATGAAGTTTTTAAAGAGAGGAGGGAGAATGGAAAATCAACCATTGGCTAATTTTAACGTGATTGTTTGAACTCTGCCCTCCCTTACTAAAATCAGCTGGCTTGAGGTTACTGGAGGGGGAGGGGTGTGCGGGGAGGGGGACATAATTTGCATAAGTCTTTGGTTGTAGGCCGGAAGTTTTAAAATGATGAAAGGTACCTCAACTATTTAAGGGAATTCCAAGAATTAAGAAAGCACAGGAAATTAGTTATCTAAAGTTACATTCTGTATTAGGTAAACTCTGAGCTAGTTTATGGTTAATAAAGGTTTGTGTCACAAAGAGGGTTTGCAAAGAATCACTGTGTGAAACTGGGCTTGTTTATTAATTCCTACTCTTGGTCACACTCTCCAGGATACTAAAAGCTTGAAAAAAAAATACAGATATTTAAGATTCTTGAGATATATGTTGTAGTGAGTCACTATGAGAACAAAACCAAGGTTTGAAAAATTGTTTTGAGCAGACTGAGATTAGCCAAGAGAATAAATTCTATGGTTTTTTTTTTTTTTTTTTTAATACAGCAGCTCTCGTGACTAAAGGAACTATTTCCACGATTGAACATCCTTTGAGTTTCTCTTTAGTTAGAAAGTGCAGTGAAATGGATTACTTTTGTGTGGCCTTTCTCTTCATGGTCTGGTAACTCCCACCCAGCCCAGATGATTGGGTGGGACCGTGCAGATAGGGTAATTGTAGCCACAGTGGCTAAGAGCTTGGCAGCTGACCAAAGGTCGGCAGTTGGAATCCACCAGCCGCTCCTTGGAAACCCAATGGGGCAATTCTACTCTGTCCTGTAGGGTCACTCTGAGTTGGAATCCACTGGACTGAAACTTTTTTTTTGTTTTGGTCAGTTCTGCCATCCCACTGGGCTTGGAATAAGTCACCCCAGAGGCAGGGAAAAGAAGGGCCCACCACCACCAAGGAAGGAGAGACCTTCAGCAGACCAACGCCAGGGAGAGGCGTGTCTTCCAGCACGGCTGGGAAGAGGCTGTCCTGATGGAAGAACTGTATCCTTGAGTGTTCCTGAGTCTGAATTGTAGCCTGTTACTTCCCTAAAAAACTCCATAAGCATGAGTGTGGTCTGTCAGTTCCATGTGGCCATTGCAATGAACTATCGAACCCAGCAGAGAATAAGAGTATTGTGGGAGGGATGACAGAGAGGGAAGGCATAGTCTGACCACTGCCTCAAAGGAAGCAGCCTTGGTCTTGATCTTGAGTTTCCTTCCCCTTCCAGAAATTAGTGGAGGTCAGACACAGTCCCCACACCGTTTTTAACAGAGGGTTTTTTCCACTTTCCTTCCAGTGCTGCATCTAAATGGACAAAAGTTTGTTACCTTGTTTTTACACTGTTGTTCTTGAGACAGGCAAGAGATCTGGCTGGCTATAATTAAATAGCCTCTGACTCAGTATTGTAATCTAAACCTAAATGCAGATCACCTTTTGCTGCTGTCACCAGAGAACTACTTGTGATTAACAAACTAGGTGCTTAGACAAGATAAGGGGCTACATTTTAAGGCCCTGTGTGCTTGGCCAGCTATAATTAAATAGCCTCTGATTCAGTATTCTTGGAACTTAAACCTACGTGCAGACCACCATATAACTTTTACTGCTGGCACTCAAGGACTACTTGTGATTAACAAACTAGGTGCTTAGACAAATAAGGGGCCATATTTCCTATCTCTACATGCTTACCTAGCTATAAATTACTGATAACCTTTCTGAGTTGTTTTTCAAGTCACCTACCAGGCGCAGAGCACGTGCAGTAAAAATCAAGGTAACCTATGAATGACCTTCCACATGAGATAATCATGAGCAGTGATCCTTTGCAGGGACTCGAACCAGGATCCAGAGATGTCATGCATGCACAACATCCCAGAATAAGTCCTGTTCGACACCCCAGCAGCCATCATGACAGACCCCATCTTAGTTCCGACAACCTCTGCGAGGAAATCCATCTTGAATTCCAACCGCACGTGCATTTGATTTTCATAATCCCTCCCCTTCTCCTGGAAATCTCCACCCATCTAATGAATGAAGAAAACCTTTCATAAACACTAGGAAATCCTTTGTTCACAAGAGACTGGAGGCTAGCATAGGTGGAAACCCCTCTCCATCTCTCCCTCATGAGCCTTTTTACTTTCTGTCCCTAATAAACCTTTGTTCTTATGGAATCTCTGAGCCTCTCCTGGTCATTCTTGGTAAGTAGAAGGCAAGAACCTAGGCAGAGCTTAGTCCTGAGCTAGGAAGCCCTGCCCTGTAACATTCTCTCTTATATTTCTATTTTTCAGTATTGAAAATTGAAAATACATGGACATATAGGGAAAAGCATAAGCTATGTAACAAGAACTAGTTCAATTAACAGGTAGAAACAAAAACCATTACTTGTCTGTAGTTTACAAAGAGACTTAAAATAGCTCAAAGACAGTGAATTTGATAGGCCAAGAAGGGCTTGCCATAATTTTCTTTTGAAATATAAAATTTCTCTCTACAGTCACCCACCTCTTGATCAAAAGATAATCTCAAAGCAAAATTATTTTTGATCTATAAAAAAGATTGCTTATCATTATTTACATAGGTGCAGCAAGAATGATAATGTATCATATAGGCCTTTTAAATTTGCTGGGAAGTTTTTATAAGGAATTCCAGATGGAACTTGTAAAAGTCTTTCAAGGTTAGGAAGTCAATCCAATAACCTGCCTTCAGATTCCACTGTAGTATCCACAGCTTTGGGTGAAGGCCCCCAAATATTGTAAGGTTCCTGGCCCTGCTAGGAAGTGACCTTCCTTTTTCCTTACTCATCTGGTTGGGAACCTTATAAAGCAGACCAGTTTTCCAGGGAGGGCTTTGTGGGTATTGGCTCCATAAAATTACTTAAAAGTGTCTGGTCATCCTTATTCTCTAAGTATCATTCTCAAATATAACATTTCAGTCAAAGGTTAGTTATGTAATTGAGGTTTCCAATTATGTCCTATTTATGAGGACAGATTCTTATTGAACTTATGCAAATAATTACATTTCCATAAAAATAAGAGTCCTCATTAAGAGTTTTCCAATTCCAGAGAAATCAGGCATCAAGAAAAGATGTTTCATTTTTGTTTACAAAATCAGTGTCTTAAATTTTTATGAGTTTTACATAGTTTAGGGGAAAAGAAAGAGATTCATTATATCTGGGGGGAAAATAAAAACCAAACCCAGTGCCGTTGAGTCGACTCCGACTCATAGCGACCCTACAGGACAGAGTAGAACTGCCGCATAGAGTTTCCAAGGAGCGCCTGGCAGATTTGAGCTGCCAACCCTTTGGTTTGCAGCTGTAGCACTTAACCACTATGCCACCAGGGCTTCCGTTATATCTGGAAAAGAGAACATTAAACATTAGCAATACCCCCCCCCAAAAAAAAACACCAATAATAATCTTTCAGTTCATTCATTCCTATGTACTTAATTCATGTTCCTATGTTTTATAAGCATACAGTCCTGTGAACCCGTCAGCTTCTCCACAAAAGTTCCGGAAATCCAGATTTAGTCTGGTAGTATTTAAGCAGTGTCATTAAAAATCCATGCCCAAAATCCTGATAGGACAAAAATGTGGAACAGAACCTCAAATTCCTAAAAAACAAACAAAAACCCCAGACTCCTGGACTGGTTGAGACTGGAGGACTCTTGCCCTCAGTACTCTTAAAACCTTGAACCAAAATTAATCCCTGAGGACACCTTGTAGAAAAATAAAAAATTGGCTCAAAAAATGATATCGCTGTGCTCATTTAAAAAAATCACCTATATGTGACAAAATAGTCAATAATTAAAACAGATGAGAATGTAAGGGGGCAGGGAAATTAGATTAATGGAAATAGATCTACCAAAACAGAAAGAATGTTCACACATTATGAAGAATGTAACCAATGTCAATGAATAACTTGTGTAGAAATTGTTAAATGGGAACCTAAACTGCTGTATAAACCTTCACCAAAAACACAATAGAATATTATTTAAAAAAAAAAATAGAAAAAAATCCACACCCAAAATACCTTGCATAGTCCTTTCCATGGGTCTCTGAGACGGCCCCTTTTGTTGACGTACTCTGACCTGTGATTGAGTGCAAGCACTTTCAAGGAGTCAGTGAAAAAACTATCTGCAGACAACAAAACTTGGAAATGGCCAAGGTTAACTTATTATTAATTTTAAAAGTGAACTTAATCTTTAGAGAGAAAATAACTTCAGATATAACATAATAATCCTGAGATATAATATGAATATACCAAACACACACTTAGGATCTGCTCCAGTAAAGATTACAACCTAGAAAACTCCATGGGGTAGTTCTGTTCTATCACATGGGGTAGCTATGAGTTGGAATAGACTCCGGGCACCCAACAATAACAACAACAGTAGCTTTTAAACATCTGACTATTAATAAAACTTCATAAGTAAGATGTGTAAATCCCCAGTTGAAAACTCTGATGCTAGATTTAAAGAAAGTCATGACCGAGTGAACAATTAACAAAAATAAGTTATGACTGATGATAATATTATATTTGTGTTGTCTAATATCAGGTAGAGCAGCACCAGATATATCACAGACTGCAAGGGTACTGTCAAATCTCTAGGAACTTTTATACAATTTCTGAAATGAATAACATTCCTAAAATAAAGCACATCTTCTGATTAGATAGTACTTTTCATGTAACCCATAACATAAATTAATTATCTTTAGCATTTTTTCCCTTATAAAATGGAAAAATAAATCCTTTGTGATTCTCCAGGGAAATCCCCAAAGACAAGGTTTTAGGTGCAAAAGATATCACTGAGGTTTAGATTCTCAGAGGGCAAATTATCAAAAGCTGCTCAGGAGTTTTAATATTTGGTTAAGTAGGATTGTAGGTTACCAAGAAACAATTCTTGAATAACTATTTAACTGAACTGACAATAAAAAGATTTTAAAAGTTAATACAAAAGGTAAAATAATTGTAAAAAATTTAGCTTTTCAAAATTGAGGAAGCTTGGTTCTCTTAAACAATCGAGGACATGATAAAATCAGCATAAACTCAGGGGCTTGTAACGAAATGCAGAATTTTTGCCTTCTAGGCAGATCACACAAAAGATAAAGTTAACCTTTTACAACCTTCAACCCAGTAATTAAAAAAAAAAGTTTTGTCATTTTAACAGAAAAAACCTAATTTTAACTTTATATGCTATTTGGCACAACCCCCCCGACCAAAAAAAAAAAAAAAACGAACCTGTTGCCGTCAAGTCAATTCTAACTCATAGAGACCCGGTAAGACAGAGTAGAACTGTACCATAGGCTTTCCAAGGAGTACCTGGTGGCTTCAAATTGCCAATCTTTTGGTTAGCAGCTATAGCTCTTAGCCACTATGTTACCACCAAAAGGTCAGCAGTTTGGAACCACCAGGTACTCCTTGGAAACCCTAAAGGGCAGTTCTACTGTGTCCTATAGAGTCGCTATGAGTCAGAATCAACTCAATGGCAATGGGTTTTATTTGGTACTAGAGCTCCTTAAAAATCTTATAAATAAACCTACCAAATCTTAGTTAATTATGACTATAAGAAATTACATTCCTGTATTTGCAGATGACATGATCTTATACACAGAAAACCCTAAAGAATCCTCAAGAAAACTACTGAAATTAATAGAAGAGTTCAGCTGAGTATTAGGATACCGGATAACCATACAAAAATCAGTTGGATTCCTCTACACCAACAAAAAGAACATCAAAGAGGAAATCACCAAATCAATACCAATTACAGTAGCCATCAAGAACATAAAATACTTAGGAATAAATCTTAGCACAGAAGTAAAAGACCTATACAAAGAAAACTACAAGACACTACTGCAAGAAACAGAAAGAGACCTACATAAGTGGAAAAACACACCTTGTTCATGGTTAGGAAGATTTAACATTGTAAAAATGTCTGTTCTACCAAAAGCAATCTATACATACAATGCAAGTTCGATCCAAATTCCACCGACATTTTTTAATGAGGTGGAGAAACAAATCACCAACTTCATGTGAAAGGGAAAGAGGCCCCGGATAAGTAAAGCATTACTGAAAAAAAAGAACAAAGTGGGAGGCCTCACTCTACCTGATTTTGGAACCTATTATACCATCACAGTAATCGAAACAGCCTGGTACTAGTACAACAACAGATACATAGACCAATGGAACAGAATTGAGATTCCAGACATAAATCCATCCACCTATGAGCAGCTGATATTTGACAAAGGCCCAAAGTCACTTAAATGTGGAAAGACAGTCTCTTTAACAAATGGTGCTGACATAACTGGATATCCATCTGCAAAAAAATGAAACAAGACACATACCTCACACCATGCACAAAAACTAACTGAAGATGGATGAAAAGCCTAAATATAAAATCTAAAACAATAAAGATCATGGAAGAAAAAATAGGGACGACGCTAGGAGCCCTAATATATGGCATAAACAGTATACAAAACATTACTAACAATGCAGAAGAAAAACTAGACAACTGGGAACTCCTAAAAATCAAACATCCATGTTCATCCAAAGACTTCACCAAAAGAGTAAAAAGATAACCTACAGGCTGGGAAAAAGTTTTTAGCTATGCCATTTCTGATCAGCATCTGACCTCCAAAATCTACATGATACTGCAAAAAGTCAACTAGAAAAAGACAAATAACCCAATTTAAAAATGGGTAAAGGATATGAACAGACACTTCACTAAAGAAGACATTCAGGTAACTAGCAGATGTATGAGAAAATGCTCTCAATCATTAGCCATTAGAGAAATGCATGTAAAAACTACAATGAGATTCCATCTCACTGCAACAAGGCTGGCATTAATCCAAAGAACACAAAACAATAACTGTTGGAGAGGTTTTGGAGAGACTGGAACACTTATACACTGCTGGTGGGAATGTAAAATGGTACGACTACTTTGGAAATCTATTTGGTCCTTCCTTAAAAAACTAGATATAGAACTACCTTACAATCCAGCAATCCCACTCCTTGGAATATATCCTAGAGAAATAAGAGCCTTTACACGAACAGGTATGTGCACACCCATGTTCACTGCAGCACTGTTTACAATAGCAAAAAGATGGGATCAACCAAGGTGTCCATCAACAGATGAATGGATAAATAAATTATGGTATATTCATACAATGAAATACTACACATCAATAAAGAACAATGATGAATCCATGAAACATTTCATAACATGGAGGAATCTGGAATGCATTATGCTGCGTGAAATTAGTTGCAAAAGGACAAGTATTGTATGAGACCACTATTATAAGAACTTGAAAAATAGTTTAAACAGAGAAGAAAATATTCTTTGATGGTTACAGGAGCAGGGAGGGAGGGAGAGAGGGAGAGGGGTTTTCACTAATTAGACAGTAGATAAGAATTATTTTAAATAAAGGGAAAGACAACACACAATACAGGAGAGGTCAGCACAATTGGACTAAACCAAAAGCAAAAAAGTTCCCTGAATAAACTGAATGCTTCGAAGGCCAGTGTAGCAGGGGCAGGAGTTTGGGGAGCATGGCTTCAGGGGGCACCTAAGTCAATTGCCATAATAAAATCTATTAAGAGAACATTCTGCATCCCACTTTGGAGAGTGGCATCTGGGTTCTTAACGCTAGCAAGCAGCCATCTAAGATGCATCAATTGGTCTCAACCCACCTGGAGCAAAGGAGAATGATGAACACCAAAGACACAAGGTAATTATGAGCCCAAGAGCCAGAAAGGACCACATAAACCAGAGACTATCAGCCTGAGATCAGAAGAACTAGATGGTGCCTGGCTACAACCAATGACTGCCTGACAGGAAACACAACAGAGAACCACTGATGGAGCAGGAGAGGAGTGGGATGCAGGCCTCAAATTCTCATAAAAAGACCAGACTTAATGGTCTCACTGAGACTAGAAGGACCCTGGAGGTCATGGCCCCCAGACCTTCTGTTAGCCCAAGACAGGAACCATGCCAAAAGCCAACTCTTCAGACAGGGATTGGACTGGACTAGAGGATAGAAAATGATACTGGTGAATAGGGAGTTTCTTGGATCAAGTAAACACATGAGAGTATGTGGGCACCTCCTGTCTGGAGGGGAGATGAGAGGGCAGAGGGGGTCAGAAGCTAGCCAAATGGACACAAAAATATAGAGTGGAGGGGAGTGTGCTGTGTCATCAGGGGGAGAGCAACTAGGAGTATATAGCAAGGTATCTATAAATTTTTGTATGAGACACTGACTTGATTTGTAAACTTTCACTTAAAGCACAATAAAAATTTAAAAAAAATTACATTCCTTATAGTACAACTTTTCAACTTGGCAAGAAAAAGGACATTTATTAGCAGCCCGAAATAAAGAAGTACACAAACTTAAATTATAATGAATATCCTCTAACTCAATTTAGTATCAATACAAGATTTTAAGTTACCTAAAGATCTTAGAAGTTATCTTTAAGCCACAAAACATCATTATTGTTTAAATAAGTTTTGTCAAAATTATATTATTTGTTTAAACACAAACATATTTTTCATATTTAGTAGAAGTAATTCTAGCTTGTTTTTGAATAAATAAAAGCCTAACCAAGTAGAATAAAATGTGTGGTTATATTTAACAAGAAAAATTAAAAAATAAAAAAGTGGCTTTCTAAAAATTAAATCAAAATTATTAAAGTACTCTAGGTTGCCAAGATTTATGTGCATTATGTGAACTTTAATTTTTAGAAAGTTTTTGGGTTAGTTTTTATAATACCTCTTTTTTAAAGTGTAAAGCAATTCAGGTTTAATTTCCTTAATTTCTGGGACTTTTAGGATTATTCAGCTTACATAAACACTTATTTATCTCTAAACCAATCAGAATAAAACTCCTTGAATGGATATTATGGTAATATTATACTAATATCCCTTAATCAAATTTGGTAATACCGTTTGGAGGCAGGAAAATACTGCATACGCATAAGCATCTTCTGCTCATTTTAAAGAATCTTTTAGAGAAGTAATTTTAGAATAATTATAATTATGTCTTTCTAAATAATCATCCCATCTTTTTTTATGGTGTGCTTTTTAAATGAACCAATTTATACTAAAGTTTCCCAAATTGGCATCAAAAGCCGAAATCATCCTTAGCGAAATTATGCCATTCAGAAAGGTACGGTAAGGACTTCCGGCCAGCAAGGCACCATAGACTTAAACACCACGCAGTCCCTCCCCAGCAAAGACCTGAAAAACTAAGCAAAACAGAGACAAACGTCAGTCCTGGAATCTGAACTGATAAAGAAGAGTTAAAGAACACAGCCAAGCACCAAATGGAATAAGAAACTAACAGAGATAGGTCCCCTATCAGCTAACGCAGCACAGATCTGCCGTCTTGGACTCCTGTCAGAGATCAGCGAACAGGGAGCACAGGAAAGCAGCTTCACGGAGCTTCCAGCAGGAGACAGAGCAGCTAGTAGCCAGTGATACACGCTTTCCCACCCCCCTCCCCATCCTTTCCCCGCTGCTGTACCTCCATGCTTCCTGGCTGACACTGGTGGCTCAGCCAGCTGGGAAGTGCAGCATCTGTGCTGCTTGGATTTGCCCCACCCATATCGAAGATCGGCAGACAGGAAATAGAGGTAATCAGCTTCATGAAGTTCCCAGTGGGAGATAGAGCACCCACTAGCCAGCGATATAGGCTTTCCTAACCCACACCCTTCTCCCCACACCCCGGTCTCCTCTATTTCCCATAGGCCTCCGTCTCTTGTTGGGAGGCAAGTGCTTCAGCCCCGTGCTAACTGGATCCACCCAATCCAAACTGAGTGCCATTTGTCTGTTGCTGGCTTAGTTTTTTCATTCCTTTTGTTTTCCTCCATGCCTCCGACCAGCTCCCCCTCCTTTTTCTCGAACATCTGGCTCCGTGTGCCATCTTTGCTTCCTCTAGAAAGGCTGTGAAGCAACGCTTGAATGGGGAACCACTCCAGTGGACCTTAACACCACACTGGTGGAATCCCTGAGGCTTTTTTTTTTTTTTTTTTGCTTTGTTCACTTTTTTGTTTGTTTGTTTCTCTCCGTTTCTCTTTCCTTTCTCTCCTCTTCTCCATACCCATATTAGCTCCACACATCGCAACCCGCCCCCCTCCTTCCTGCCTACCTGCACCATGTGCTGAACATCACACCCCTGAGCAGCACAGGCACAGCCTACCAGAACCTGCCCAGCACTGATTCCTGGCCTGCCCTGTAGGCCCTAGACATTCCTCAAACAACCCATCCCAGTCTCTCCCTTTCAGCTGGACCTGTCCTGCTGCACCCTAGCTGAGTGACTGGATCTGTGCATTGGACAAAGAGGTGAAAAGTATCATGACCACAGACAAGTAAACAACAGAGAATGCACAGTTCGCCTGCTCAGACATAACCAAATAAAACAAAAAAGCAGGATGAAACAAACAGATTTACGATCAATAAACTAAGATGATAACTACTGAATGTACCAAAGACAGCAGACAATATCAAAACATATTACAAAAGAAAGGACAGGATGTTGCCAGCAGCCATCCAGATGGCTTTCCAGTAGAAGAAAAGGCAACAGAACTACCTGATAGGGGATCCAAATCTCTGATATTCAGACCTATCCAAGAGTTGAAGCAAAAAGCAGACAAAAATGAGGAAAAGATAGACAAATTCAGAGAAAACACAGAAAAATTCAAGGAAAATACTGACAAAAAAATGGAAGAATTCAGGAAAATAATACAGAAATTAAATGCCAAAAACAAATTCACGACTAGAAATCATACAAAAGCAACAATTAGAAATTCAAAAGATAAACAACAAGATTTCAGAAATGGACAATGTCATAGAAGGGCTGAGGAGCAGGTTTGAAATGATGGAAGACAGGGTCAGCAAAACTGAAGACAAAATCTGTTTGAGGAAAAATCAGAAAAAAGAACGAAGAAAAATGAAGAAACCCTGAGAATTATTTGGGATACAGTTTAAAAGCAAAAGCTTGTGAGTGACTGGAGTTCGAGAACAGGGGGAGAAAACAGAAAACGCAGAGAGGATCATGGAAGAATTTCTGACAGAAAACTTACCTAATATCATGAAAGACGAAAAGCTGACCATACAAGAAGCTCAACGAACCCCAATATAGGATAGACCCCAAAAGAAAATCACCAAGGCATGTCATAATCACACTCGCTAAAATAAAGATGAATGAAATATCCTGAGAGCAGCTCAAGAAAAACAAAAAGTCACATACAGAGAAGAAACAATAAGACTAAGTTCTGATTATTTGGTGGAAACCACGCAGGCAAGAAGGCAATGGGGTGACACATGTAAAACCTTGAGAGAAAAAAATTGCCAATCAAGAATAATATATCTTGTGAAACTCTCATTCAAATATGCTGGTGAAATTAGGACATTTCCAGAAAAACAGAAATTAAGGGAATGTGTAAAGACAAAACCAAGCTTACAAGAATTATTAAAGAGAGTCCTTCAGTCTGAGAATAAACAACATCAAACCACAGCCTGAATCCAGGATGCAAGATTGTACCAGCCAGATACCACTGAGAAAATTAACTCTCAAGGATTATTCAAAACTAAAAGAGTTACAAGGAACCAGAGAGTTTGATCTGTAAATGAGGACATCAGAACAATAAAAGAGGGAATAAACAGCGTAGGTGTAGAATTTTCTAATGGAAAGGAAGGCAAGGCAATACCAAGTAATAATAAAAAAATAATAGGCTGGTTTAAACCTAGGAAGATAAGGGTAAGTTTCAAGGTAACCACAAAGAAAGTTAACAAACCTACTCATCAAAACAAAGAAGGAAAACGTAAAGTCTCAATAAAAACAAAAGAAAGGAAAAAGAAACCCACAAAAAAAAAAAAAAAAAAGAGGAATTCAGCACAGGAGAATAAGAGGAACAAAGTAAATGTCAGCACCACAAAAAAAAGTGCTACAAAGAGGTGGAGCCAAGATGGCGGAATAGACAGAAGCTTCCCTCGAGCCCTCTTTACAAAGACCTGAAAAAAACAAGTGAAATGAGTATATTTGTGACAAGCTGGGAGCTGGGGCAACAAAGGCAAGCGTAGACAACAAACTGAGGGGCAGGGGGAGGCAGAGGCTGCTCAGGAGTGGAGAGGAGTTACCGGACCTGAATCATGGGGAGCCCTCAGGCACCATTCCTGGAGCGGCGGCAGCAGTGACGGCGGGCTAGCGTTGGGGCCACAGTTTCCTCAGGGAGAAGCGGCCAGCCACACAGCCTACTCACACCTCTGGAGCCTGAGGAGAACGGCGCTCTCGGCAAAAGCTAAGTACTGGTTTATATTTTACAACATTAAAATAATAAACAGGGACTAAGAAATGTAATCATACACCTTCCATATGGAGAGGAAGATACGGTGATACGAAGAAATAAAAGTTAGTTTTAAATTTAGAAAAATAGGGGTAAAAATAAGGTAACCACAAAGGAGACAAACTATCCTACTCATCAAAATAAGATACAAGGGAAAAATACAGACTCAGCAGAAACAAAATCAACAGCAAGAAATATGAGGAAAGGACAATATATAAAGAAAATCTACTCAGCACATAAAATCAAGTGGGAAAAAGAAACTGTCAATACACAAAAAAAGATATCAAATGATAGCACTAAATTCATACCTATTCATAATTACCCTGAATGTCAATGGACTAAATGCACCAATAAAGAGACAGAAAGTGGCAGAATGGATTAAAAAACAAGATCCATCTATATGCTGCCCACAAGAGACACACCTTAGACTTAGAGACACAAACAAACTAAAACTGAAAGGATGGAAAAAAATATATCAAGCAAAGAATAATCAAAAAAGAGCAGGAGTGGCAATATTAATTTCTGACAAAATAGACTTTTAAGTTAAATCCATGATAAAGGATAAGGAAGGACACTATATAATGATTAAAGGGACAATACACCAAGAACATATAACCACATTAAATATTTATGCGCCCAATGACAGTGCTGCAAGATACATAGAACAAACTCTATCAGCACTGAAAAGTGAGATAGACAGCTCCACAATAATAGTAGGAGACTTTAACACACCACTTTCGGCGAAGGACAGGACATCTAGAAAGAAGCTCAGTAAAGACAAGGAAGATCTAAATGCCACAATCAACCAACTTGACCTGGTAGACATATACAGAACACTCCACCCAACAGCAACCAACTATACGTTCTCTTCTAGTGCACATGGAACATTTTCTAGAATAGACGAAGTATTAGGTCATAAAGCAAGCCATAGCAGAATCCAAAACACTGAAATATTACAAAGCATCTTCTCTGACCATAAGGCCATAAGGGTGGAAATCAGTAACAGAAAAAGCAGGGAAAAGAAATCAAACATTTGGAAACTGAACAATACCATGCTCAAAAAAGGCTGTATTATAGAAGACATTAAGGCTGGAATAAAGAAATTCAGAGAATCCAGTGAGAATCAAAATACTTCGTATCGGAACCTTTGGGACACAGCAAAAGCGGTGCTCAGGGGCCATTTTATCAATAAATGCACATATCCAAAAAGAAGAAAGGGCCAAAATCAAAGAATTATCCCTACAACTTGAACAAATAGAAAGAGAGCAACAAAAGAAACCCACAGGCTTCAGAAGAAAACAAATAATAAAAATTAGAGCTGATCTAAATGAAATAGAAAACAGGAAAACAGTTGAAAGAATTAACAAAACCAAAAGCTGATTTTTTGAAAAACTCAATAAAATTGATAAACCACTGGCCAAACTGACAAAAGAAACACAGGAGAGGAAGCAAATAACCCAAATAAGAAATGAGATGGGCGATATTACAACAGACCCAACTGAAATTAAAAGAATCATATCAGATTACTATTAAAAACTGTACTCAAACAAATTTGAAAACCTAGAAGAAATGGATGAATTCCTAACACAAACAGAGGGAGAACAACTAAATAGACCCATAACAAAAGAAGAGATTGAAAAGGTAATCAAAAAACTCCCAACAAAAAAAAGCCCTGGTCGGGACAGCTTCACTGAAGAGTTCCACCAAACTTTCAGAGAAGAGTTAATGCCACTACTATTTAAGGTATTTTAGAGCATAGAAAAGGACAGAACACTACCAAATTCATTCTATGAAGCCACCATATCCCTGATACCAAAACCAGGTAAAGACACCACAAGGAAAGAAAATTATAGACCTATATCCCTCATGAATGTAGATGCAAAAACCCTCGATAAAATTCTAGTCAATAGAATTCAACAACATATGATAAAAAAAATTTACCATGACCAAGGTATGCAGGGATGGTTCAACATTAGAAAAACAATCGATGTAATCCACCACATAAATAACGCAAAAGAGAAGAATCACATGATTTTATTAATTAATGCAGAAAAGGCATTTGACAAAGTTCAACACACATTCATGACAAAAACTCTCAGCAAAATAGGAATAGAAGGAAAATTCCTCAACATAATAAAGGGCGTTTATACAAAACCAATAGGCATCATCACCCTAAATGGAGAGAGCCTGAAAACATTCCCACTGAGATTGGGAACCAGACAAGGATGCTCTTTATCATCACTCTTATTCAACATTGTGCTGGAAGTCCTAGCCAGAGCAATTAGGCTACATAGAGAAATAAAGGGCATCCAGATTGGCAAGGAAGAAGTAAAGGTATCTCTATTTGCAGATGACATGATCTGATACACAGAAAACCCTATGGAATTCTCCAGAAAACTACTGAAACTAATAGAAGAGTTCCGCAGAGTATCAGGATACAAGATAAACATACAAAAATCAGTTGGATTCCTCTACACCAACAAAAAGAACATCACAGAGGAAATCACCAAATCAATGCCATTTAGAGTAGCCCCCAAGAAGATAAAATACTTAGGAATAAATCTTACCAGAGATGTAAAAGACTTATACAAAGAAAACTACAGTACACTTCTGCAAGAAACCAAAAGAGACTTACATAAGCGGAAGAACATACTTGCTCCTGGATAGGAAGACTTAACATTATAAAAATGTCTATTCTAACAAAAGCGATCTATACATTTAATGCAATTCTGAATCAAATCCTAACGACATTCTTTAATGAGATGGAGAAACAAATCACCAACTTCATATGGAAGGGAAAGAGGCCCCGGATAATTAAGGCATTACTGAAAAAGAAGAACAAAGTGGGAGGCCTTACTTTACCTGATTTTAGAACCTATTATACTGCCACGGTAGTCAAAACAGCCTGGTACTGGTACAACAACAGATACATAGACCAATGGAACAGAATTGAGAATCCAGACATAAATCCATCCACATATGAGCAGTTGATATTTGACAAAGGCCCCAGAACAGTTAAATGGGGAAAAGACAGTCTTTTTAACAAATGGTGCTGGCATAACTGGATATCCATCTGCAAAAAAATGAAACAAGACCCATACCTCACTCCATGCACAAAAACTAACTCAAAATGGGTCAAAGACCTAAATATAAAATCTAAAACGATAAAGATCATGGAAGAAAAAATAGGGACAACATTAGGAGCCCTTATACATGGCATAAACAGTATACAAAACATTATAAAGAATGTAGAAGAATAACTAGGTAACTGGGAGCTCAGAAAATCAAACACCTGTGCTCATCCAAAGTCTTCACCAAAAGAGTAAAAAGACTACCTACAGACTAGGAAAAAGTTTTTAGCTGTGAAGTTTCTGATCAGCGCTTGATCTCTAAAATCTACATGACACTGCAAAAACTCAACTGCAAAAAGACAAATAACCCAATAAAAAAATGGGCAGAAGATATGAATAGACAGTTCACTAAAGAAGACATTCAGGTAGCTAACAGATATATGAGGAAATGTTCACGATCATTAGCCATTAGAGAAATGCAGATCAAAACTAGAACGAGATTTCGTCTCACTCCAACAAGGCTGGCATTAATCCAAAAAACACAAAATAATAAATGTTGGAGAGACTGTGGAGAGATTGGAACACTTCTACACTGCTGGTGGGAATGTCAAACGGTATGACCACTTTGGAAATCGATTTGGCGCTTTCTTAAAAAGCTAGAAATAGAACTACCATATGATCCAGCAATCCCACTCCTTGGAATATATCCTAGAGAAATAAGAGCCTTTACATGAACAGATATATGCACACCCATGTTTATTGCAGCACTGTTTACAATAGCAAAAAGATAGAAGCAACCAAGGTGCCCATCAATGGATGAATGGATAAATAAACTATGGTATATTCACAAAATGGAATACTACACATTGATAAAGAACAGTCAGGAATCTGTGAAACATTTCATGACAGGGAGGAACCTGGAAGCCATTATGCTGAGTGAAATTAGTTGCAAAAGGACAAATATTGTGTAAGACCACTATTATAAGAACTTGAGAAATAGTTTAAACTGAAAAGAAAGCATTCTTTTGTGGTTTCAAGAGGGGGGAGGGTGGAAGGGTGGGAGAGGGGCATTCACTAATTAGACAGTAGATAAGAACTACTTTAGGTGAAGGGAAAGACAACACACAGTACAGGTGAGGTCAGCACTATTGGACTAAACCAAAAGCAAAGAAGTTTCCTGAATAAACTGAATGCTTCAAAGGCCAGCATAGCAGGGGTAGGGGTCTGGGGACCATGGTTTCAGGGGGCATCTAAGTTAATTGGAGTAATAAAATCTATGAAGAAAACATTCTGCATCCCACTTTGAAGAGTGGCTTCTGGGGTCTTAAACACTAGCAAGCAGCCATGCATGATGCATCAGTTGATCTCAACCCACCTGGCTCAAAGGAGAGTGAAGAACACCAAACACACAAGGCGATTACGAGCCCAAGAGACAGAAAGGGCCATGTGAACCAGAGACTACATCATCCTGAGACCAGAAGAAGAACTAGATGGTGCCCAGCTACAGCTGATGACTGCCCTGATAGGGAACACAACAGAGAACCCCTGAGGGAGCAGGAGAGCAGTGGGATGCAGACACCAAATTCTCATAAGACCAGATTTAATGGTCTGACTGAAACTGGAAGGACCCCAGTGGTCATGGCTCCCAGACCTTCTGTTGCCCCAGGACAAGAACCATTCCCGAAGCCAACTCTTCAGGCATGGATTGGACTGGACAATGGGTTGGAGAGGGATGCTGGTGAGGAGTGAGCTTCTTGGATCAGGTGGACACTTGAGACTATGTTGGCGTCTCCTGCATGGAGGGGAGATGAGAGGGTGGAGGAGATTGGAAGCTGGTGAAATGGACACAAAAAGAGAGTGGAGGGAGAGAGTGGGCTGTCTCGTTAGGGGGAGAGTAATTGGTAGTGTGTAGCAAGGTGTATACGGGTTTTTGTGTGAGACACTGTCTTGATTTGTAAACTTTCACTTAAAGCACAGTAAAAATTATTTTTAAAAAGTGCTACAAAATGACAGCAATAAACTCACACCTATCAATAATTACACTGAACGTAAATGGCCTAAACGCAGCCATAAAAATACAGAGAGTGAGAGAATGGATTAAAAAATAAAATCCATCAATATGCTGTCTACAAGAGACACACCTTAGAAGCAAAGATGTAGATTTATTAAAAATCGAAGGATGGAAAAAATATATATCAAGGAAATAATTACGAAAAAAGAGCAGAAGTGGCAATGCACTTCTCAGATAAAATCGAATTTAAAACAAAATCCAACATAAAAGACAATGAAGGGCACTATATAATGATTAAGGGGACAATCCATCATGGAGAGTTAATGATAATAAACATCTATGCACCCAACGACAGGGCTCCAAAATATGTAAAAGGAACCCTAACAGCACTGAAAACAGAAATTGACAGCTCTACAATAATAGTAGGAGAGTTTATAACACATTACTCTTAGTAAACGACAGAACATCTAGAAAGAAACTCAACAAAGATACCAAAGAGCTAAAGGGTGCAATCAGGCAACTTGACTTCACAGACACATATAGAACACTCCATCCAACAGCTGCAGAATACACATTCTTTTCCAACGCACATGGAACATTCTCCAGAATAGACCACATCTTAGGCCACATAGCAACCCTCAACAAAATCCAAAACACTGAGATAATACAAAGTAGCTTCTCTGACCATAACACAATCAAAGTAGAAATTAACAACAGGAAGAGCAAGGATAAAATATCAATTACATGGAAACCGAATAATGCCCTGCTTTAAAAACCATTGGGTAATGGAAGAAATCAGAGATGAGATCAAAAAATTCCTAGAATCAAATGAGAAAGAAAATATATCAGACCAAAACCTTTAGGACACAGCAAAGGCAGTGCTTAGAGATCAATTTATAGCAATAGATGCACACACCAAAAAAGACAAAAGGGACAAAATCCAAACATTAGCTACACAACTTGAACAAAGAGAAAGAGAACAGCAAAAGAAGCCGACAGCCATCAGAAGAAAGGAAATAATAAAGATCAGAGCAGAAATAAAGGAAATACAGAATAGAAAAACAATGGAAAGAACCAACAAAACCAGAAGTTGGCTCTTAAAAAGTGTCAACAAAATCGGCAAACCACGGGCCAAACTGACAGAAGAAAAACAGGAGAGGTCACAACTAACCCAAATAAGAAATGAAATGGGGCACATTACAACAGACCCAACTGAAATAAAAATGGTCATAACAAAGTATTATCAAAAACGATACTCCAACAAATCTGAAAACCTAGAGGAAATGGACAAATTTCCAGAAACACACTACCTACGCAAACTAACACAAAATGATGTTGAACATTTGAACAGACCCATAACAAAAGATTGAAAAGGTAATAATAATAATAAGAAAAAAAACTCCCAACAACAACAACAAAATCCTGGCCCAGATGGCTTCACTGGAGAATTCTACCAAATATACAGAGAAGAGCTTAGGCCAGTACTACTCAAACTAACTCAGAACATAGAAAAGGAAGCAATACTTCCGAATTCATTCTATGAAGCAAGCATAACCCTGATACCAAAACCAGGCAAAGACACCACAAAAAGAAAATTACAGACCAATATCTCTCGTATTGGCAAAAATTCTCTACAGAATTCTAGCCAATAGAATTCAGCATCATATCAAAAACAGAATACACCATGACCAAGTAAAATTCATACCAGGTATACAAGGATGGTTCCACCTTAGAAAATCCATCAACGTAATCCACCACATAAATAAAAGGAAAGAAATGAATCACGTGGTCATCTCAATGGACGCGGAAAAGGCATGTGACAAAGCCCAACACCCATTCTTGATAAAAGCTTTCAATAAAATAAACAGAAGTTTCTCATCCTAATAAAGGGCATCCATGGAAAATTAATGGCCAACATCGTTCTTAACGGAGAGAGGCTGAAAACATTCACCTTGAGAACAGGAAGAAGACAAGGATGCCGTTTATCACCACTCCTATTCAACATTGTGCTGGAAGTTCTAGCTAGAGCAATAAGGCAAGAAAAAGAAATAAATGGCAACCAAATTGGTAATGAAGAAGTTAAACTGTTTCTATTTGTGGATGATATGATACTATATAGAGAAAACCCAAAAGACTCCATGAGAAAACTGCTGGAATTAATAGATTCACCAGACTAGCAGGATGCAACATAAACCTACAAAAATCAGTTGGATTCCTATACACCAATAAAGAGAACAATGAAAAGGAAATCACGAAAACAATACTATTTATAATAGCCCCTAAAAAAAAATTTAGGAATAAATCTAACCAGGGATGTAAAAGATCTATACAAAGAAAACTACAAAACAGTACTGCGAGAAACCAAAAGAAATCTATGTAAGTGGAAAAACATACCATGCTCGTGGATAAGTAGACTCAACATTGTGAAAATAACAATTCTACCCAAAGCAATTTACAAATACAATGCAATCCCGATCCAAATACCAACAGCATTCTTTAAAGAGATGGAAAAACTTATCATTACTTTATATGGAAAGGGAAGAAGCCCCGGATAAGTAAAGCACTATTGAAGAAGAATAAAGTGGGAGTAGTCACACTATCTGACCTCAGAACTTACTTTACAGTTAAGGTAGTCAAAAGATCCTGGTACTGGTACAACAACAGATACATTGAGCAATGGAACAGAATCAAGAACCCAGATGTAGATCCATCCACTTATGGTCATTTTTATAGAATTCCAGCTAATAAGTGTAGAAGAAAATATAGAATTAGAAAATCACAATATAGCATGAAAATGATTCCAGCAACAAAACCCTAAGGTGAAGGTTTGATGAGGAACTGCATATTCACAAGCTGCTAAAGTATCCACACATTATTTGTTGTTGTAGGGGAAACATAACTTTTATATTGGAAACCCAGGGATCGAAGTTAGCATCACTAAGTGTAGAACAACCAGACTATATGCCTCTTCTTGACAAAATGTTAATCCTATATCTACTCAGGCCTTTCATTCTAATTTCCAGTGTACAGGACATAGAGAAGAAGCAATCAGACAAATCTGGAATGTGGAACATGTATAAGCAAACCGTTCTTCAACAAGTCAAAGGCAAAAAAAAAAAAAGACACTGTTCTAGTTTATAAAAAATTTAAATGAAAAACAGAGCAAAATATTTGGATGATGGGTAGGTAGAGTTCCTTGTATTTTTTTTTCCTTGCTTTTATGTATTTTTTAAATAAAAAATTTTATGTATGTATGTTTATCGTAAATTTTTTTCAATTCATTCTAATGTATATAAAATAGAAACAAAGTTCCCATTCCTTAAAGGTAACCAGTTTGAGATATGATAGATTTTTTTTCCATAGATATATAAACACTCATGTGACATAATTTAAAAAATAAACTCTATTATAATGCTGTTCTGCAACTTTTGTCAATTCATAATGTCTTAGAACTTTTTTCATGTCAGTATGTAGCTACCTAGTTCTTTTAACTGATGAGTAGTAGTCCATTGGATGGATGTACTATAATTTATTTAACTTTTAGATTGTGTTCACCTGAGGGGGGGAAGGGGGAATCTATAGCAAAACATTTAGATTGTGCCTATTTTTGTAATCTACAGCAATACTAAGGAGCCCTGGTGGCACAATGGTTAAAAGCTTGGCTGCTAACTGTAAGGTTGGAGGTTGGAACCCACCAGCTGCTCTGTGGGAGATGGACGTGGCAGTCTGGTCCAGGATTACAGCCTTGGAAATCCTACAGAGCAGTTCTACTCTGTCCTATAGGGTCGCGATGAGTCAGAATCAACTCAACGGCAGTAGGTGTGTAAAACAGTAATGCTGCGGTGAAAAAAAAATATATATTTAATGTGCAGGGGAAGTATATCCAATACGGAAGGTAAGTCCGGTGCTCACCTTGCTTGCCAGGTTATCTGTAGCAAACAATTTCACATTTTTTCGCCACGTCAGAGATTCTGCTGCTAGGTATGGCTGGCATCCGTCTCTCTTCCAAGCCCACAGCACCCTCCTACAGAATCAAAGCCTCTTTTCCAATTTACAATCCTTGACAGGGATGGATTACCCAGTAAGCAAGGTACGCATGCGCTTACTTGTACCTACTTCCTAATCTGTAGTAATGATTTCCTAGTGAATGACTTCATTCACTACAGAATAGGAAGTAAGCACAAATCAGCCTGTGTGTACCTTGCTTATTGGGTAATCGACTCTGACAATGTGTATACATATTTTTGTAAAATTAATTCCTAGAAGTGGAATTTCTGTTAGTAGAATTCCTATTAGTGGATGATGATTTTGAATTTTGATAAATATTGCTAAATTTGTTTTAACCAGTTTAAGGAAGTATCTGCCTGGACCCTCTCTGCTATATTATCAGTTTTTTAAATTTCATAATCTAATAAACAAAGAGAGGTTATCATCTGTGATTATATCAAGCACACAGCAGGCAAGGTCAAGCCCAAGGCCTGACTTGGTCAATGATAAAGCCCGAAATAGTTTTAGACAGTCTTTTACTTATATAAACAACAAAAAGAAGAGTAGCCAAATGTGCTAGCTCCCCATATCCAAAAAGGACAACACGGACACAGGGGCTAAATGATTGCAAGTCTTCCCTTGTTGCTAAGGAGCCAGTTCTAGACTGCGGTTAGGGGGTTTTATCATGGGCAGTTATACCCTGAGGGGAGTGGGACAGAAAGCCTCATACCACATCAGAACCCGGAGGCCATAAGAAATTGTCTCATGACAGCCTCCAAGGACATATAGGGAGGTGGATGGAAGAAGACCTTGTAGCAGCTCCTTGCAAGCCTCCCATCCTCTTATGTTCCAAGACTCAGGTTAGCTGTGGTTCAAGCCTTTGCTTGTGTGGAGTACATGATATCTGCAAGGTGACCAGGGTGCTGTGGTGGAGCAATTACCCTGCAGATTACTAGACTATTCAGTCTTTTAACATCTTGAAGTAATTTTGATAATCTATGCATTTTCCCTGGAAACCTTGGTGGCGTGGTGGTTAAGAGCTATAGCTGCTAACCAAGAGGTCCGCAGTTTGAATCCACTGGGCGCTCCTTGGAAACGGTATGTGGCTGTTCTACTCTGTCCTATAGGGTCGCTATGAGTTGGAATCGACTCGACAGCAACAGGTATTTATTTTCCCAGAAAACTTCATTTCAATGAGATTTTGAAATTTATTGGCATAAAGCTGTGTGTGGTATTCTCTTAATCTCAGCCATATATGCATTTTCCCCCTTCCTCATTTCTGATGTTGTATATTCGAGCTTTCTTAACTTTTTCTTGCTCAAGTTTGCAAGGGTTTGTCAATTTTTGAAGGACAAGCCTTTGATTTTACTTAACAATTCTACTGCTGTTTGACTTTCTCCCGTTTATTTCATTTATTTGTTTTATCTTCATTATTCCTTGTTGTCCATTTTCCTAGGTTTTTTTTTTTTTTTTCATAGACTGTAGTGGTTAAGAGCTTGGCTGCTAACCAAAAGGTTAGCAGTTTGAATCTGTCAGCCACTCCTTGGAAACTCTATGCGGCAGTTCTGCTCTGTCCTATAGGGTTGCTATGAGTCGAAATTGACTCTATGGCAATGGGTTTGGGGTTTTTTTTTTTTTTTTTTTCGGTTTTTAACACCTCTTAGCTAAATTCTCAGTTGATTTATTTTCACTGTTGCAGGGACAGAATAGTGCTGCTGTTGGCCTCCAGCTCTCCACATCCCTATTATCTGTTATGTGTTTACTCACAGGCTTGGATGCAGATCAAGGGCAGGAACCAGCTTAGAGGTATAGAACACCTACTTCTTCATAAATCTAGGAGTTGTAATACTCCTAGACTGATCAGGAGCTCAGGGTAGCATTTCCCCATCTAACCTTCTACCAGGGAGACTGGAATGCAAGATTCCGGGAAAAGCACCAATAAAAGGGCAAGTCCTTAAGTTCCTTCTTTTTTTAACCTAGACATAGTCTAAGTAGATACAAACTTCTTATGTTAAGGGACCCTCAGTCCCACCTGACTATATTGTGGTTTTGAGAGCACGTGAAATTTGTTCCTCTCTGGATCAGCTCCAGAGAGGACTTTCCAGAGGGGGTTAAAGCTGTCAGAAATCTCACAATAGGATTTTTAAGCTGCTTCACACTGACAGGGGGCTCAGGAACAGCCTACCCATAAGGAACACAAGAGTTGGAAAGTCTATGCTAAAGTGGAAGCTACAAAAATCCACGGCTGAGAGGTCAAACAATAGCAGGACCAGCTTGGTGTTGGTCAGTGCCATTAACTTTCTTTTTCATTTAAAAAAAAAATTTCATTTTGTTGTTGTTGTTGGGAATATATACAGCAAAACTTAACACCAATTCAACCATTTCTACACGTACAATTCAGTGACTGATTATATTCTTTGAGTTGCACGACCATTCTCACCCTCCTTTTCTGAATTGTTCCTCTTCCATTAACATAAACTCACTGCCTGTAAGTTTCCTATCTAATCTTTTGAGTTGCTGTTGTCACTTTGATTCCTTATAGATAGTTCTTAAAAGAACATAATTCTCAAGGCAGGTATTTTTTATTAGTTAAGCTAAACTATTATTTAGTTTTAAGAAGACTTCAGGGGATATTTTTATTTAAGTTTTAAAGATTGTCTCAGGGCAATAGTTTCAGGGCTTCATCCAGCCCCCTATGGCTCCAGAAAGTCTACAGTCCATGAGAATTTGAAATTCTGTTCTGCATTTTAGCCGAATTCTACAGAATCTTTGATCAAAATGTTCAGTAATGGAGGCCTGGCACCATCCAGTTCTTCTGGTTTCATGACAAAGGAGGCAATTTTTCACGGAGGCAAATTAGATACACATTCCATATTCTCCTCCTGTTCCTGACTCTCTTTCTTCCTCTTTTGCTGCAGGCTAACAAATATCAATTGTGGTTCCTTCGATCATGGCTTGCAAGCTTTTAAGACCCCAGACATTACACATTGAAGGTAGAACAGAACCACTAAACAAGTTATTAGGCCAATTAACTGAGATGTCCCATGAAAGCATAACCTTAAACCTCCAAACCAAGGAATGAAATTCCAAGGTTTTTGATTGTACATAAACAGCTTCAGCAGCTACTCTTTTTTGGTTTTTATTGTTGTACATGTATCTATCACACAACTTTTGCCAGTTCAAATTTTTTTTACAGGTGTACAACTTATTGACAGTGATTACAATAATCAGCTGTTCAATCCTACACTTAATCAATACAATTATTCCATCACTTTAGCCCCCCTTTCCCCTGTCCCTCCCACCCCTGGTAACCACTAATAAACTTTGGCCTCTATACATTATTTTTTTATGAGTGAGGTTGTACAATATTTGTCCTTTTGTGATTGACTTATTTCACTCAGCATAGTGTCTTCACACTCCTTTTATATTGTAGCATGTATCAAGGCTTCATTTCTCCTGGCTGAGTAGTATTCCACTGTATGTAACTACCGCATTTTGTTTATCCATTCATCCATCGATGGGAATTTAGGTTGTTTCCACCTTTTGGCTATTGTGAATAGTGCTGCAATGACCATTGGTGTACAAGTCTCTCTGTTAGAGTCTCTGCTTCTAAGTCTTTTGGGTATATACCAAGGAATGGAATGCTGGGTCATATGACACCTAATAACAGCAACATGGTAGTTCTTTCTTTAGTTTTTTGGGAACTGCCACACTGTTTTCCACAATGGCTGTACCATTTTGCATTTCCATCAGTGATGGATAAGGTTCTAGTTTCCCCACGTCATCATCAACATTTGTTATTTTCTGGGTTTTTTTTTTTCAATCTTAGCCATTCTACCCACAAAGACTCGTTTCTGTTGAGTCGATTCTGACTCATAGCAATCCTACAGGACAGAGTAGAACTGTCCCATAAGGTTTCCAAGGAGCAGCTGATGGATTTGAACTGCCAACCTTCTGGTTAGCAGCTCTTAAACATTGTACCACTAGGGCTCGTAGACATCCTACTGGGAGTGAAATTGTATCTCATTTTGGTTTTGGTTTGCATCTCTCTGATGGCTAATGACATTGAGCATCTTTTCATGTGTTCCGTGGCCATTTGACTGTCCTCCTTAGTGAAATGTCTATTCAAGTCCTTTGCCCATTTTATGATTGGGTTATTTGTCTTCTGTTTTAAGTTGTCAAAGTTTTATATATTTTTTGATTGTCAGATTCTTATTTGATGTATGGTTTCCAAAGATATTCTCCCAGTTGGTAGCTTGCCTTTTCACTTTTTTTGTAAAGTCTTTTGATAAACAAATTTTTAAAATTTTTATTAGGTCCCATTCATTTATTTTGTCTTTTGCTGTTTGTGCTTTTGTTATTGTATTAAATAATCCATTGTTAAAAGCAAGCCTGACAGCATTGCCCCTACATTTTCTTCCAAGAATTTTGTGGTTTTAGTTTGCACACTTAGGTGCTTAATCCATTTTTAATTTGCTTGTGTGTATGGTGTTATGGTGTGAGGCATGAATCCTGGTTCATTTTTCTGCATATAAAAATCCAATTTTCCCAACAACATTTATTGAAGAGACTCCTCTTTCCCCATCAAATGGACTTAGCACGCTTGTCAAAAATCAGTTGACCAGAAATGTGTGGGTTTATTTCTGGACTCTCAATTCGATTCCATTGTTTTTTGTGTCTATTGTTATGTCAGTACCAAGCTGTTTTGATTGCTATAGGTTATGTTTTAAAACCAGGAAGTGTGAATCCTCTGACTTTGATCTTCTCTTTTAACATTGCTTTAGCTGTTTAGGGCCTCTCTCCATTCCACATAAAGTTGAGGATTGGTGTTTTCCTCGTAAAGAAGGCTGTTAGAATTTTCATTAGGATTGTGTTGAATCTATAGATCACTTTGAGTAGCATTAACATCTTAACAGTATTTAGTCTTCCAACCCAAGAACACAGACCATGTTTCCATTTATTTAAGTCTTCTTTAATCTCTTTCAAGAGTGTTTTATAATTTTTAGGGCTTTGAACTGGTTCAAACCAGTTCAATCATACCTGAAGGAAACAAGGGCAGTGTATGTGTAACTTCGGAGCTGAATCTTTTGCTCATTGGATTTTTACCTGAGTAGGAAAAAGGCAGCTATGCCCTGCTTAAAGATGGAGGTTGACACACATTCAAAATGGTGCACTTGGCCACCATCTTTGAGCAGGGCATCCCTGCCTGGTTCATACCTGGGTCAAAATCCAAAGTGCAAGAGATTTGAATTCTATGCAATGCATACACTGCCCTTGTTTCCATCGCCGATGACTGAACTATTTCAAACCGGTTGGAAGCTCTGATAATTTTCGTTGTGTAAGTCTTTCAAATTCCCGGTTAGTTTTGTTCCAAGGTATTTTTATTCTCTTAGATGCTATTGTGAATGGAATCGTTTCCCTAAATTTCCTTTCAGATTTCTAATGCTGGTGTATAGATACCCAACTGATTGTTATTATTATTTTTTATTTTCAAATTTCTTCTTTCATTATTGCATTTATGTATTTTTTTAAGATTTTTATTTTTATTATGCTCTAAGTGAAAGTTTACAAATCAAGTCAGTCTCTCATACAAAAATTTACATACACCTTGCTATATACTCCTTGGAAACCCTGGTGGCGTAGTGTTTAAGTACTATGGCTGCTAACCAAAAGCTCAGCAGTTCAAATCCACCAGGCACTCCTTGGAAACTCTATGAGGCAGTTCTACTCTGTCCGATAGGATCGCTATGAGTCGGAATCGACTCGACGGCAATGGGTATATACTCCTAGTTGCTCTCCCCCCTAGTGACATAGCACACTCCTTCCCTCCACTCTCTATTTTCATGTCCATTTGGCCAGCTTCTGACCCTCTCTGACCTCTCATCTCCCCTCCAGACAGGAGATGCTCACATAGTCTCATGTGTCTACTTGATCCAAGAAGCTCACTCCTCACCAGTACCATTTTCTATCCTATGCTCCAGTCCAATCCCTGTCTGAAGAGCTGGCTTTGGAAATGGTTCCTGTCTTGGGCTAACAGAAGGTCTGGGGACCATGACCTCCAAGGTCATTCTAGTCTCAGTAAGACCATTAAGTCTGGTCTTTTTATGAGAATTTGAGATCTACATCCCACTGCTCTCCTGCTCCCTCAGGGGTTCTCTGTTGTGTTTCTTGTCAGGGCAGTCATCAGTTGTAGCCAGGCATCATCTAGTTCTTCTGGTCTCAGGCTGCTGTAGTCTCTGTCTCTCGGGCTCATAAATACCTTGTGTCTTTGGTGTTCTTCATTCTCCTTTGCTCCAGGTGGGTTGAGACCAATTGATGCATCTTAGGTGGTCGCCTGCTAGTGTTTAAGAACCCAGACGCCACTCTCCAAAGTGGGATGCAGAATGTTTTCTTAATAGATTTTATTATTCCAATTAACTTAGATGTGCCCTGAAACCATGGTCCCCAAACCCCCACCCCGGCTATGCTGGCCTTTGAAGCATTCAGTTTATTCAGGAAACTTCTTTGCTTTTCGTTTAGACCAGTTGCGCTGACCTCTCCTGTGTTGTCTTTCCCTTCACCTAAAATAGTTCTTGTCTTCTATCTAATTAGTGAACGCCCCTCTCCCTCCCTCCCCACTCTTGTAACTATCAGAGAATATTTTCTTCTCTGTTTAAGCTGTTTCTCAAGTTCTTATAATAGTGGTCTCACACAATATTTATCCTTTTGCAACTGACTAATTTCACTCAGCATAATGCCTTCCAGATTATTTCATGTTATGAAATATTTCACAGATTCATCATTGTTCTTTATCAATGAGTAGTAGTATTCCATTTTGTGAATATACCATAATTTATTTATCCATTCATCCATTGATGGGCACCTTGGTTGCTTCCATCTTTTTGCTATTTTAAACAGTGCTATGTTTTTTATGGTGAACATGGGTATGCATATGTCTGTTTGTGTAAAGGCTCTTATTTCTGTAGGATATATTCCAAGGAGTGGGATTGCAGGATCGTATGGTAGTTCCATTTCTAGGTTTTTAGGGACAGCTCAAATCGATTTCCAAAGCGGTTGTGCCATTTCACATTCCCACCAGCTGTGTATAAATGTTCCAGGTTCTCTACAGCCTCTCCAACATTTATTGTTTTGTGTTTTTTGGATTAATGCCAGCCTTGTTGGAGTGAGATGAAATCTCATTGTAGTTTTGATTTGCATTTCTTTAATGTCTATGATGGAGAGCATTTCCTCACGTATCTGTTAGCTACCTGAAAGTCTTCTTTAGGGAAGTGCCTGTTCATATCCTTTGCCCATTTTTTAATTGGGTTATTTGTCTTTCTATAGTTGAACTTTTGCAAAATCATATAGGTGTTAGAGATCAGGTGCTGATGGGAAATGTCACAGCTAAAAACTTTTTCCCAGTCTGTAGGTAATCTTTTTACTTTTTTGGTGAAGTCTTTGGATGAGCATAGGCATTTAATTTTTAGGAGCTCCCAGTTATCTAGTTTCTCTTCTGGTGTTTGTGCATTGTTAGTAATGTTTTGCATACTGTTTATGCCATGCATTTGGGCTCCTAGCATTGTCCCTATTTTTTCTTCCATGATCTTTATCAATTTAGGTTTTATATTTAGGTCTTTGGTCCATTTTGAGTTCGTTTTTGTGTATGGTGTGAGGTATGTGTCTTGTTTCATTTTTTTGCAGACGGATATCCAGTTATGCCAGCACCATTTGTTAAAGAGACTGTCCTTTCCCCATTTAGCTGACTTTGGGCCTTTGTCAAATATCAGCTGCTCATATGTGGATGCATTCTCAGTTCTGTTCCATTGGTCTATGTATCTATTGTTGTACCAGTACCAGGCTGTTTTGAGTACT
Source organism: Loxodonta africana (assembly GCF_030014295.1). Taxonomy (NCBI): domain Eukaryota; kingdom Metazoa; phylum Chordata; class Mammalia; order Proboscidea; family Elephantidae; genus Loxodonta; species Loxodonta africana. The sequence continues at coordinate 31,232,285 of NC_087364.1, forward strand.
GCGATGGTATAATAGGTTCTAAAATCAGGTAGTGAGGCCTCCCATTTTGTTCTTCTTTTTCAGTAATGCTTTCCTTATCGGGGGCCCCTTTCCCTTCCATGTGAAGTTGGTGATTTGTTTCCCCATCTCATTAAAAAAAGTTGTTGGAACCTGGATTGGAATTGCATTGCATCTGTAGATGACTTTTGGTAGAATAGACATTTTTACAATGTTTAGTCTTCCTATCCATGAGCAAGGTATGTTTTCCCACTTAAGTAGGCTTCTTTTGGTTTCTTGCAGTAGTGTCTTGCAATTTTCTTTGTATAGGTCTTTTACGTCTCTGGTAAGATTTATTTCTAAGTATACTTTAAATGGCATTGATTTGGTGATTTCTCTTTGATGTTCTTTTTGTTGGTGTAGATGAATCCAACTGATATTTGTATGTTTATCTTGTATCCTGATACTCTGCTGAACTCTGCTATTAGTTTCAGTACTTTTCTTGAGGATTCTTTAGGGTTTTCTGTGTGTATGATCATGTCATCTGCAGACAGAGATACTTTTACTTCTTCCTTACCAATCTGGATGCCCTTTGTTTCTTTATGTAGCCTAATTGCTCTGACTAGGACCTCTGCACACTGTTGAATAAGAGTGGTGATAAAGGGCATTCTTGTCTGGTTCCCGATTTCAAGGGGAATGATTTCAGACTCTCTCCATATAGGATGATGCTGGCTGTCAGCTTGGTATAAATACCCTTTATTATGCTAAGGAATTTTCCTTCTCTTCCTTTTTTGTTGAGAGTTTTTTTTTTTTTATCATGAATGGGTGTTGAACCTTGTCAAATGCCTTTTCTGCATCAACTGATAAGATCATATGGTTCTTTTGTTTTATTTACATGATGGATTACATCAATTGTTTTTCTAATATTGAACCATCCCTGCATACCTGGTATGAATCCCACTTGGTCATGGTGAATTATTTTTTTTGATATGTTGTTAAATTCTGTTGGCTGGAATTTTGTTCAAGATTTTTGCATCTAAGTTCATGAGGGTTATAGGTCTTTAATTTTCTTTTTTTTTTTTGTGGTGTCTTTACCTGGTTTTGGTATCAGGGATATGCTGGCTTCATAGAATGAGTTTGGTAGTATTCTATCCTTTTCTATGCTCTGAAATACCTTAGTAGCAGTGGTGTTAACTCTTCCCTGAAAGTTTGGTAGAACTCTGCAGTGAAGCTGTCTGGGCCAGGCATTTTGTTTGCTGGGAGTGTTTAAATTACCTTTTCAATCTCTTGTTATGGGTTTATTTAGTTGTTCTACCTCTGTTTGTGTTATTTTACGTAGGTGTGTGTTTCTAGAAATTCATCTATTTCTTCTAGGTTTTCAAATCTGTTAGAGTACAATTTTTCATAGTAATCTGATATGATTCTTTTAATTTCATTTGGGTCTGTTGTGATATCGCCCATCTCATTTCTTATTCAGGTTATTTGCTTCCTCACCTGTTTTTCTTTTGTTAGTTTGGCCAATGGTTTATCAATTTTGTTAATTTTTTCAAAGAACCAGGTTTTGGTCTTGTTAACTCTCAGTTGTTTCTCTGTTCTTTATTTCATTTAATTCTGCTCAAATTTTTATTATTTGCTTTTTACCGGTGCCTGAGGGATTCTTTTGTCGCTCGCTTCCTATTTGTTCAAGTTGTAGCGAAAATTCTTTGATTTTGGCCCTTTCTTCTTTTTGAATGTGTGCATTTCTTGATATAAATCGACCTCTGAGCACTGCTTTAGCTGTGTCCCAAAGGTTCTGATAGGAAGTGTTTTCATTCTCACTGGATTCTATGAATTTCTTTATTCCATCCTTCATGTTGTCTATAACCCAGTCTTTTTTGAGCAGGGTATTGTTTCCAAGTGTTTGATTTCTTTTCCCTGCTTTTTCTGTTATTGTCTCCTACTCTTATGACCTTATGGTCAGAGAAGGTGTTCTGTAATATTTGGATGTTTTGGATTATGCTAAGGTTTGCTTTATGACCTAATATGTGCTCTCTTCCAGAGAATGTTTCATGTGCATTGGAAAAGAAAGTATACTTGGCTGCTGTTGGGTGGAATGTTCTGTATATGTCTATGAGGTTAAGTTGGTTGATTGTGGCATTTAGATCTTCTGTGCCTCTGTTGAGTTTATTTCTGGATGTTTTGTCCTTCACCGAAAGTGGTGTGTTGAAATCTCCTACCATTATTGTGGAGCTGTCTATCTCACTTTTCAATGCTGTTAGATTTTATGTATCTTGTAGCCCTGTCACTGGGTACATAAATATTTAATATGGTTATATCCTCCTGGTGTATTGTATAATCATTGTATAGTGTCTTTCCTTATCCTTCGTGGTGGATTTAATTTTAAAGCCTATTTTGTCTGAAATTAGTATTGCCACTCCTGCTCTTTTTTGATCGTTGTTTGCTTCATGTATTTTTTTCCATATTTTGAGTTTTAGTTTGTGTCTAAGTCTAAGGTGTGTCTCTTGTAGGCAGCATACAGATGGATACTGTTTTTTAATCCATTCTGCCACTCTCTATCTCTTTATTGGTGTATTTAATCCACTTACATTCAGCTTAATTATGGATAGGTATGTGTTCAGTGGTGTCATTTTGATGTCTTTTTTGTGTATTGTCAACAGTTTCTTTTTCCCACTTAATTTTTTGTGCTGAGTAGTTTATATTCATATATGGTCTTTTCCTCTTATTCGTTGTTGTTGGCTTTGTTTCTGGTGTCTATTTTTTTCTTGTATTTTGTTTTGATGAGTAGGATTGTTAGTCTCCTTTGTGGTTACCTTAATATTTACCCCCATTTTTCTAAGTTTAAACCTAACTTTTATTTCTTTACATCACCTTATCTTCCTCTCCATGTGAAAGATCTATGACTACTTTTCTTAGTCCCTCTTTATTGTTTTAATGCTGTCTTCTTTTACATACGGACATCACTGTTTCCCTGTTTTGAGCGTTTTTTTTTATCTTGATTTATTGTTGTGATTTCTTTATCTGGGTTGACACCTGGTTGCTCTGTCCTGTGTTTTAATCTTGGGTTAATATCTGATATTATTGATTTTCGAAACAGAGACCTCCCTTTAGTATTTCTTCTAGTTTTAGTTTGGTTTTTACAAATTCCCTAAACTTCTGTTTATCTGGAAATGTCCTAATTTTGCCTTTATATTTGAGATGCACTTTTGTTCAATATATATTTCTCGGTTGGCAATTTTCTTCCTTCAGTGCTTTATGTAAGTCATCCCAATGCCTTCTTGCCTGCATGGTTTCTGCTGAGTAGTCCGAGCTAATTCTTATTGACTCTCCTTTGTAGGTGACTTTTCGTTTATCCCCAGCTGCTCTTAAAATTCTCTCTTTGTCATTGGTTTGGCAAGTTTCATTATAATATGTCTTGATGACTTTCTTTTAAGACCTACCTTATGTGAATTTTGATGAGCATCTTGGATAGATATACTCTCATCTTTCTGTATATCAGAGAACTTTTCTGCCAACAAATCTTCGGCAATTCTCTCTGTATTTTATGTTATCCCTCCCTGTCCTGGTATTCCAACCACTTGTAGGTTATTTCTCTTGATAGAGTCCCACATGATTCTTAGGGTTTATTTCTTAAAATTCTTGTACCTGATTTTTCTTTGACTATATTGGTGCCAAGTGCTTTATCTTCCATCTTTCTAATTCTTACTTCTATTTCCTCAATTCTGCTCCTCTGTCTATTGAATTGTCTAATTCTGTAATTTTATTGTTAGTCTTCTGAATTTCTGCTTGCTGTTTCTTTATGGAGGAAACCCTGGTGGCATAGTGGTTAAGTGCTACAGCTGCTAACCAAAAGGTCAGCAGTTCGAATCTGCCAGGTGCTCCTTGGAAACTCAATGGGGGCAGTTCTACTCTGTTCAACAGGGTCGGTATGAGTCAGAATCAACTCGACAGCAGTGGGTTTTGGTTTTTTTGGTCTCATTATGTATTCTTGCAGCTTATTAAATTTTTCATTATGTCCTTGAATAACCTTTTCAATTCCTGCAACTGCTTTATCTGTGTGTTCCTTGGGTTGTTCTGCGCATTGCCTGATCTCCTTCCTGATCTCATTCCTGATGTCTTCAACAGTTCTGTATATCATCCTTTTGTATTCCACATCTGGTAATTCCAGAAAGCCACCTTCATCCAGAAGATCCCTTGATTCTTTGCTTTGAGAGCTTGTTGAAGTGATCGTGTTCTGCTTTTTTATGTTACTTGATATTGACTGTTGTCTCCAAGCCATCTATATGTATTACAATATTTTGTGTTTGCTTACTGTATCCTAGCTTCTTGCTTTGTTTTGTTTTGATATGCCCAAATGTGTTGCTCAAGTGAGCTAGCTTGATTATTTTCACCTTTGAAGCTCTAACGTCCTTTCACCAGATGGCTATAGCTGTTATCATGTATATGAGCCTAGGAGTCTATTCACTTTTCTTGTATGGATTCAGCTCAGGTGTTCAGGTAGTTAGTCATCAAGTATGTGGTACAGACTCTGTCCTACAGTCTTACAGGGGCAGGGGAGATTGGTGTAGGTACACGTATCTGGTTGCAGTAGGGGGTCATGCTCTGAACAAAGCAGGGGGCTGGCAACACTCCCCCAAGTGTCTGCGAGGAAAGCGCGTCCCCGTTCCCTACAGCACACAGGTGCCTGGGCTCTGCAGATGAATCTTGGGCACCCAATGCTTTTGGGTGTATGGACTGAGAATTACCAGTTATCCTTGGACTCCTGTCACAGGTGGCTGAGTGACGTGGGTTGAGCCACCAGTCCTTAGGCCCCTGATGTGGGTAGGTGAAGACCCTGTTTAAGAGGTGTCAAACATCAAACACCCACCTGCCCACTGCACAGCTGAAACAGTTGCAGTCTGCCAACAAAGGCCTATTCTTCTGAAATAGGCCCACACAGGCCCGTGCATGGTGGAAAGTTATTCAAAGTCCATGCACCATTTATGCCTGGATAGGAGCCTCTTCTCTCCTGAGCTCCCCAGGTTAGTGGAGCTGGCAGATTATCTTTTCCCCCAATTGTAAATTTTTTCCTTCTTCAAGGCTGGGAGAATGGCTCAGGACACTCAGCAGAGCCTATCTCAGGCCCAGGGAAATCGACAGCTACCAAAGCTGGATTGGAGCTGGGGGTGCAGTAAAATACATGCAAGTACTTAGCTTTTGCCAAGAGCACTGTTCTTCTCTGGTTCTGGAGGTGTGAGTATGCTGTGCAGCTGGCTGTCTCTCCTTGAGGAAACTGGGGCAGAATGCTGCTGACAGCCTGCTGCAGTTGCTGCTGGGAATGGTGCCTGAGTGTTCCCGGTGATTAAGGTCTGGCAACCCCTCTCTGCTTCTGAACCATCTCTCCCTCCCCCACCACTCAGTCTGTTTTCTAACTTTTCCTTTGATGTTCAGAGTTCCTAACTTATGATAAATATAATCATTGCACTTGTTTTTTTGGGTCTTTGTTGTAAGAGGGATCACTGGAAGCGTCTGACTGCTCCACCCTTTTGGCCCCACTTTGACAGATATTTTTTCAGGACAGAATTCAGTGCATGACAAATGGGTAAACAAAATGTGATATAGAGGTACAATGGAATATTATTCTGCCACAAAAAGGAATGAAGTGGTGACACATGCTCTGCATAAGCTTCAGAACATTAAGCCAAGTGAAATAAGCCAAACGGAAAAAGATAAATATTGTTTGATCTCATTTATATGAAATATCTAGAATAGACAAAATAGTTTTGTGGTTAGCACGGGGTGGGGGAGGAAGGAATGGGGAGTTATTTCTTAATGGATTTCTGTTTGAATGACAAAAAAGTTTTGGAAACAAATAGTGGTGATGGTACAACATTGTGAGTGTGCCACTGGGTTGTACACTTGAAAATGGTTAAAATAGCACATCTTATGTTGTGTACATTTTATCAAAATTAAAAATAAAATACTGAGGTGGAAGGCTATTGGGCTGTGAACAATGAGATAACTGATTTGATTATTTAAGAGGCTGAACAGTGTTAGGTGCTTACAAGGTTAAGCTCCAGCAATGGAAGTGGGTAGCTGTATTCATTAGCTAGTGCTGTATAGCAAATTATGCCAAAATTTAGCGGCTTAAAACAACGAACATTTATTATCTCATAATTTCTCTGGGTCAAGAATCTGGACATGGTTTAGTGAGGTACTCTGGCTCCAAGGCCTTTAAGGTATGGGTTTCTTGCAGTCATCTCAAGGCTCAACTGGGAAGAGACTTCTTCCTAGCTCACTAAAGTGGTTGCTGACAGGGTTCCATTTCTTGGGAATTGTTGGACTGAGGCTGGATCTCCCTTGGTTCCTTGCTATGTGGGCCTCTCCATATAACATCTCTTAACATGGGAGCTGCCTTCATCAGAGTGCACAAGGGTAAAGGCAAGAGAGAGTGCCAGCAAGAGGAAGTCTTTGTTAACCTAATCACGTAAGTAACATTCTACCCCTTTTGTGATAGTCTGTTCATTAGAAGTAGGTCACTAAATTTAGCCCACACTCAAGGGAAGTGGATTACACAGGGCATGACTACCAGGAGACCGGGATCATTAGGAGCCTGGACAGGAACTCTCTACCAAGGTGGCTATAATGGAAGAATATTGCCAAATAACTACTGTGGGCCATCTTCAATAATGTTTAGCCTATTACAGGTTTCCCTAGGCTACCTGCGTAGTTCAACTAAAATTAATATTCTATGACTCTAGGGGAGAAAGCTCCTTTATTATGAGGTGTTTGGACAAAAAAAGAAAAGAGTGGGAATGATACCAATTGCTTAGTTCCCTATTCCCTTCCCCCAGTCTTAGGTACAATTCTTAGGTCTGATGGAGTATGCAGCGTGGACTCTATTTTCTCGTTGTCCTGGGGAGAAGTGGGAGAGTAGCATCAATGCCAGTAGGTGTCATCCTTATAAGATAGATATAATTCAGTTTGGTCATGGACCAAGCTGCTGTTACAGAGACTCAGAAATACAAGCTCAAAGAAGATAAACGTGTACTTTTTTTCCTCACTGAGCATCCTAGAAGTGAGAAGCTGGTAAAGGGTGGATAGATGTTTTTGTTCCATTTCATCCAGGGACACAGCTTTCTTTTATCTGTGGCTCTGTCATCTCCCAGCTGCATGATGGAAGCTGGCTGAAAGCTCATGAGTAAGTTGTTTGGTCAAACACTAGTCTACTTGTTGCTATGAAGTATTTATGTATGATTAGCATTTAAATCAGTTGGCCTTAAGTAAAGCAGGTTACCTCCCATAATGTGGGTGGTCCTTATCGAATTAGTTGAAGGCCTTAAGAGCAAAACCAGAGGTTTGCCAAGGAAAGGTTCTGCCTCCAGACTATAAACAGACATTCTGCCAGAAGTCCTCTCTCTCCCCTACTGCCTGACCTACTGATTTGGGGCATAGGATTGCCAGAATTTCCAGCCCCCTGCCTGAAATGTGGATTTGAGACATAAGATAGCTGGAATTTCCAGCCTGTCACTGGTATTTAGAGTTGTCAGCCTCCACATTCATGTGAGCCAATTCCTCAAAATTAATCTCTCTGTCTCTCTCTCCCTCTCTATGTATATGTGCATATATATGTAAATATATGTGTATATACATACATACATATACATACACATACATATGCTTATATATGTATGTGTAAGATATGTATATAGTTTGAGTAGTACTGGTGTCAGCTCCTGTCTGAATGTTTGGTAGAATTCTGCAGTGAAACCATCCAGGCCAGGGTTTTTATGCTGTTGTCGAGTTGGGAGTTTTTTGTTTTTTTGTTACCTCTTCAATCTCTTCTCTTGTTTTGGGTCTGTTCAGATTTTCTATCTCAGTTTGTGTTATTTTGGGTAGGTTAGCGTGTTCCTGGAAATTTGTCCATTTCCTCTAGGCTATCAAATTTGATGGTGTACAATATTTCATAGTATTCTGTTATGATCCTTTTTATTTTAGTAGGGCCTGTTGTAATGTCCTCCATCTCATTTCTTATTTGGGTTATTTGCTTCCTCTTCTGCTTTTCTTTTGTCACTTTGGCCAGTGGTTTGTTGATTTTATTGATCTTTTTGAAGAACCAACTTTTGGTCTTGTTGATTCTTTCTATTGATCTTCTGTTCTCTATTTATTTCTGCTCTGATCTTTATTTCCTTTCTTCTGTTTCCTATGTGTTTCTTTTGCTGTTCTCTTTCTATTAATTTGAGTTGTAGAGTTAACGTTTTGATTTTGGCCCATTCTTTTTTGATGTGTGTGTTTATTGCTGTAAATCTACCTATGAGCACTGCCTTTGCTGTGTCCCAAAGGTTTTGGTATGATGTGTTTTCATTCTCATTTGATTCTAAGAATTTTTTATTCTCTCTTTGATTTCTTCTGTTACTCCATTATTTTTAAGCAAGGGATTATTCAGTTTCCATGTATTTGGGTTTTTTTCCTTGCTACTTTCATGGCATTGTGATCAGAGAGAATGCTTTGTATTATTTTGATGTTTTGGATTTTACTGAGCGTTGCCTTGGGGCCTAAAATGTGGTCTGTTCTGGAGAATGTTCCATATGCACTGGAAAAGAATGTATACTTTGCTGCTGTTAGGTAGAGTGTTCTATATGTCTATGAAGTCAAGTTGGGTAATTGCGGTCTTTAGATCTTCTGCATCTTTATTAAGTTTCTTTGTAGTTGTTCTGTCCTTCACTGAGAGTGGTATGTTCAAGTCTCCTACAATTATTGTGGAACTATTTCTCTTTTCAGTGCTGTTAGAGTATGTTTCATGCATATTGGAGCCCTGTCATTGCATGCATAGATATTTATTCAGGTTATGTCTTCTTGGTGGATTGGCCCTTTCATTATTACATAAATGTCCTTCCTTGTCTTTTATGGTAGATTTTATATTAAAGTCTATTTTACCTGAGATTAGTATTGCTTTTTTTTTTTTTTTTTGGTTACTGTTTGCTTGATATATTATTTTCTATCCTTTGATTTTTAATATATTTATGTCTTGTGTCTAAGGTGTGTTTCTTATAGACAGTATATTGTTGGGTCCTGTTTTTTTAACCCATTATGCCACTCTCTGTCTTTTTACGGGTACATTTAAGCCATTTACATTCAGTGTGATTATCAATATGTATGAGTTTATTGATGTCATATTCTTGTGTTTTCTTTTTTGTGGTGCTGACATTTTCTCTGATTTTCTTACTTTCCCGTGCTGAGTTCCTTTTGTTTGGAGATTTTCTTTTCATTTCTCTGGTTTTTATAGATTTCGTGTTTAATGAATCTTTTGCTTTCTTCTTTTTTATTTTGATGAATAGGTTAGTTAACTTTCTTTGTGCTTACCTTGAAATTTACCCATATCATCTTTACTTTGAACCAGGCTTTTATTTCTTGATATCACCTTTACTTCCTCTCCAATTGAAAGTTGTATACCTACACCGTTTATTCCCCCTTTTATTGCTTTGATGTTGTTGTCATTTACAGATTGCTTTCTCTGTTTGCCTGTTTTAAGTGTTTTAGCTTTGTTTTATAATTCAGAGTTCTTTACCTAGGTTGGTATCTGGCTGATGCATGCCTGTGTCCTATATTCTGGTTGTTGTCTGATGTTGGTTCTGTGACCAAAGGACCCCCTTTAATATTTCTTGTAAGGTTATTTTAGTTATTATAAATTCCCTTAGTTTTGTTTATCTAGAAATGTCCTACTTTTGCCATCATATTTGAGAGAGAATTTTGCAGGATATATTATTAATTTTACTTGGATCCACAATCAACAGCCATGGAGGCAATAGTCAAGAAATCAAAAGATGCGTTGCATTGGGCAAATCTGCTGCAAAGGAGTTCTTTAAAGAGTTGAAATGCTTCAAGATGTCACCTTGAAGATTAAGGTGCAACTGACCCAAACCATGGTATTTTTAATTGCATCTTATGCATGTGAAAGCTGGACAATGAATAAGAAAGACCAAAGAAGAATCGATGCCTTTCAATTGTGGTGTTGGCGAAGAATACTGAATATAGCATGGACTGCCAAAACAACAAACAAGTCGGTCTTGGAAGAAGTACAACCAGAATGCTCCTTAGAAGCATGGATAGTGAGACTGCGTCTAACATACTTTGGACATGTTGTCAGGAGGGATCAGTCCCTGGAGAAGGACATCATGCTTGGTAAAGTACGGGGTCAGCCAGAAGAGGAAGACCCTCAATAAGATGGATTGAAACAGTGGCTGCAACAATGAGCTCAAGCATAGCAATGATTGTAAGGATGACGCAGGACCAGGCAATGTTTCTTTCTGTGGCACATTGGGTTGCTGTAAGTCAGAACTGACTCAACGACACTTAACAACAACAAGAATTGTTCTTGGTTGGCAATTTTTTTCTTTCAAGGCTTTGGGTATGTCATCCCATTGCTTTCTTGCCTGCATAATCTCTGCTGAATAATCAAAGTTTGGTCTTATTTTTACTCCTTTATAAGTGACTTTTTGTTTTTCTTAAACTTCTCTCAGGATTCTTTGGTTTTGGCAAGTGTAATCATGACATGTACTGGTGACTTTCTTTTGGGACCAATCATATATGCGGTTTGTCGAGCTTCTTTTATATCAGTTTTTTGTCTTTGATAATATTTGGGAAGTTTTCTGTCACCAAATCTTCAACAGTCTTCTCTGTTTTATCTTCCTGTTCTGGAACTCCAACCATGTGCAAATTTTTGCTCTTGATTGTGTCCTGTGTAATTCTTATTTTTCTTCATTGTTTTCTTTAAATTTTCCTCAAACAAAGTGGCATCCATGGCTTTGTCTTCAATCTCGCTGATTCTGTCTTCCATTGTTTCAAATTTGCTTCTAATACCTTCTATTGTTATCCATTTCTGAAATTTTGTTGTTTATCTTCTGCATTTCTAGCTGCTGTTTTTGTATGATTTCTAACTGTTTATTTATTTTGATGTTTTTTTTTCTTGTATTTGTTTCCTGAATTCTTCTATTGGTGTGTCTGTGTTTTCCTTGATTTTGGCTATGTTTTTGTTAGTTTTGTCTGTGTTTTCCTTAATCTCTTTCCTAATCTCTTGGAGAGCCCTAAATATTAGTCTTTTGAATTCCATGTCAGATAGTTTCACTGCCTTTTCTTCTGTTGGAAGGTTATCTGATTTTTTATTTTGATCACTTGTTGGAGCCACCTTGTCTTTCTTATTAATATGTTTTGATGTTGTCTGCTGTCTTGGAGACATGAAGATATTATTTTATTGATTGATTGATTGGATGTTCCTTTGTTTTGTCCTGCTTTTCTGTTTTGTTTTGATATGTGAGGTCAGGCAGGCTGGGTGCACTTTGTCTCTTTCTCATCTTTGGGCACTGTCTTAGTCATCTGGTGCTGTCATAACAGAAAATCCATAAGCAGATGGCTTTAACAAAGAGAAGTTTATTTTCTCACAGTCTAGTAAATTCAAGTGCAAATTCAGCGTGTTGGCTTCAGGGGAGGGCTTTCTCTGTCAGTTGGCTCTGAAGGAAGTTCGAGGAGCTTCTCAGGCACAGGGATCCCGTGTCCAAAGGATGTGCTCTGTTCCTGGTGCTGCTTTCTTGGTGGCATGAGGTCCCCAACTCTCTGCCTGCTTCCCTTTCCTTTTATCTTTCCTTTTATCAGAGATAAAAGGTGGTACAGGCCCCACCCCAGGGAAAATCCCATTACATTGGATGAGGGAGGTGACCTGGGCAAGGGTGGTGTTACAATCCCACCCTAACCCTCTTTAGCAAAAAATTACAATCACTAAAGGGAGGACCACACAATACTGGGAATCATGGCCTAATCAATTTGACACATATTTTGGGGGGGACACAATTCAATCCATGACATTCCACCCTTTGGCCCCCCAAAATCACATCCTTGTAACATGTAAAACATTATTCAACTCATCATATCATAGCAGAAGTCTTAACTCCAAGTCCAAAGTCCAAAAATTCATCTTCATCTGTGAAACTAGTATATAAGTTATTTGCCTCTAAAGGTACAAAGGCAGAACAGACACAAGCTAGACATTTCCATTACAAATTGGAAAAATTGGAGGGAAAGAAGGCATAAAAGGCACCAAGCAAGTCAGCAGAACACATTACATTAGCTCTCGAAGCTTTGAAATTAATCTGCTGTTCTCTGAGACAATTTACACAATGGCCCTGCCCTCCAAACTCTAGGTATTGGCCACACTCTCCAGATTCTGAATGAAGGCCCTTCACCTTGGGCTTCAGCTCTGCCTTCTAGGCCCACTGGGACAGCAACTCTGCTGTCTCGGCTTCAGGTGTGCCACTCTCCTAGTCCACCTGAGTAGCAACTCCACCCATAGAAACACCAGAGGCCATGGCTCCACCCTCTGGAACCCCTGAGGTCATGGCCATACCTTTTGAGACTGAGACAGCTCAGCTTCTTGTGTTCCTTGTCTCTTCAGCTTCTCTTCCCTGGTTTCTTGGCCTCTCACCCTCATCTGCCCTGCTGGGGCAAGTGTTCCAAAGCTCAGTAGCTCCACTGATAAGGCACCTCACACCGCCAGAAGCCTCCTGTGCACAGGCACTCAGCTCTCTCACTCCGTGGGTTGGCTCCAGCGCCAAGTCATGCTGGTCTCCAGGTTCTGCTGCTGCTGCTTCTCTGCCACTGCAGGTTCTTCACTGTGCTGGTCCTCTATCCATTCAGTTTCAAAACCATTTCCACATTTTAGGTATCTGTTAGAGCAGCACCCCACTCTCTTGGTACCAAATTCTGTCTTGATTATCTAGTGCTGTCATAACAGAAATACCACAAGTGGATGGATTTAACAAAGAGTTTTTCTCACAGTCTAGTAAGTTACAGGTCCAAATGCAGGGTGTCAGCTCCAGGGAAAGGCTTTCTCTCTCTGTCGGATCTGGAGGAAGGTCAAGGAACTTCTCAGGCACAAGGAGACCCCATGTCTAAAGGATGTCTTTTTTTTTTTTATGAATTTCAATTTTGTTCTACATTTTTCTCCAGCTCTGTCTGAGACCTTTTATTTTGATTCCTGTCAGAGTGATTGGTGATGGTAGCTGGACATCATCTAGTTCTTCTGGGCTCAGGCTGGTGGTAGCTGTGGTACTTGTGGTCCATTTGGCCTTTGGACTAATATTTCCCTTGTGTCTTTGGTTTTCTTCACTCTCATTTGTTCTGGATGGGATGGGATCGGTAGATATACCTTAGATGGCTGCTTACAAGCTTTTAAGACCACAGATACTACTCACCAAAGTTGGATGTAGAACATTTTCTTTATGAGCTTTGTTACACCAATTAACCTAGAAGACCCCCGCGATGATGGTCCCCAGTCCTCAGCCTCATAACGTAGTGCCTAAGGACGTTTGGATGTGTCTATGAAGCTTCTATGACTTTGACTTGGTCAGTTTGTACTGGCTTCCCCTAAGTTGTGTGCCATCTTTCCCCTCACCAAAGTTAACACTTATGTACTATGTACTTAATGGTTTCCCCTTCCCATCCCTCCCCTACCTCGTAACCATCAAAGATTGTTTCTTTCTGTGTGTAAGGTCTTTGAGTTTTTATAATAGTGGTCTCATACAGTATTTGTCCTTTAGTGATTGGCTTATTTCACTCAGCACAATGCCCTCTAGATTCATCCACTGGTGAGATGTTTTGAAGATTCATCATTGTTCTTTATCATTGCATAGCACTCCGTTGTGTAGCACTCCATTGTGTGTATACCATAATTTCTTTATCCATTCATTTGTTGATGGCACTTAGGTTGTTTCCATTCTTCTTGCTATTGTGAATAATGATGTAATGACAATGGGTATGTAAAAAAATGGCCTGAGGGCAAGGTCTGGCCTCCTCTAACTTCACAAGGGAGAAGGAAACTCAAGATCAAGGGCCAGGGAGATTCCTATGAGGCGGTGGTCAGACATGCCTCCTCTCTTCACCGTCTTTACCAATTCTCACAGCAACTATCCCTCCCGTGACACTCACTACTTCTCTGCTGGGTTTGGTAATTCATTGCAATGGCCACACAGAACTCACAGACCATACTCATGTTTATGGCATTTATTAGGGAAGTAACAGGTTAAAATTCAGGCTCAGGAACAATCAAGAAGACAGCTTTTCCATCAGGACAGCTTCTTCCCAGCCATGCTCACAGGCACACCTCTCCCTGGCCCTCAGTCTCTGCCCAAAGGCACTCAGCTTTCTGTCTTCGTGCCCCAGGAAGACCACTGTGCTGTCTCCTGTCGCTCGGTCTCTCCTGCCACTGCTTCTCATCGTCTTCAGGGTTACAGCTCTCTCTCTCTTCCATCTTGGGTTCCAGGAGTACAGGATCCTGGGTCCAAAGGACATGTTGGCTCCTGGCTGTTCTTCCTTGGTGGTTGTGAAATTTTCTCTTTCTCGTCTCTAGGGTGGCTCATTTCAAACCCAGCAGGATGGCAAAACTGACTAATCTCTTTGGGGGGCCACAATTACCAAATCTGTACAGTTCTGTCCAATCACTTGGGTAGAAGGTACAAGACCATGGTTAGAAAGGCCACACTAAAGTGATCCATCACACCACAGGCCACCCTCTGGCTTTTCTAGCCATGGTTCTTTTATACTTGGAGGATAACACCCCCCTCCCAATCATTTTACCAGTTGAAAGCATTCATTAACAATTGGTCCTTCAGTAGGGCAAAAGAGTCCACTGGGTGAGGTTACTCAGGTACCAGACATTCAGGTTTGCTGTAGGTGTCCATCATATCTGATCAGTGTCTCCAAAAGTCATTTTGGCTTCACCTTTTTTGGTGTCTGATAAAATTTAACTGACAGAAGATTATTTCCTTGCTCTGAAACTCATAAGGTATCAACATAACAAAGCTTTTAAGGGACTTAAGATTCAGCCACTGTACTTGAGTCCAGCAGTGGCTCCCCCTTAGTACACTCTTTCACAGTTACAGCTTCTACAATTACAGTTTTTACAGTCACAATTAACCCTTTTAACAATCAGCACTCACAGCTGAATCATGTAATCCCATCAGTATCCTCCCCCACACTTTCTTCCCCAGACCCATTAGGAAAAGAGGAGACTATTTAATGGGAATCTTCCCTTGTCCTCCTCATTTAATGCAAACACACCCACAAAGGCATGTAATCCAGCCACTTCATGCCTTTGTCTCCCCCACTTTTTTAGATAGCCAGTGTTTATATTACCCGTCACTATAAAACCAGTACTCTGAGGAGATAAGTGTGTTCCTTGGTCTTGAAGAATCTTCTGTTCCAGTTGGAACTTTGAGTATATGCATCCATAAGCAAAGTTCAGTCCAGAGCAAGCCATCTAATTGTGGCAATCTATACCAGCTCACTGTGTCAAACATCTTTCTCTTCATTCGGTTGGGTTCTGGTCAGCTTACTGCTAGCCATTTGTCATGGACTGAATTGTGTCCCCCCAAAATATGTGTCAACTTGGTTAGGCCATGATTCTCAGTATTGTATGATTGCCCACCATTTTGTCATTCGATGAGATTTTCCTATGTGTTGCAAATCCTATCACTATGATGTAATAAGATGGATTAGTGGCAGTTATATTGGTGAGATCTACAAGATTAGATAGTGTCTTAAGCCAATCTCTTTTGAGATATAAAAGAGAGAAGCAAGCAGAGAGACAGGGGACCTCATACCACCAAGAAAGCAGTTCCGGGAGCAGGGTGTGTCCTTTGGACCTGAGGTTCCTGCACTGAGATGCTCCCAGACCAAGGGAAGACTGATGCATCACAAGGACCTTCCTCTAGAGCAGACGGAGGGAGAAAGCCTTCCCCTGGAGCTGGCACCCTGAATGCAGACTTCTAGACTACTGGACTGTGAGAGAAACAATTTCTCTTGTTAAAGCCATCCACTTGTGATATTTCTGTTGTAGCAGCACTAGATGACCAGACACCATCCAAGTTAGATCATAATGGGCAGCAGCCTCAGGCTCGAGAGTTCACACACCTTCTGGCACTTCAGACAGCCCCTTCACACACTCTCATCCTTAGCCCCCTTGGGCTAGGTCAAAGGATTCCATCTATAAACTTAGGAGTTCATACACAACTCCCTTTACCTCTGACCTGTCAGTCATTCCTCTTACTCTCTCATCCCTGACCCCCTGTGGGCTGGGTCAACAGGTGCCAATGGAACATGCCCAAATTCAGCCCATCTCTTCATTGCTGCACTTCCCCCACTTCCACTCATGAGTGGACCCAGGTAGTCACCACAAATGAGCAGATCAACCTGTCTACTCACTGGTTCTCTTTAACTTCTAGTCTTGGAAGGGGGTTCCTTCGAAAGGATTCTGACTTTTCCTGCCTTGATGCATCCAACAGCAAACTACTTGCTTGAAATTCAAAGAGCAAAACAGTCACTTTTTTCCTTCTGCAGATCCTGCCTTCAAATGCAAATCTCCAGTTCTCTCAGCAATTCTAGGCAGTTCTGCATGCCTTTTTTAATTCAAAATCTGGGTGGGGCTCAGGTTTTCAACCTAAGCCCCCACTCTATACACAGGGCTACCACATTCAAACAGCTTGCATTTCCCTCGGGCAAATTCTAGTTCTCCTTTTAGCATATCCAATTAAATAGTGGCTGAAGGCAGAGTTATAAGCTCACTGTAATCTATAATACCCAATATTCATTTCTTTCATACATTCAGGTCTGTTTTGCAACACTAAGTAGGAGAAAAATATTCAATATCCATCATACGTTCAGATACACACATAATCTTAAACATATATCCCTTTTAAAAACACTCCAGAGTAGGAGGTGGAGCCAAGATGGCGGAATAGACAGATGCTTCTGGAGAGCCCTCTTTACAAAAAAAAACTGAAAAAACAAGTGAAATGAGTACATTTATGACAAGCTAAGAGCCCTGAGCATCAAAGGCAAGCTTAGAAAACTAACAGAGGGGCAGTGGGTGGAAGAGATGGTTCAGAAGCGGAGAGGAGTTACCGGACCTGAATTGTGGGGAGCCCTCAGACACCATTCCCAGAACCGTGGTGGCAGGATGGTACTAGCAGTTGATTGTAGTTTCCTCAGGGATAAGCAGCCAGCCACAGCGGCTACTCACACCCCTGGAGCCAGAGAAGAAAGGCGCTCTCAGCAAAAGCTAAGTACTTGTGTATAATTTAACATGCTCCCCCACCCTCAAGCCAGCTTCAGTGGCTGAATCCCCTGGGCGTGACATAGGCACTGTTGAGTGCCTACAGCCATCCTCCCGGACTTGGAGAAGGAAAAAAATTGCATTTGGGGGAAAAGATAATTTGCCAGCTCCACTAACTGGAGGAGCTCAGAACAGAAGTGGTTCCTGTCCAGGCATAAATAGTCTGTGGACTTTAAGCACATTTCCATCTGATGGACCTGTGTGGGCCTATTTCAGGGGAATAGGTCCTTGTTGGCAGACTCCAACCATTTCAGCTGTGCAGTGGTGAGGTGGGTGTTTTTATGTTTGACATTGCTTTGCCTATTAAACAGGATCCTCACCTACGCACATCAGGGGCCTAAGATCTGGTAGCTCTGCTCAGGTCACCCAGCCCCCTGCAACAGGCGTTCAAGGATAACTGGTACCTCCCAGTCCTTACAACCAAAAACACTGCGTATGCATTGTCCGTCTGCAGAACCCACCCACATGCATGCTCTAGGGAACAGGGACATGCTTTCCTCAGAGACACTCGGAGGTCAGTTCTCAGTCCCCTGCCTTGTTCAGAGCATGACCCATGCTGCAACCAGATACCGGTACCTATACCAATCATCCCTGCCCCTCTAAGACTCTAGGACGGAACCTGTACCACACACTTGATGATCAGGTACCTGGACACCTGAACTGAATTCATACAAGAAAAGCGAAAGGACTCCTAGACTAATATACCTGATAAAAGCTCTAGCCATCTGAGGACAGGACCTCAGAGCTCAAAGGGTGAAAATAATCAAGGTAGCTCACTCAAGCAACCCATTTGGGCATATCAAAACAAAACAAAGCCAGCAGCTATGACACAGTAAGCAAACATAAACTAATACAATAACTTATAGATGGCTCAGAGATAAAAGTCAATATCAAGTCACATAAAGAAACAGACCATGATCACCACAACAGGCTCTCAAAGCAAAGGATCCAGGGATCTCCTAAATGAAAGTGCATTCCTGGAATTACCAGAGGCAGAATACAAAAGTTTAGTATATATAGAACCTTTCAAGACATCAGGAAGGAATAGAGGAAATACACAGAATAAGCCAAGGAACACACAGATAAAGCAACTGAAGAAATTAGAAAGATTATTCAGGAACATAATGAAAAATTTAATAAGCTGGAAAAATCCATAGACAGACAGCAATCAGAAATTCAGAAGATTAACAATAAAGTTACAGAATTAGACAATTCAGTAGAAAGTCAGAGGAGCAGAATTGGGCAAGCAGAAGCCAGAATTTCTGAACTTGAAAATAAATCACTTGGCATGAATATAATTGAAGAAAAATTAGATAAAAGAATTAAAAAATATGAAGAAACCTTAAGAATCATGTGGGACTCTATCAAGAGAAATAACCTATGAGTGATTGGAGTACCAAAACAGGGAGGGATAACAGAAAATACAGAGAGAATTGTTGAAGATTTGTTTGCAGAAAACTTCCCTGATATTGTGATAGATGAGAAGATATCTATCCCGGATGCTCATCGAACTCCACATAAGGTAGATCCGAAAAGAAAGTCACCAAGACATAATCAAACTTACCAAAAGCAAAGATAAAGAGAGAATTATAAGAGCAGCTAGGGATAAATGAAAAGTCACCTACAAAGGAGAGCCAATAAGAATAAGCTAGGACTATTCGGCAGAAACCATGCAGGCAAGAAGGCGATGGGATGACATATTTAAAAAATTGAAGGAAAAAAATTGCCTGCCAAGAATCATATATCTGTCAAAACTGTCTCTTAAACATGAAGGTGAAAATAAGACATTTCCAGATAAACACAAGTTTAGGGAATTTGTAAAAACCAAGCCAAAACTACAAGAAATACTGAAGGGAGTTCTTTGGTTAGAAAATCAATAACATCATGTATCAACCCAAGACTAGAACACTGGGCAGAGCAACCAGAAGTCAACCCAGACAGGGAAATCCAAAAAAAGAAAGCAAGATTATATAAAAAAAAGCCCAAAACAGGGTAACGGCAATGTTATTATATAAAGGAAGACAACATTAAAATAATAAACAGGGACTAAGAAATGTAATCATACACCTTCCATATGGAGAGGAAGATACGGTGATACAAAGAAATAAAAGTTAGTTTTAAATTTAGAAAAATAGGGGTAAAAATAAGGTAACCACAAAGGAGACAAACTATCCTACTCATCAAAATAAAATACAAGGGAAAAATACAGATTCAGCAGAAACAAAATCAACAGCAAGAAATATGAGGAAAGGACAATATATAAAGAAAATCTACTCAGCACATAAAATCAAGTGGGAAAAAGAAACTCTCGACACACAAAAAAAGACATCAGAATGATAGCACTAAATTCATACCTATCCATAATTACCCTGAATGTCAATGGACTAAATGCACCAATAAAGAGACAGAGAGTGGCAGAATGGATTAAAAAATAAGATCGGTCTATTTTTTTTTTTTATATGCTGCCTACAAGAGACACACTTGAGACTTAGAGACACAAACTAAAACTCAAAGTATGGAAAAATATATCAAGCAAACAACAATCAAAAAAGGGCAGGAGTGGCAATATTAATTTCTGACAAAATAGACCTTAAAGTTAAATCCATCATAAAGAGTAAGGAAGGACACTATATAATGATTAAAGGGAAAATACACCAAGAACATATAACCATATTAAATATTTATGCACCCAATGACAGGGCTGCAAGATACATAAAACAAACTGTATCAGCATGGAAAAGTGAGATAGACAGCGCCACAATAATAATAGGAGACTTCAACACACCACTTTCAGTGAAGGACAGGGCAACCAGAAAGAATCTCAATAAAGACATGGAAGATCTAAATGCCACAATCAACCAACTTGACCTCATAAGCATATACAGAACACTCTGCCCAACAGCAACCAAGTATACTTTCTTTTCTAGTGCACATGGAACATTCTCTAGAATAGACCACATATTAGGTCATAAAGCAAGCCATAGCAGAATCCAAAACATTGAAATATTACAAAGCATCTTCTCTGATCATAAGGCCATAAAAGTGGAAATAAGTAACAGGAAAAGCAGGGAAAAGAAATGAAACAGTTTGTAACTGAACAATACCATGCTCAAAAAAGACTGGATTATAGAAAACATTAAGGATGGAATAAAGAAATTCAGAATACAATGAGAATGAAAACACTTCCTAACAGAAATTTTGGGACACAGCAAAAGCAGTGTTTAGAGGCCAATTTATATCAATAAATGCACTCATACAAAAAGAAGAAAGGACCAAAATCAAAGAATTATCCCTACAACTTGAACAAATAGTGAGCAAGAAAAGAAACCCACAGGCCCCAGAAGAAAACAGATAATAAAAATTAGAGCTGAACTAAATGAAACAGAAAACAGAAAAACAATTGAAAGAATTAACAAGACCAAAAGCTGGTTTTTTGAAAAACTCAACAAAATTGATAAACCACTGGCCAAACTGACAAAAGAAAAACAGGAGAGGAAGCAAATAACCTGATTAAGAAATGAGTTGGGTGATATTACAACAGACTGAACTGAAATTAAAAGAATCATGTCAGATTACTATGAAAAACTGTACTCAAACAAATTTGAAAACCTAGAAGAAATGGATGAATTCCTAGAAACACACTACCTACCTGAATTAACATAAACTGAGGGAGAACAACTAAATAGGCCCATAACAAAAGAAGAGATTGAAAAAGGTAATCAAAAAACTCACAACAAAAGAAAGCCCTGGTCCGGAGGGCTTCACTGCAGAGTTCTACCAAACATTCAGAGAAGAGTTAACACCACTACTACTAAAGGTATTTCAGAGCATAGAAAAGGATGGAAAACTACCAAATTCATTCCATGAAGCCACCATATCCCTGATACCATAACCAGGTAAGACACCACAAGAAAAGAAAATTATAGACCTATATCCCTCACTCCTTGGAAAACTCTATGGGGCAGTTCTACTCTGTTCTCTAGGGTTGCTATGAGCCGGAATCGACTCGACGGCACTGGGTTTGGGTATCCCTCATGAACGTAGATGCAAAAATCCTCAACAAAATTCTAGCCAATAGAATTCAACAACATATCAAAAAAATCACTCACCATGACCAAGTAGGATTCACACCAGGTATGCAGGGATGGTTCGATATTAGATAAACAATTAATGTAATCCACCACATAAATAAAACAAAGACAAGAATCACATGATTTTATCAACCGATGGAGAAAAGGCATTTGACAAAGTTCAACACCAATTCATGATAAATACTCTCAGCAAAATAGGAATAGAAGGAAAATTCCTCGACGTAATAAAGGGCATTTATACAACACCAATAGCCAACATCACCCTAAATGGAGAGAGCCAGAAAATATTCCCATTGAGACAGGGAACCAGACAAGATGCCCTTTAGCACCATTCTTATTGTACATTGTGTTGGAGGTCCTAGCCAGAGCAATTAGGCTAGATAAAGAAATAAAGGGCATCCAGATTCGCAAGGAAGAAGTAAAAGTATCTCTATTTGCAGATTACATGATCTTATACACAGAAAACCTTAAGGAATCCTCCAGAAAACTACTGGAACTAATAGAAGAGTTCAGCAGAGTATCGGGATACAAGATAAACATACAAAAATAAGTTGGATTCCTCTACACCAACAAAAAGGACATCGAAGAGGAAATCGCCAAATCAATGTCATTTACAGTAGCCCCCAAGAAGATAAAATACTTAGGAATAAATCTTACCAGAGATGTAAAAGACTTATAAAAAGAAAACTACAGTACACTTCTGCAAGAAACCAAAATAGACTTACAGAAGTGGAAGAACATACCTTGCTCGTGGGTAGGAAGTCTTAACATAATAATGTCTATTCTACCAAAAGCGATCTATACATTTAATGCAATTCCGATCCAAATCCCAATGGCTTCTTTAATGAGCTGGAGAAACAAATCACCAACCTCATATGGAAGGGAAAGAGGCACCAGATAAATAAGGCATTACTGAAAAAGAAGAACAAAGTGGGAGGCCTTACTTTACCTGATTTTAGAACCTATTATACTGCCACAGTAGTCAAAACAGCCTAGTACTGGAACAACAACAGATGCATGGACCAATGGAACAGAATTGAGAATCCAGACATAAATCCATCCACATATGAGCAGTTGATATTTGACAAAGGCCCCAAAACAGTTAAATGGGGAAAAGACAGTCTTTTGAAGAAATGGTGCTGGCATAACTGGATATCCATCTGCAAAAAAATGAAACAAGACCCATACCTCCCTCCATGCACAAAAACTAACTCAAAATGGATCAAAGACCTAAATATAAAATCTAAAACGATAAAGATCATGGAAGAAAAAATAGGGACAACGTTAGGAGCCCTAATACATGGCATATAAAAAAAAATTTACAGTATATAAAACATTATTAAGAATGCAGAAGAAAAACTAGATAACTGGGAGCTCTAAAAATCAAACACCTCTACTCATCCAAAGACTTCGCCAAAAGAGTAAAAAGACTACCTATAGGATGGGAAAAAATTTTTAGCTATGACACATCTGATCAGCGCCTGATCTCTAAAATCTACATGATACCACAAAAACTCAAATAGAAAAAGACAAATAACCCAATTAAAAAATGGGCAAAAGATATGAATAGACACTTCACTAAAGAAGACATTCAGGTAGTTAACAGGTATATGAGGAAATGTTCACGATCATTAGCCATTAGAGAAATGCAGATCAAAACTAGAACGAGATTTCATCTCACTCTTTTGGTATTAATCCAAAAAACACAAAATAAGAAATGTTGGAGAGGCTGTGGAGAGATTGGAACACTTCTACACTGCTGGTGAGAATGCAAAAATGGTAAAACCACTTTGGAAATCGATTTGGCGCTTCCTTAAAATACGATCCAGCAATCCCACTCCTTGGAATATATCCTAGAGAAATAAGAGCCTTTACACGAACAGATATATGCACACCCGTGTTTATTGCGGCACTGTTTACAATAGCAAAAAGATGGAAGCAACCAAGGTGCCCGTCAACGGATGAATGGATAAATAAATTATGGTATATTCACACAATAGAGTACTATGGATCGATAAAGAACAGTGAGGAATCTGTGAAACATTTCATAACATGGAGGAACCTGCAAGGCATTATGCTAGGTGAAATTAGTCAGTTGCAAAAGGACAAATATTGTATAAGACCACTATTATAAGAACTTGAGAAATAGTTTCAACTGAGAAGAAAACATTCTTTTGTGGTTACGAGAGGTGGGAGGGAGGGAGGGTGGGAGAGGGGTATTCACTAATTAGAGAGTAGATAGGAACTACTTTAGGTGAAGGGAAAGACAGTATACATTACAGGGGATGTCAGCACATCTGGACTAAACCAAAAGCAGTTTCCTGAATAAACTGAATGCTTCAAAGGCCAGCGTAGCAGGGGCAGAGGTCTGGGGACCATGGTTTCAGGGGACATCTAAGTCAATTGGCATAAGAAAATCTATTTAGAAAGCATTCTGCATCCCACTTCGAAGCGTGGCTTCCGAGGTCTTAAACGCTAGCAAGCAGCCATCTAAGATGCATCAATGAGTCTTAACCCACCTGGATCAAAGGAGAATGAAGAACACCAAGGACACAAGGCGATTACGAGCCCAAGAGACAGAAAGGGCCACATGAATTAGAGACTACATCATCCTGAGACCAGAAGAACTAGATGGTGCCTGGCTACAACTGATGACTGCACTGACAGGGAACACAACAGAGAACCCCTGAGGAAGCAGGAGAGCAGTGGGATGCAGACACCAAATTCTAATAAGACCAGATTTAATGGTCTGACTGAGCCTAGAAGGACCCTGGTGGTCATGTTCCCCAGACCTTCTGTTGGCCCAGGACAGGAACCATTCCCGAAGCGAACTCTTCAGACATGGAGTGGACTGGACAATGGGTTGGAGAGGGATGCTGGTGAGGAGTGAGCTTCTTGGATCAGGTGGACACTTGAGACTATGTTGGCATCTCCTGCCTGGAGGAGGGATGAGAGGGTAGAGGGGGTTAGAAGCTGGTGAAATGGACATGAAAAGAGAGAGTGGAGGAAGGGAGCAGGTTGTCTCATTAGGGGGAGAGCAATTGGGAGTATGTAGCAAGGTATATATAAGTTTTTGTGTGAGAGACTTACTTGATTTGTAAACTTTCCCTGAAAGCACAGTAAAAATTAAAAAAAATATTCCAGTTGCATCTTCTCTTCTCTACCTATCCTCTATTTTCCTATTCATATGCATATGGCCTTGGGCCACTCGCTGGATGGAACTAGAAGACCCTGGCCCCCTATCAGCCTTCCCTTTTATCAGTCCTGGCTTTTTCCCCAGACCACTCTAGTTGGGGCTTCTCTCCCCTCAGCTGCAGCATAACCTTTCCTTCAGTCATTACAGGCAACAACAACCAAAGGAACCATCCAAGAAATCAAAAGTTTCACTTCACAAGCCACTTCATTCCTTCTCTTACAAAGTTGCATGCTCGCATGAGTCTGGACCCATTGCAAAGAATCCCGCTTCTGACATCTCCTGCAAAAATGGCTTGGGGGGCAGCGTCTGACACCCTTTAACTTCACAAGGGGGAAGGAGACTCAAGATCAACAGCCCAAGTTAGATTCCTATGAGGCAGCAGTCAGACATGCCTACTCTCTTCACCATCTTTACCAATTCTCATACCAACCATTTCTCCCATGACCCTCTGTACTTCTCTGCTGGCTTTGATAATTCATTGCAATGGCCACACAGAACTCCCAGTCCGTACTTACGCTTATGGGTTTTATTAGGGAAGTAACAGATTACAATTCAGGCTCAGGAACACTCAATAAAACAGTTTTTTCCATCAGGACAGCTTCTTCCCAGCTGTGCTTGCAGGTATACCTCTCTGGCCTTCGGTCTCAGCCCAAAGGCACTCAGCTTTCTCTGTGGGCAGGGAAGCCCACTGCACTGTCTCCTGCTGCAGTCTTTGCTGCCAGGTTTCTCCTGACACCACTTCTCACTGTCTGCAGGGTTAGTGCTTCCTCTCTCTCAGTTTCTGCTTTCAGGAGCTTCTTAGTGCAAGGACCCCTGGTCCAAAGATGTGCTGGCTCCTGGCTGTTCTTCCTTGGTGGTGGTGGAATATTCTCTTCGCCTCGTCTGGGGTGGCTTATTTCAAACCTAGCAGGATGGTGAAACTGGCCAACTTTTTTGTTGTTGTCAGGTGGCTTTGAGTTGGTTCTGACTCATAGTGACCCCATGTACAACAGAACGAAATACTGCCCAGTCCTGTGCCATTCTCACAATCATTGTTATGCTGGAGCCCATTGTTGCAGCCACTATGCCAGTCCATCTTGTTGAGGGTCTTCCTCTTTTTCCCTGCCCCTCGACTTTACCAAGCGTGATGTTCTTCTGCAGGGACTAATGCCTCCTGATAACATGTCCAAAGCATGTGAGGCAATGTCTCATCATCCTTGCTTTTAAGGGACATTCCGGCTGTACTCTCTCCAAGAGAGATTTGTTTGTTCTTTTGGCAGTCTGTGGTATATTCAATATTCTTCGCCAACACCACAATTCAAAGGCGTCAGTTCTTCGGTCTTCCTTATTCATTGTGCAGCTTTCACATGCATATGAAGCAATTGAAAACACCATGACATGGGTCAGGTGCACTGTCTTAGTTATCTAGCGCTGCTACACCAGAAATACCACAAAGGAATGGCTTTAACAAAGAGAAATTAATTTTCTCACAGTCTAGTAAGCTAGAGGTGCAATTTCAGGGTGTCAGCTCCAGGGGAAGGCTTTCTCTCTCTTTTGGCTTTGGAGGAAAGTCCTTCCCATCAATCTTCCGCTGGACTAGGAGCTTCTCTGCACAAGAACCCTGGGTTCAAAGGACATGCTCTGCTCCAGGCACTACTTTCTTGGTGGTATGAAGTCCCCCTGCCTCTCTGCTAGCTTCTGTCTTTTATATCCCAAAAAGGATTGGCTCAAGACACAGTCCAGTCTTGTAGATTGAGTCCTGCCTCATTAACATAACTGCTGCCTATCCCACCTTATTAACATCACAGATGTAGGATTTACAACATATAGGAAAATCACACCAGATGACAAAATGGTGGACAATCACACAATACTGGAAGTCATGGCCTAGCCAAACTGATAACACATGTTTTTTTGGGACACAGTTCAATCCATGACATTCCACACTTTGGCCCCCCAAAATTCATGTCCTTGCCACATGTAAAACATATTCTCCCCATCATATCATAAGTCTTAACTCCAAAATCCAAAAATTCCTCTTCATCTGTGAAATCTAGAATACAAGTTGTCAGCTTCCAGATGTACAATGGCAGAACATGCACAAGCTAGGCATTTCCATTACAAATGGGAGAAACTGGAGGGAAAGAAGGCATAACAGACACCAATCAAGTCAGCAGAACGCAGCAGAACACATTACATTAGCCCTCAAGGCTTTGAAAATAATCCTGTGTTCTCTGAGACATTTACACAATGGCCCTGCCCTCCAGACTCTATGTATTGGCCACACTCTCCAGATTCTGAATGGAGGCCCCTGGGCCCTGGGCTTCATCTCTGCCTTCCAGGCCCACTGGGATGGCAACTCTCCTCCTTTGGCTTTAGGCGCACCATTCTCCTAGTCCATCTGAGCAGCGACTCCACCCTTAGAAACACCAGAGGTCATGGCTCCACCCTTTGAAACCGCAGAGGTTGTGGCCATACCTTTTGAGACTGAGGAATCTCAGCTTCCTGTGCGCCGTGTCTCTTCAGCTTCTGTTTCCTGGTTCCTCGGCCTTTAGGCACCTCAGGCCTCTCTGCCTATGTCTTTTGTGCTGGGGCAAGTGTTCTAGAGCTCTGTAGCTCCACCAATAAGTGCCTGGAGGCAGCCCACTCCACCAGTAAACTTCAGCCAGAAGGCACTAAGCTCCCTTGCTCCGTGGGTTGGGTCCTGTGGTGGCTGGCACTGGTCTCCTGGTTCTGCTGCTGCTGGTTCTCTGCTGCTGCTGGTCCTCTGCTGCTGCTTCTCATCATCTGCGCTGTCTTTGGTGTTAACAGCTCTCTTCTCTTCCTTCTGAGTCCTTATCCATTCATTTTCAAAACTGCTTCCACATTTTAGGTATCTGTTAGAGCAGCACCCCACTCTCTCCATACCTAATTCTGTCTTAGTTACCTAGTGCTGCTATAACAGAAATACCACAACTGGATGGCTTTAACGAAGAGAATTTTTTTTCTCTCACAGTGTAGTAGGCTAGATGTCCAGTTTCACTGTGCCAGCTCCAGGGGAAGGCTTTCTCTCTCTGTCGGCTCTGGAGGAAGGTCCTTTTCATCAATCTTGCTCTGGAGTAGGAGCTTCTCTGCACAGAAACCCCAGAAACAAAGGACTTGCTCTGCTCCCAGCACTGCTTTCTTGGTGGTATGAGTTTCCCCTGTTTCTCTGATAGCTTCTCTTTTTTATGTCTCGAGAGAGAATGGCTCAGACACAATCCAATCTCGTAGATTGAGTCCTGCCTCATTAACATAACTGGTGAATATTCCAATTCATTACCATCATAGATATAGGATTTACAACATATAGGATAATCGTATCAGATGACAAAATGGTGGACAATACTGAGAATCATGGCCTAGCCAATTGATGCACATATTTTTGGGGGACACATGCAATCCATGACATGTACCTTATTCTTCAAGGTGCAATCTTTGCTTTTTAATGTGGTCTTTTGCAGCAGATTTGCCCAATTCAATGTGTTTGGTTTCTTGACTGCTGCTTCCATGGTTACTGATTGTGGATTCAAGTAAATTGAAATCCTTGACATCTTCAATCTTTTCTTCATTTATTATGATGTTGCTTATTGGTCCAGTTGTGAGGGTTTTTTTTTTTTTCTCTTCATGTTGAGGTGTAATCCATACTACAGGTTATAGTCTTTAATCTTCACCAGTAAGTGCTTCAAGTCCTCTTCACTTTCAGCAAGCAAGATTGTGTGTGTCTGGGTAATGCAGGTTGTTAACGAGACTTTCTTCCTCCAATCCTGATGCCATGTTCTTCTTCACATAATCCAACTTCTTGGATTATTTGCTTAGCATACAGATTGAATAAGTATGGTGAAAGGATACAACCCTGACTTTAAACCACGCAGAATCCCCTTGTTCTGTTCAAATGACTGCCTCTTGATCAATGTACAGCACAATTAAGTGTTCTGGAATTGCCATTCTTCACACATAAGTGTGTTATGATCCACACAGTTGAATGCCTTTGCATAGTCAGTAAAACATAGCTAAACATCTTTCTGGTATTCCCTGTTTTCAGCCAGGATGCAGACATCAGCAATGATACCGCTTTTTCCACATCGTCTTCTGAGTGTGACTTGAATTTCTGGCAGTTCTCTCTCCATGTACTGTTTCAGCCACTTTTGAACGGTCTTCAGCAAGATTTTATTTGCACATGATATTAATGGTATTATACGATAATTTCCGCATTTGGTTGGATTACCTTTCTTTGGAATAGGCATAAATATGGATCTCTTCAAGTCGGTTGGCTACGTAGCTGTCTTCCAAAATTCTTGGCACAGGCAAGTGAGCACTTCTAGTGCTGCATCTGTTTGCTGAAATATCTCAGCAGATATTCTGTCAATTCCCGAAGCCTTGTTTTTCACCAATGCCTTCCATGCAGCTTGGACGTCTCCTTCAATATCAACAGTGCCTAATCATATGCTGCCTCCTGAAATGGATGAACGTCGACCAATTTCTTTTGGTACAGTTACTCTGTGTATTCCTTCCATCTTCTTTTGATGCTTCCTGCATTGTTTGATATTTTCCCCGTAGAATCCTTCAATATTGCAATTCACGTCTTGGATTTTTTCTTCAGTTCCTTCAGCTTGAGGAATGCTGAGCGTGTTCTTCTATTTTGGTTTTCTAACACCAGGTCTTTGCACATGTCATTATAATACTTTACTTTGTCTTCTTGAGCCATCCTTTGAAATATTCTGTTCAGCTATTTTACTTCATCATTTCATCCTTTAGCTTTAGCTACTCTGTGTTCAAGAGCAACTTTCAGAGTCTCTTCTGACACCCATTTTGGTCTATTCTTTCTTTCCTATCCTTTTTAGTGACCCTTGCTTTTTTCATGTATGATGTCCTTGATGTCATTCCACAACTTGTCTGGTCTTCAGTCATTAGTGTTCAATGCATCAAATCTGTCCTTGAGATCCTCTCTAAATTCAGATGAGATATACTCAAGGTCATACTTTGGCTCTTGTGGATTTGCTCTAACTTTCTTCAACTTCAACTTGCATATGAGCAACTGATGGATTGTTCTGCAATTGGCCCCTGACCTTGTTCTGACTGATGATATTGAGCTTTCCCATCGTCTCTTTCCACAGATGTAGTCAATTTGATGCCTGTGTATCCCATCTGGTGAGGTCCTTGTGTATAGTCACCGTTTATGTTGTTGAAAAAAGATATTTGCAATGAAGAAGTTGTTGGTCTTGCAAAATCTATCATGTAATCTCTGGATTGTTTCTATCATCTAGGCCACAATTCCCAACTACCAATACTTATTCTTTGTTTCCAACTTTCTCATTCCTATCACCAGTAATTATCAATGCATCCTGATTGCATGTTTGATCAATTTCAGACTGCAGAAGTTGGTAAAGATCAACAACTTCTTCATCTTTGGCCTTTGTGGTTGGTGCATAAATTTGAATAATAGTCATATTAACTGGTCTTCTTTGTAGGCATGTGGATATTATCCTATCATTGACAGCGTTGTACTTGATGACAGGTCTTGCAACGTTCCCTTTGAAGATGAATGCAATGCCATTTCTCTTCAAGTTGTCATTCCTGGCATAGTAGACTATACCCAAAACCAGTGCTGTCAACTATATGATTGTTAAATTCAAAATGGCCAATACCAGTTCATTTCAGTTCATTAATGCCTAGGATATTGATGTTAATGCATTACGTTTTTGACGATTTCCACTTTTCCTAGATTCATACATTGTACATTCCATGTTCCAATTATTAATGGCTGATTGAAACTGTTTCTTCTCATTTTGAATCATGCCACATCAGCAAGTAAAGGTCCCAAAAGCTTGATTCCATCTAAGTCATTAAGGTCGACTCTACTTTGAGGAGGAAGCTCTTCCCTAGTCGCATTTTGAATGCCTTTCAACCTGAGGGCCTCATCTTCCAGCACTATATCAGACAATGTTCCTCTGCTATTCATAAGGTTTTGGGGTCTGCATCCCACTGCTCTCCTGCTCCCTCAGGGGTTCCCTGTTGTGTTTCCTGTCAGGGCAGTCATCGGTTGTAGCCGGGAACCACCTAGTTCTTCTGGTCTCAGGCTGTTGTAGTCTCTAGTTTATGTGGTCCTTTCTGGCTCTTGGGCTCGTGATTACCTTGTGTCCTTGGTGTTCTTCATTCTCCTTTGATCCAGGTGGGTTGAGACCAATTGATGCATCTTAGATGGCTGCTTGCTAGTGTTTAAGACCCCAGACGCCTATCTCCAAGGTGGAATGCAGAATGGTTTCTTAATAGATTTTCTTATGCCAATTGACTTAGATGTCCCCTGAAACCATGGTCCCCAAACCCCCACGCTTGCTACGCTGGCCTTCGAAGCATTCAGTTTATTCCAGAAACTTCTTTGCTTTTGGTTTAGTCCAGTTGTGATGACCTTGCCTGTATTGTGTGTTGTTTTTCTTGTCACCTAAAGTAGTTCTTATCTACTATCTAATTAGTGAATATACCTCTCCCTCCTTCCCTCCCTCCCTCGCCCTTCTTCCTAACCATCAAAAAATCTTTTCTTCTCTGTTTAAACTATTTCTCGGGTTCTTATAAGAGTGGTCTTATACAATATTTGACCTTTTGCAACCGACTGATTTCACTCAGCATAATGCCTTCCAGATTCCACGATGTTATGAAATGTTTCACAGATTCCTCAGATTCCTCACTGTTCTTTATCGATGCTTAGTATTCCATTGTGTGAATATACTATAATTTATTTATCCATTCATCCATTGATGGGCACCTTGGTTGCTTCCACCTTTTTGCTATTGTAAACAGTGCTGCGATGAACATGGGTGTGCATATATCTGTTGATGTAAAGGCTCTTATTTCTCTAGGATATATTCCAAGGAGTGGGATTGCTGGATTGTATGGTAGTTCCATTTCTAGCATTTTAAAAAAAATGAGGAAGTGCCAAATCGATTTCCAAAGTGGTTGTACCATTTGACATTCCCACCAGTAGTGTATAACTGTTCCAGTCTCTCCACAACCTCTCCAACATTTATTATTGTGTGTTTTTCAGATTAATGCCAGCCCTGTTGGAGTGAGATTGGATCTCATTGTAGTATTGATTTGCGTTTCTCTAATGGCTAATGATCGAGAGCATTTTCTCATGTATCTGTTAGCTACCTGAATGTCTTCTCTAGTGAAGTGTTTGTTCATAACTTTTGCCCATTTTTTAATTGGGTTATTTATCTTTTTGTAGTTGAGTTTTTGCAGTATCATGTAGATTTTGGAGATCTGGCACTGATCAGTAATCTCATAGCTAAGAACTTTTTCCCAGTCTGTAGGTAATCTTTCTACTATTTTGGCGAAGTCTTTGGATGAGCATAGGTGTTTGATTTTAAGGAGCTTCCCATTATCTAGTTTTTTTTTTCTGCATTGTTAGTAATGTTTTGTATACTGTTTATGCCATGTATTCGGGCTCCTAAGGTTGTCCCTGTTTTTTCTCCCATGATCTTTATTGTTTTAGATTTTATATTTAGGTCTTTGGTCTATTTTGAGTTGGTTTTTACATGGTGTGAGGTATGGGTCTTGTTTCATTTTTTTGCAGATGGATATCCGGTTATGCCAGCACCATTTGTTAGAAAGACTGTCTTTTCCCCATTTAACTGATTTGGGGCCTTTGTCAAAAATCGACTGCTCATATGTGGATGGATTTATGTCTGGATTCTCAATTCTGTTCCACTGGTCCATGTATCTGTTGTTGTACCAGTACCAGGCTGTTTTGACTACTGTGGCATATAGTATGTTCTAAAATCAGGTGGAGTGAGGCCTCCCATTTCGTTCTTCTTTTTCAGTAATGCTTTACCTATTGGGGGCCTCTTTCCCTTCCATATAACTTGGTGATTTGTTTCTACGTCTCACTGAAGAATGTCGTTGAAATGTGGATCAGAACTGCATTAAATCTATGGACTGCTTTTGGTACAATAGACGTCTTTACAATGTTAAGTCTTCCTATCCATGAGCAAGGTATGTTTTCCCACTTATGTAGGTCTCTTGGTATCTTGCAGAAGTGTTTTGTAGTATTCTTTGTATAAGTCTTTTATATCTCTGGTAAGATTTATTCCTAAGTATTTTATCTTCTTGGGGGCTACTGCAAATTGTATTGATTTGGTGATTTCCTCTTCGATGTCCTTTTTGTTGGTGTAGAGGAATCCAATAGATTTTTGTATGTTTATCTTGTATCCCGATACTCTGCTGAACTCTTCTGTTAGTTCCAGTAGTTTTCTTGAGGATTCCTTAGGGTTTTCTGTGTATAAGACCATGTCATCTGCAAATAGAGATACTTTTACTTCTCCCTTGCCAATCTGGATGCCCTTTATTTCTTTATCTAGCCTAATTGCTCTGGCTAGGACTTCTAGCACAATGTTGAATAAGAGTGGTGCTAAAGAGCATCCTTGTCTGGTTCCCGATTTCAAGGGGAATGCTTTCAGGCTCTCTCCATTTAGGATGATGTTGGCTATTGGCTTTGTATAAATGCCCTTTATTATGTTGAGGAATTTTCCTTCTAGTCCCATTTTGCTGAGAGTTTTTATCATGAATGGGTGTTGAACCTTGTCAAATGCCTTTTCTGCATCAATTGATAAAATCATGCAATTCTTGTCTTTTGTTTTATTTATGTGATGGATTACATTAACTGTTTTCCTAATGTTGAACCATCCCTGCATACCTAGTATGTATCCCACTTGGTCATGGTGAGTGATTTTTTTGATATGTTGTTGAATTCTATTGGCTAGGATTTTTGCATTTAAGTTCATGAGGGATATAGTTCTGTAATTTCCTTTTTTTTTTTTTTTGTGGTGTCTTTACCAGGTTTTGGCATCATGGATATGCTGGCTTCTGTTGGGTGGAATGTTCTTTTTTATGTCTATGAGGTCAAGTTGGTTGACTGTGGCATTTAGATCTTCCATGTCTTTATTGAGCATCTTTCTGGATGTCTTGTTCTTCACTAAA
This sequence comes from Loxodonta africana, assembly GCF_030014295.1. Classification (NCBI taxonomy): domain Eukaryota; kingdom Metazoa; phylum Chordata; class Mammalia; order Proboscidea; family Elephantidae; genus Loxodonta; species Loxodonta africana. Next base: position 31,265,658 of record NC_087364.1, read on the forward strand.
AGTGGTGTGTTGAAGTCTCCTACTATTATTGTGGAGCTGTCTATCTCAGTTTTCAATGCTGATAGAGTTTGTTTTATGTATCTTACAACGCTGTCATTGGGTACATAAATATTTAATATGGTTATATCCTCCTGGTATTTTGTCCTTTAAATCCTTATATAGTGTCCTTCCTTATCCTTTATGGTGGATTTAACTTTAAAATCTATTTTGTCAGAAATTAATATTGTCACTCCTGCTCTTTTTTAATTGTTTTTTGCTTGATATATTTTTTTTCCATACTTTGAGTTTTAGTTTGTTTGTGTCTCTAAGTCTCAGGTATGTCTCTTATAGGCAGCATATAGATGGATCCTGTTTTTTAATCCATTTTGCCACTCTCAGTCTCTTTATTCGTGCATTTAGTCCATTGACATTCAGGGTAATTATGGATAGGTATGAATTTAGTGTTATCATTTTGATGTCGTTTTTGGTGTGTTGTTGACAGTTTCTTTTTCCCACTTGATTTTTAGTGCTGAGTAGATTATCTTTATATATTGTCTTTTCCTCATATTCGTTGTTGATTTTCTTTCTGCTGAGTCTCTATTTTTTTCTAGTATTTTATTTTGATGTGTTTGTCTCCTTTTGTGGTTACCTTTTTATTTACCCTTATCTTTCTGAATTTAAACCTAACTTTTATTTCTTTGTATCACCTTATCTTCTTCTCCATATGAAAGGTCTATGACTATATTTCTTAGTCCGTCTTTATTGTTTTAATGTTGTCTTCTTTTACATAATAACGTTGCTGTTACCCTGTTTTGAGTGTTTTTTAAAATCTTGATTTATTTCTGTGATTTCCCTGTCTGGATTGACATCTGATTGTTCTGCCCAGGGCCCTAGTCTTGGGTTGGTAGATGATATTATTGAATTTCTAACCGAAGAACTCCCTTTAGTATTTCTTGTAGATTTAGTTTGGTTTTCATGAATTCCCTAAACTTCGTTTATCTGGAAATGTCCTAATTTCACCTTCATATTTGAGAGACAGTTTTGCTGCAAATATGATCCTTGGCTGGCAATTTTTTTCCTTCAATTTTTTATATAAGTCATCCTATTGCCTTCTTGCTTGCATAGTTTCTTTTGAGTAGTCCGAGCTTATTCTTATTTACTCTCCTTTGAATCCCTAGCTGCTCTTACAATTCACTCTTTTCTTTGGTTTTGGCAAGTTTGATTGTAATATGTTTTGGTGCATTTCTTTTAAAATCTACCTTTTGTGGAGTTCCATAAGCAGCTTTGATAGATATCTTCTCTTCTTTCACAATATCTGGGACTTTTTTGCCAACAATCTTCAACAATTCTCTCTGTATTTTCTGTTATCCTTCCCTGTTTTGGAACTCCAATCACTAGTAGGTTATTTCTCTTGTTAGAGTCCCACATGATTCTTAAGATTTCTTCATTTTTTTAAATTCTTTTATCTGATTTTTCTTCAAATATATTGGTACCAAGTGCTTTATCTTCAAGTTTAGAAATTCTGCCTTCCACTTGCTCAATTCTGCTCTTCTGACTTTCAATTGAGTTGTCTAATTCTGTAATTTTATTGTTAATCTTCTGAATTTCTGATTGCTATTGATTTTTCCAGCTTATTAAATTTTTCATTATGTCCCTGAATAACCTTTTTAATTTCTTCAATTGCTTTATCTGTGTGTTCCTTGGCTTGTTCTGCATATTGCCTCATTTCCTTCCTGATGTCTTGAAGGTCTCTGTATATTAATCTTTTGTTTTCTGCCTTGGGTAATTCCAGGGAATTCACTTTCATTCAGAAGATCCCTTGATTCTTTGTTTTGATGGCTTGTTGAGGTGATCATGGTCTGTTTCTTTATGTGACTTGATATTGACTGTTGTCTCTGAGCCATCTATAAGTTATTGTATTAGTTTATGTTTGCTTACTGTATCATAGTTTCTTGCTTTGTTTTGTTCTGATATGTCCAAATGGGTTGCTTGAGTGAGCTAGCTTGATTAACTTTGCCTTTGGAGCTCTGACTTCTAGTCCCAGGATGGCTAGAGCTGTTACCGGGTATATCAGTCTAGGAGCCCTTTCACTTTCTTGTATGAGTTCAGCTCAGGTGTCAAGTAGCTGCTCATCAAGTATGTGGTACTGGCTCTGTACTACAGTCTTAGAGGGGCAGGAGTGATTGGTGTAGGTACCGGTATCTGGTTGCAGCAGGGGGTCATGCTCTGAACAGGGCAGGGGGCTAAGAATCACCCCCCACGTGTCTCTGAGGAACTCATATCCCTGTTGCCTAGAACATACAGGTGGGTGGGTTCTGCTAACGGACCATGGGTACTCAATGTTTTTGATTGTGAGGACTGGGAGGTACCAGTTATCCTTGCACTCCTGTCACGGGTGGCTGGGTGACCTGAGTGGAGCCACCAATCCTTAGGCCCCAGATATGGGTAGGTGAGGACCCTGTTTAATAGGCAAAGCGGTGCCACATATCAAATACCCACCTCTCCGCCACATAGCTAAAACAGTTGTAGTCTGCCGACACAGGTCCATGCAGAGGGGAAAGGTACTCAAAGTCCACGGACAATTTATGCCTGGACAGGGGCTGCATTTTCATAAGTTCCCCTGGTTAGTGGAGCTGGCAAAATATCTTTTCCCCCAGTTGCGAATTTATTCTTTCTCTAGGGTCTGAAGGAAGTCTGTAGGGACTCAACAGGGCCTATCTCAGTCCCAGGGAAATCAACTGCTGAGGAAGCTGGCTCGGGGGTAACATATATGCAAGTAGTTAGCTTTTGCTGAGAGTGCTGCTCTTCTCTGTTTCTGGAGGTGTGAGTAGGCTGTGTGGCTGGCTGCTTTTTCCTGAGGAAACTGCGACCGAAGGCTAGTACCAGCCTCTAGCAGCTGCTCCCAGGAATGGTGCCTGTGGGCTCACAGCGATTCAGGTCTGGTAACTCCTCTCTGCTTCTGAACCATCTCTTCCTCCCCCTGCCCCTCAGTTCATTTTCTAACCTTGCCTTTGATGTTCAGAGCTCCTAGCTTGTCATAAATATACTTGTTTCACTTGTTTTTTGGGTCTTTGTTGTAAGAGGGCTTGACAGAAGCATCTGTCTATTCTGCCATCTTAACCCCGCCTCTGTCCCTATTTTTTCTTCCATGATTTTTATAGTTTTAAGTTTTATTTTTAGGTCTTTGATACATTTTGCATAGGTTTTTGCATACGGTGTGAGGTATGGATCCTGTTTCATTTTTTACAGATGGACATCCACTTTTGCCAGCACCGTTTTTTAAACGGACTGTCTTTTTTCCATTTAATGGACTTTGGTCCTTTGTCCAAGATCAGCTGACCATAGTTGGGTGGATTTATGCCTTGCTTTTCAATTCTCTTCCATTTGTCTATGTGTCTGTCATTATACCAGTACCAGGCTGTTTTGACTACTGTGGCTATATAGTAGGTTCTGAGATCTGGTAGTGTGAGGCCTCCTACTTTTTTCTTCTTTTTCAGTGATGCTTTGTGGCCTTTTTCTTTCCATATAAATTTAGTGATTAATTTTTTCATCTCATTAAAGAATGCTGTTGGTATTTGGATAGGGATTGCATTATATCTGTAATTGCTTTGAGTAGCATTGACATTTTCACAATGTTGAGTCTTCTATCCATTAACATGGTATGTTTTTCCATTTATGTAGGTCTCCTTTGGTTTCTTGGAGTAGTGTTTTGTAATTTTCTTCGTACAGGTCTTTCACATCCCTGATCTTGTTTATTCCTAAGTGTTTTATGTTTTTAGGAGTGCTTATAAATGGTATTGTTTTCCCGATTTTCTTTTCAATGTTCTCTTTGTTGATGTATAGGAATCCAACTGATTTTTGTATGTTGATCTTGTATGTTTCTACTCTGCAGAATCTTTCCATTAGTTCCAGTAGTTTTCTTGTGAAATCTTTTGAGTTCTCTATGTATAGTATCATATCATCTGCAAATAGGGATAGTTTTGCTTCTTCATTTCCAATTTGGGTTCCCTTTATATACACATATATATATATATACTTTTTTTTTTTTTTGCCTTAGTTCTCTTGCTAGAACTTCCATCACAATGTTAAATAAGAGTGGTGATAAAGGGCATCTTAGTCTTGTTCCTCTTCTCGGGGGAATGCTTTGAGCTTCTCTCCATTGAGAATGATATTAAGTGTTGGTTTTGTGTACCTACTTCTGTAAAGTTGATTCCAACTTACAGCAACCGCATAGGGTTTCCAAGCCTGTAAATCTCTACCGAGGCAGGTTGCCACATCTTTCTCTCCTGGAGCTGCTGGTATTTCGAACTGCCAACCTTTCAGTTAGCAGTCTATTGCTTTAATTACTGTGCCACCAGGGCCCTTCTATTCCTATTTTGCTGAGAGTTTTTATCAGGAACAGGTGTTGGGCTTTATCAAATGCCTTTTCTTCGTCGATTGAGATGATCATGTAATACTTTTGTTAATGTGGTGGATTATGTTGATTGATTTTCTAATGTTGAACTATCCTTGCATACTTGGTATGTACCCCACTTTGTCATGGTGTATTATTTTTTTGATATGTTGCTGAATTCTTTTGGCTAGAATTTTGTTGAGAATTTTTGCATCTATATTCATGAAAGATACTGGTCTGTAATTTTCTTTTTTTGTGGTGTATTTCCCTGGCTTTGGTATCAGGGTTATGTTTGCTTCATAGAATGAATTCAGGCATATTTATTCCTTTTTTATGCTCTGAAATAGTTTGAGTAGTACTGGTGTGATTTCTTCTCTGAATGTTTGGTAGAATTCTCCAGTGAAATTACCTTTTCAATCTCTTCTCTTGTTATGGGTCTGTTCGGATTTTACATTTCAGTTTGCGTTAGTTTAGGTAGGTAGTGTGTTTCTAGAATTAGTCCATTTCCTCTACATTTTCAAATTTGTTGGAGTACTATTTTTCAAATTATTCTGTTATGATCCTTTATTTTTTCCATCTGGGCATTTGGGCTGATGATTTGATTCTCTCTCCTCCCCCTTGTAAAATTAGATGATGTCTGATGCCACCATGCTATCTTATATGAACAGAAGTCTAACTTGAATCACTGAAATAGAGAGTCACAGCCCCTCAATCAATTCCCAAACTTGGACCAGATTACCAGATTCATAACAACTTGAATGAAGTGGAGGCTGAGTTCCCTTGAGGAAGGACCCCACTACATTGTGAAAAATGTATACAGTTAATCTTTCTACCAGCTTTCCTCAAGGGGATTACCTTAGTCATCTAGTGCTGCTATAACAGAAATACCACAAGTGGATGGCTTTAACAAAGAGAAGTTTATTCTCTCACAGTTCAGTAGGATAGAAATCCAAATTCAGGGCGCCACCTCCAGGTGAAGGCTTTCTCTCTCTGTCGGCTCTGGAGGAAGATCCTTGTCATCAGTCTTCCCTTGGTCTGGGAGCATCTCAGCATAGGAACCTCAGGTCCAAAGGACTCGCCCTGCTCCCGGCACTGCTTTCTTGGTGGTATGAGGTTCCCATGTCTCTCTGCTCACTTTTCTCTTTTATATCTCAAACAGATTGGCTTAAGACACTATCTAGTCTTGTATATTTCATCAATATAACTTCTACTAATACATCCCTTTTCATCATAGTGATAGGATTTACAACACATGGGGAGATCACAAAAAATGGTGAACAATCCCACAATACTGAGACTCATGGCCCAGCTAAGTTGACAGACATTTTGGGGGAACACAATTCAATCCATGACAGGGATCTACAGCCTTTCACAGAGCATCTGTTTATTGGTGAAAAGGAAATAATCAGACTTTTGGGAGATTATGGGACACTGGCTCTGAATTTATGCTAATCCCAGGAGACCTAAAACATCACTGTGGTCTACCACTCAGAGCAGGGCTGTATGGAGGTCAGGTTATCAATGGAATGTTAGCTCATGTCCATCTCACTGTGTGTTCAGCGTGTTCCTAAACCCATCCTGTAGTGATTTTCCCAGTTCCAGAATGCGTAATAGGAATAGACATACTCAACAACTGGCAGAATCCCTGCATTAGTTCTCTGACATGTGGAGTGGGGGCTGTTATAGTAGGGAAGCTAAATGGAAGTCACTAGAACTGCCTTTACCTGGGAAAATCGAAAGCAATACCTCATTCCTGGAGGGATTGTGGCGATTCCTGTGATTAAGGACTTGAAGAATGCAGGGGTGGTGTCTTAGTTTCTGTGATGGTTAAAGTTGCGTATAAACTTGGCTGGGCCATGATCCTCAGTGGTTTGGCAGTTATGATGTAGTTTGGCAGCTTTATAATGTTGTAATCACCGCCGTAATGATTTCTGATATAATGTGATCAGCTCCATGATGAGATTTGTTGTGAGTAACTGATGAGTTGAAACGGAGTTTCTTGGGCGGGGGTGGGGGGCGGTGGCTTTCTGGCGAGGCTTGTAGGCTTTTGTTCATTCTGGATCCTGCAGCTGACTCCTGTTTATCTGACCTCTTGTCCTTGGGACTTGAGCTAGTGGCTTACCTGCCATCTTACTTGCCGATTTTGGGATTCATTGGCCTCCACAGCCTGTAATCCAGAGGTCTCCTAGCTGACATTCCAATCTTGGATTCATCAGCACCTGCAGCTAGCTGCATGAGTCAGGAGAAGCCTTTAACCTGATACCCAAACTTGGGACTTTCCAGCCTCTACAACTTCGTGAGCCATTTCCTATATATTTATGTGTATATATACATAAAATAAATAAAAATAAATATATATGTATGTATACACACTGCACTGGTTTTGCTTCTCTAGAGAAACCAGCCTAAGACAGTTTCCTAGTGCTGCTATGACAGAAATATTACAAATGGGTGGCTTTAAAAAACAGAAATTCATTTTCTCACAGTTCAGTAAGCTAGAAGTCTGAATTCAGGGCACTGGCTACAGGCTCTCTCTCTCTGCTGGCTCTAAGGGAAGATCTTTGTCTCTTTCAGCATTTCTCCGTTCCTTGGAGATTATCATGTGGTGTCTACCTTGCTCCATTTGTACATGCTCGTCTTTTTGTCTAATTTGCTCTTTTTATAACTCAGAAGTTATTAGGTTTAAGACCCACCCTACACTGATATGGCCTCATTAACATAATAAAGAAAACAAATGCTATTTCCAAATAGGATTACATCCACAGGTATAGGCGACTCTGACACATATTTTGAGGGGACACAATTCAATTTTTAACAAGTGGTGATTCCTACCACTTCCTCATTCAACTCACCTATTTGGCCTGTGTGGAAAACAGCTGGATCTTGGAAAATGACAAGTGGATTATTATACATTTAACTAAGTGGTGACTTCAACTGGAGCTGCTGCTTCAGATATAGTTTCATTGCTTGAGCAAATCAATACATTTCATGGTACTTGGTATGCAGCTATTGATCTGTTAAATGATTTTTTCTCAATCACTCATAGTAAAGACCACTAGAAGAAGTTTGCTTTCAGTTGGTAAGGTGAACCATACACCTTCACTGTCCTGCCTCAGGAGTATATCACATCTCCAGCCCATTCTTTCAGGGACCTTGATCACCTTTCCCTTCTGCAAGATACCGTTCTAGTCCATTACATTGATGACATCATGCTGATTTGACCTACTGAGCAAGAAGTAGCAACTACTGTAGACTTATTGGTGAGACATCTGCATAGCAGACTATGAGAAGTATAAAAAACCAAAGCCAAACCCACTGCCGTCGACTTGAATCCCAGTCATAGCGACCCTATAGAACAGAGTAGAACTGCCCCATAGAGTTTCCAAGGAGCACCTGGGGGATTCAAACTGCTGACCTATTGGTTAGCAGCCATAGCACTTAACCACTACACCACCAGTATTTCCATGAGAAGTATACCTGACAAAAATTCAAGGGCCTTCAACCTCAGTGAAATTTCTAGGGGTCCAGTGATGTGAGGCATGTTGAGATATCCCTTTTAAGGTAAAGAATAGGTGATTGCATCAGGCCCCTCCTATAACTAAAAAGGGGACACAATGCTTAGTGGGCCTCTGAATTTTGGAGGCAACATATCCCTTATTTGAGTGTGCTACTTTGACCTATTTAAAAAAAAAAATTTTTTTTTTTTTTACTCTGACCTATTTACCAAGTGGCCCAAGCAGCTGCTAGTTTTGAGTGGGGCCCAGAAAAAAAGAAGGCTCTGAAACAGGTCTAGGCTACCATGGAGACTGCTCTGGCACTTGGGCCATATGATCCGGCTGATCCAATGGTACTTGAAGGGTCAGTGCTGTTTGGAGCCTTTGGCAGGTCCCTATTGGTGAATCACAGCACAGACCCTTAGGATTTTGGAACAAATCCCTGACATCCTCTGCAGATAATTACTTTGCTCTTTAAAACAGCTTTTGGCTTGCTACTGGGCCTTAGTACATACTGACTGTTTAACAACAGGCCACAAAGTTACCATGTGACCTGATCTGCCAGTCATGAACCGGATGTTGTCTGACCCACCAAGCTGTAAAGTTGGGTGTGTACAGTAACTCCATCATTAAATAGAAGTGGCACATATGAGATTGTGCTCAAGCAAGCCCTGAAGGCATAAGTAAGTTACGTGAGGAAGTGGCTCCAATGCCTACGGGCCCCACTTCTTTTACATTACCTTCTCCCTCTCAGCTTGCACCTATGGCCTCATGGAGAGTACCATGAAATTAGTTGACTGGGAAGAGAAAACTCAGGCCTGGTTTACAGATGATTTTGTGTAATATGCAGGCATCACTGAAAATTGGACAGCTTCAGCACTGCAGGCCCTTTCTGGGACTTCCCTGAAGGACCATGGTGAAGGAAAATCCTCCTAGTGGATAGAACTTTGAGCACCTAGCCGTTCATTTTGCTTGGAAGGAGAAATGACCAATTGTATACTGATTCATGGGCTGTGGCCAATGGTTTGGCTGGATTATCAGGGACTTGGAAGGAACATGATTGGAATGTTGGTGACAAGAAAGTCTGAGGAAGAGGTGTATTGATAGACCTCTCTGAAAAGGGAAAATACCTGAAGATATTGTGCTTCATGTGAATGCTCACTAAAAAGTGGCCTCAGCAGTGGAGGGTTTTAATAAACAAGTGGATAAGATGACACATTCTGTGGATATCAGTCAGCCTCCTTCACCAGACTTTCCTGTCATTGCCCAATGACATGAACGAAGTGGCCATGGTGGCAGGGATGGAGGTTATGTATGGGCTTAGCAACACAGATTTTCACTCACCACAGCCAACTTGACTACAGCTACCACTAAGTGCCCAATCTTCAGCTGCAGAAACCAACACTGAGTCCTCAATATAGTACCATTTCCTGGGGTGATCAGCTAGCAACCTGGTGGCAGGTTGATTACATTGGACTGCCCCCATCAAGGAAACAGAAATGTTTTGTTCTGGGATAGATACTTACTCTGGATATATATTTGTCTTCTTTACATACAATGCTTCTGCCAAAACTGCCATCTGCAGACTTATAGACTGCCTTATCCACCATCATGTTATTCCACCGCATTACCTTGGATCAAGGAACTTTAGGAGGAACAAATGAAGTACAGCAGTGGGTCTATGCTAATGGATTCATTGGTTTTATCATGTTCCCCATGACTCTGAAGCTATGGCTTGATGGAACCATGGAATGCCCTTTTGAAGACTCAGCTACAATGTCAGCTAGGTGGCAATACCTTGCAAAGCTTTGGCAATGTTCTAAAGGAGGCTGTGTATGCTCTAAATCAGCATCTAATACATGGTGCTGTTCCTCCTATAACCAGGATTCACAGGTCCAGGAATTAAGGGGTAGAAATGGTAGTGGCACCACTCACTGTTAAACCCTAGTGACTCGCTCACAAAATTTTTGCTTTTGCAAAATTGCTCTGCTGGTCTAGAGGTCTTAGTTCCAAATGGAGGAATGCTCCCACCGGGAGACATAACACTGATTCCACTGAATTGGAAGTTAAGGATGCTTCCTGGCCACTTTAGGCTCCTTATATCTCTGAATCAACAGGCAAAGAAAGGAGTTATTGTGCTGGCTGGTGTGATTGATCCTGATTAATAAGGGGAAATTGAATGGTTATTACACAATGGAGGTAAAAACAGTATGTCTGTAATACAGGAGATCCTTTAGGGAGTCTCTTAGTTCTATCATGCCCTGTGGTTAAAGTCAATGGAAAACTACAGTGTCAGACTGGTTCTCTAGAGAAGCAAAACCAGTAAAGCATATAAATATATATGTGGAGAGAGATTTATATCAAGGAAATGGCTCACGTGGTTATAGAGGCTGGAACATCCCAAGTCTGTGGTCAGATGGAGGCTTCTCCTGATTCACGTAGGCACAGGGGCTGGCAAACCCAAAATTGGCAAGTCAGAGAGCAGGGCTCTGGTTCATAGGCTGCAAAGACCAACAAATCCCAGGATTGGGAGGTAAAATGCAGGTAAGCTTCTAGCTCAAGTTCCAAGGACCAGAGGTCAGATGAATAGGAGCCAGCTGCTGGATCCAGAGTGAACAAAAGCCCATGAACCTTGCCAGAAAGTCTACCTATATTGGATTCAAGTCACAACCCAAGGATACTCCCTTTTAACTGATTGACTGCTCACAACAGATCCCCTGGAATTGACCACATTCTATCAAATCTTATCATGGGGGTGATCGTGTCATTACACAACTGACAAACTACATCATAACTGCCAAACGACCGAGAATCACTGCCCAGCCAAGTTGTTGACACACAACCTTAATGATTGCTTGCAGCAACCCAATTCAAGCAGGACTACTAAAGGCCCAGGCTCTTCAGGAAGGAAGTTTTGGGTTATCCCGCCAGGCAAAGAACCCTGACCAGTTGCTGTGCTTGCTGAGGGCAAACTATATTTTTTAACCTTAAACAAACAAACAATTGTGAACTGCACTCTAATATTTTGAATTTAGTTTAGTGTCCTTCAGGTGTTTAGACCATTGAATGATTGGGGTATAAAAGAAGGGTGCCTGCACCCCCTTGTGATGTTTCTAGATGACAGCATGGTCTCCAAATTTGAAGATCACCAGTTTGAAATGCCTTATTGAAAAAGACTTTCTTAACAGAATTTAAAACAAAAATACAAATCTACTCATGCTCTTTATAGCAGATATCCTAAAGCAAGGACAAAAGGATGGTCAGGAGAAAATTAGGGGTAAACATACCTCAAGTGTTGCAAGGTAATGATTTTCAGGAATCCTGTCTGATCACTGTAAACTGCCAGGCTTGACAAGAGGGTGGACAGTGAGAATGACCACTATATCCAGACAGAAGACTCCAGATTCTATTTGTAGAAGACTTCAGATGTGATATTAGAGACAAAATTGAAAATCCAGCTCTCATGAAAACAAAGGATTGATGCCTGTTGGATGGTCAAAAGCGAAGGCTGACAACTAAGGAGAGTTTGCAGTCAGTACACACAAATGCATGGATATTCCTACCCAGTTATTAAAGTGCTCTGTGAATGATGAGAATCAATTAGCGAACTCTTTGGAAATGCAATCTGTCCTTGTGGGTGAGTATTGGAAAGTCTCAAAGACAGGGTTAATTGACAGTCATATCTGGTGCAAAGTACAAAAAGGCAAGAAAGGAGATCCTGGTAAAGGGTGAAAGGGGTTTTTTTGGCAGGTTTTTTTTTTTTTTTTTTTACAGGCATTCTACTATACAAACTCATCACTTGACCTGTGTTTTAGATTGTAGTATCCAACCCCTGTGACTTCCACACCTAGGCTAGTACATTGATTGTCTAGTCCTTTCCACCAGCATGCAAACGTATCCCAGTTTTTTACAAATAAAAGAAAACATAGACAAATTGTTATAAACTTAGTGAATTAATACAGCACAAATTTATTAACTTACAGTTCTGCAGGTCAGAAACCCAAAATGAATCTTTTGGGAGAAAATCCTTCTGGAGGCTCTATGGGAGGATCAATTTCCTTGACTTTTGCAAATTTTAGAGGCCTTTTACAGTCCTTGGCTCTTGGTTCCCTTCCTCCATCTTCAAAGCATTATCACTCCAACCTCTTTTCATCATGACATCTCCTCTCTCACTCTAACTCTACTGCCTCCCTCTTGTAATAACTCTTGTGATTACATTGGGCCCACCAAAATAATCTAGCATAAGAAGCATAATCTATCTCAAGACCCCTAAATTTATCACCCCCCTGCAAAGTTCCTTTTGACATTTAAGGTAACACTTGCAGAGGTTCTGTGGGTTAGGATGGGCCCATCTTTGCGGGGGAGCAATTTTTCAGCTTACACACAGTTGTTCATAGTATTCCCTTATAATCCTTTTTATTCCTGTAGGGTTGGTAGACATCCGCCCACCCCTGACCCACCTTCATTCCTGATTTTAATAATTTGAGTCTTGTATCTTTTCCACTTGGTCAGCCGAGCTAAGTTTTGTCAATTTTGTTGATCTTTTCAAAGAACCAAATTTGGTTTTGTTGATTTTGTCTATTGTTTTTCTCTTGTCTATTTCATTGATTTCCACTCTAATCTTTATTATTTCCTTTATTCTCCTTGCTTAGAGGGTAGTTGGCACTTCTTTTTCCAGTGTAAATATTGATTAAGATGTTTTCTTTTTATATATAGGTGTTTTTATAGTTATGAATTTCCCTCTAAACACTACTTTAGTTATATCCCATAAGTCTTGTTATGATGTGTCTTCCTTTTCATTCAGCTTAAAATATTTTCTAATTTCCCTTTCTTCTTTGACATATTGTTATTTAGGAGTTTTTTTTTTTTTACTTTCCACATATTTGTGAATTTCCCATATTTCTTTCTGTTATTGATTTCTAATTTCCTTCCATTGTGGTCAAGGAACATATTTTGTATGGTTTGAATACTTCTAAATTTATATAGGCTTGTTTTGTGGCCTAAAATATGGTCTATCCTAGAGAATATTCCATGTGTGCTTGATGAGAATATGTATTCTGCTCCCGTTGGGTAGCGCATTCTATAGTTGTCTGCTAGGTCTGACCTACTGTTTTTCTCTCTTACTTGCTATACTTCTTGCTACCTTATACCTCTCTGTGTCTTGTTCCCTCTTCCAGGAATCCTTTTATCATTTTTTTTTTTTTTTTTGGTGGGCAACTTCTACTCAATCTTCAAAGCTCTGCCTAAGTACTGTTCCATCAGGGAAGACATCATTTACCATCTTGCCTAGATTCCCCTCATCCCCCCTTTTTTTTCATGGCAATCGTTGGAGAAGAAAATATGCCTTTTTAAATGGAATGACATTATTATTTATCCCCCCCTAACAGACTGAAAACTCCATTCACAAATACATTTATATCATTAGCACAAGTTTTTAACTCAGTGGATGAAGATAATATATATACACGCATTTGTATTTACATCTGTACATCCCAATCTATCTAATGAATTAGAAAATCTTAATTTAAATTATTAGAATGATAATTGGGCAGCTACCATCAGTAGCTGTAAGGTATTGGGCAATTCAGTAGCCCTTTGAAGTCCTACGATTTTTTATAAGTTTAACAAATATATATATATCCTTATAAAATATTTATTTCATTTTATAAGATTAGCTTGTTTACTCACATAGTATCTTAAGAGATTGGTAGTATTATTAATCTCACATAACTGGTGAGACAATTGAGGCACAGAATGATAATTGATTCATAGCTAGGAAATGGTAGAGGCAAATTTCATAGTCAAGCCCTCTGACTCTATAGAGTCTGTGTACTTAATCATGATACTATTGATAAGGCTTGGAAATCTCAAAGGCATATCAGGGCTAACTATTCCAATTCAGAATTAATAATTTTTCTCTTACCCACTCCCTTAGGCTGGGTTCTCTAGAGAAGCAAAACCAGTGAATCTCATGTATATATATATTTATGAAGGAAGTGGCTCAGGTGGTCGTAGAGGCTGGGAAGTTCAAATTCTGTGGGTCAGGTTGGAGACTTCTCCTGACTCATGTGGTTGTAGGGGCTGACAAACCCAAGATCAACAAGTAAAATTGCAGGCTGCTGGCTCAAGTCTCAAGGACCAGAGGTCAGATGATGATGACCAGGATGATCAGGATGACGATCAGGATCCAGAGTGAACAAAAGCCAGCAAGCTTTGCCAGAATGTCCATATGTATTGAATGTAGGCCACGCCCCCAAGGAAACTCCCCTTACAATCGATTGGCTGCTCATAGCTGAGCTCATCGTGGAGGTGATTACATTATCTCAGAGCTCATCACGGAGGTGATTATGTTATGGAAGAGCAATCAGTTCAATGTCTGCCAAATTATATCATTACATAACTGCGAAGCCACTGAGAATCATGGCCCAGCCAAGTTGACATATCACCTTAATCATCACAGTCCACCTCTGGTCAACTTGTCACCTGTACGCATTTCCTTAAACCATATACACTCTCTAAATAAAGACAAAGACATACTTGCACCTAAAATGATATAACTTACATGTGGACAACCAAAAATGCACAAGGCCTGTTTACATCTTATATTTTATAAGTGAATACAACAAAAATATTTGATGCATACATACAAGTAAGGAATACTCGTAACAATTACCGTCCTCATTTCTACAATTGGTCGCATTGTTGTAACTGGTATTTAGAACTACCTACTTCTACCATCTATTCCGTCTTCCCTTTGCCCTCAGCAAGCACCTCAACAGGTCATGGTTCTTTGCCTGGTTAGGTGACCCAAACTCTTATTCCTGAAGGACCTGGGCTATTAGTAGTCATGTCGAAATTGGGTTGCTGTAGTTTTCCATTGACTTTAATTATAGGGCATCTTAGTACTAAGAGATGTCCTAAGGGATCTCCTGTATTCCAGACATATTCTTCTTTACCTTCATTATGGTAATATCGATCTGATTTCTCCTTGACACCAGCCAATATGGTAATTCCTTTCTTTACCTATTGATCCAGAGCCATGAGGAACCCAAAGTGTCCAGGTGAAATTCTTAATTTCCAGTTCAGTGGAACCATTGATTTGTCCCCTGGTAAGAGCACTCCTCCCTTTAGAGCTAAGACCTCTAGATCTGCAGAGTACAGGGTTGTAGGGACAGGAATACAAAATTTTGCGAGTGGGCCACTAGGGGTAATAGTGAGTGGTGCCACTACCATTTCTACCCCTTGATTCCTGGGCCGATGAATCCTGGCTGTGGCAAAACGGAACCATATATTGGACATTGGTTTAGAACCTATACAGCCTCTTGGAGAACATTGCCACATCCTGCAAGGTATTGCCACCTAGCTGGCACTGTAATTGTGCCTTTAGAAGGCCATTCCATCGTTCTATCAAGCCATTTGCTTTGGGCTGATGGTGAACATGGTAAGACCAGTGAATTCCATGAGCACGGGACCATTGCTGAACATCATTTGCGTGAAGTGAGTCCTTTGATCCGAGATGATGCTGTGTAGGACACCATGATGGTGAACAAGGCATTCTGTAGGTCCATAGATGGTAGTTTTGGTATTCCAGCAAGAACAAAACCCTGCCTTTTCCATGATGGAAGCAGTCCAATTTAATCAACCTGCCATCAGGTTCCTGGCTGGTCACCTTGTGAACTGGTGCCATATCAGGGACTCAGTGTTGGTCTCTGTTACTGGCAAACTAGGCCCTCAGCACTGGCTATAGCCCTTCAGCCTTGGCAAATGAAACCCATGCATAGCCTCCATCTCTGCCACCATGGCCACTTTGTTCATGAGCCCATTGGGCAATGACAGGAGTGGCTGGGAAAAGAGGATGACTGGTTTCCACAGAACACATTATCATGTCCATTTGATTGTTAAAATCCTCCTCTGCTGAGGTCACTCTTTGGTGAGCATTCATATAAGACACAAATATCTTCACTTCTTTGGCTCATTCAGAGAGGTCTAGACCCATACCTCTTCCCCTTACCTTCTTGTCTCCAATTTTCCAATCATATTCCTTTCAAGTCCCTGGCCATCCAGTCAAACCATTGGCCACAGCCATGAATAAGTTGGCTTGCAAAAGTGTGTTCACTGAGGCAAATTTTGTCGATTGATTAAACAGGTTTAAAACAGGTCCTCATGGATACTTGTTACCATGGCTACAGAACAGTCATCTAAGTTTATGGAAACTTTTGTTTTACTCTCATTCTCCTCTTTTGAACCTTATTCAGACAAAGATGCAGGAAATACCATCAAGAATTGTCCAGGAATTCACTGCTATTGTTGATTCTCCTTGACAATGAAGTTTCACTTGTTGGGATACGATTTTCAGTCTGTGTGTCGATCAGCACAATCTACCCTGATCTGGTTTTTGAATCACTTGTTGAACCGTCTTTCAGGACAATGCCAGCACAGAAGCGTTTTTGTATGCCTGGAAAACAGACACTGAATAACTATATACTGAAAGTGTTCTCAGAAGGGACTACAAGGGGATGGTGTCAAGGCAGTAGGCTAGTCAGATGCACTGAGCCATTTTTCTGCAACAGAAACCTGAAAAAACAAGTAAAACAGATACAGATGTCAGCCCTGGAACTCTGAACCTTAAATGAAGGAATAAAGTATTAGATTGGAAGCCACTGAGAAGAATAAACTGTTAGAAAATGGTGGATGAGTAGAGACATGAAGAGATATGAAGTGGAGGTTCCCAGCCAACTGGCAGGACACAGCATGGCTATCTTGGAATAAAGCCAACAACCCCACACAAAGAACACAGAAAGACACCCTCACAAAATTCCCAATAGGAGACAGAGTTATAGTATGACACACCCAAAGCAAAGATCATGTTTTCTTGTTGCAGCTCAAGAAAGTGCCTGGACACTATCATGCCGTAACCACAGGAACACACACCTAAAACCAAGAAAACCTCCCCATCATGGTAGCTCTGACTGCTGGGTACCACAGTACAAAACCACCCTATTTGCCTCCTCCATCTAGCCCCATCCATCCCTCCCTTTGCCCCTCCTCCTGTCTCTCTTCTCAGCCAGACTCCTTCCTGCTGCCTCTGGCCCTGCCTTGCTGTGCCCTGCAGCCCTGAGCAGAACCAGCCTAGCCCTCATGTCCCATCCCTCAGGCCCCAGTTCATGTCACAGACAAATGACTCATCCCTGCCCCTCTCCTCTCTGCTGGATGCGTCCTGCTGCACCATAGCTAAGTGACTGGCCCTGCCCACCTGGACGAGGAGGTGAGAACTATCACACCCACAGATGAGAGGACAAAACAATCTATATTCAAAAAATAAAGAAAATAATACTTGAATGTCTCAGACAAGGAGACAGCAGCCAATATCAAAATAATAAAAAAAACAGGACAAGATGGTTCCAGTAAGTGACCAAAATAAAGCACCAGATGAGCTTCTGGTATAAGAAAAGGCACTGGAACTACAATAGGGAATACAAAACTCTAATATTTGGGGCTTTCCAAAGATTAGGAAAGAGATCAAGGAAAACAGAGACAAGCCAATGCAAAAATAGACCAAATCATGGGAAAACAGATAAAACCAGCAAAAACATAACCAGAATCAAGGAAAACACAGACAAAACAACAGAAGAATTCAGGAAAATAATACATGAACAAAATGTGAAAATAAATTAAGAATTAGAAATTATACAAAAACAGCTGTTAGAAATTCAAAAGATAAAAAACAAAATTTCAGAAATGGACAACACAATAGAAGAGTTTAGGAGCAAATTTGAAACACAGGGAGACAGAATCAGCAAAATTGGAGATAAATTCATGGATGCCACTTTGAGGAAAAATCAGAGAAAAGAATGAAGAAAACCTAAGAACCATGTGGGATACAATCCAGACCAAAATTTGCACATTCTCCCAGATCGGGGAGAAAAATGGAAAGCACAGAGAGGATCATTGAAGGTTTGCTGACAGAAAACTTACCTAATATCACAAAAGATGAAAAGCTGATCACCCAAGAATCTCAACAAACCTCATGCAGGATAGGCTCCAAAAGAAAGTCACCAAAACATATAATCACATTCCCCCAAACCAAAGAAAGAATCATGAAAGTAGCTTCAGAAAAACAAAGTCACATACAAAGGGGAAACAATAAGACTAAACTCTGATTACTTGGCAGAAACCATGCAGGCAAGAAGGTAAAGGGATGACATATATAAAACCTTGAAAGAAAAAAATCGTCAACCAAGAATAATACATTCTGCAAAAGACTCTCTCAAATATGATGGCAGAATTAGGACATTCCCAGATAAATGGAAATTAAGAGAATATGTAAAAACCAAACCAAATTTATGAGAATTATTAAAGGGAGTCCTTTGGTTAGAGAACCAACATCAGACAATGGCCTGGATCTAGGACACAGGTCAGCATCAGCCAGATACCAACCTAGATAATGAACTTACAAGGATAAAGCAAAAAAAATTAAAGTATTAAACACTTATGCTAACCAAAAGACTTCACCAAAAGAGTATTAAGAGAACCAACAGACTAGGAAAAAATCTTTGGCTATGACTTATCCGTCAAAGTTCTAATATCTAAAATCTACAAGAACATCAAACACCTCTACAACAAAAAGACAAATAATCCCAATTAAAAATGGGCAAAAGACATGAACAGACACTTTACTAAAGAAGACATTCAGGCTGCTAACGGACACATGAGGAAATGCTCGAGATCACTAGCCATTAGAGAAATGCAAATCAAAACTAGAATGAGATACCATCTCATCCCAACATTACTGGCACTAATAAAAAAGAATAATAATAAATGTTCTGGAGACTGTGGGGAGATTGGAACTCTTATGTATTGCTGGTGGGAATGTAAAATGGTACAATCACTTTGGAAAACAATATGGAATTTCCTTAAAAAGCTAGAAATAGAAATACCATACAATCCAGCAATCCCACTTCTAGGAATATATCCTACAGAAATAAGACCTGTCACATGAATAGACATATGTACACCTATGCTCATTGCAACATTATTCACGGTAGCAAAAAGATGGAAACAACCTAAATGTCTACCAACAGATGAATGGATAATCAAACTGTGGTATGTGCACACAATGAAATACTGTTGTTGCTGTTAGGTTCTATCCAGTCAGTTCTGACTCATAGCAACACTATGTGCAACAGAACGAAATGCTGCCTGGTCCTGAGCCATCCTCACAATTATTGCTATGCTTGAGCCCATTGTTGCAGCCATCATTGATATAACTGAATTATAGCATTAGAATGATGATCGTTTCTGTAATGCCTAGACTTACACAAATTATTATTACTAATAAGGAGAACATGATAGACTAAGCAAAAAGTGTATAATCTTAACCAATAAAGAGGAAAAGTATGGCCAAAATGAACAAGAGCATAAAAGGACAATGTGGCATACAGAAGGCTCTTGTTCTGAGATCTTGGAAACAAGTTGTGGTCATTAGCTTGTTCTGAGGATCTTAGGTTAGCTGTCAACTTCTGCGGACTGTCTGCTTTTGGAGGTTGTCTAAAGGACCTCAGTTTAGGTTATAAAATGGATCTCTTTAGTTATAGTAAAGTTGAGGCCATTTTTTTCAGAGGATCTGGAGTGATGAAGACAGAAATGTTTCTTAGTAAGAAGCAAAATCTCGAAACATTCAAATGCATGAATAACTGTGTCCGTTTATGGTTTACTCATGTCAGCGGCTTGATAAGTTAGAAAATACTAAGTTAGAAGGCACCAAATTTAATAGTATTTTAGCCATTGTAAATACTGTGATTTTTCAATAGAGACGCTCTTCAAACCAACTAGAAAATGAATATACTATCATTAGTATATATTTATCACCCATAGTGAAAAGCAATTGTACAAGCTCTTTTGGAGATGTTCAAAGAACCATTTGAATCCCTGCCTCACTTTTGTCATTTTTCCAGATTGTTACAATGAGGCATGAACTGGACACATCCTCCACTACCCTAGAAGTTTCTTCATCAGTATCTAGCATTGGGACCAGTTTGTTCTTACTAGAATTACTTGTTTCATGCAGTTCACTTAAGGTTTTATCTGATGCTATCAGACAGACATTCTGGTTTTGCCAGATTTTTCTAATGAATCTTACAACCTGATCATTACAAATGTTTCTTTTCAAAATTTAATGGTTCAGATTATGTGATTATGACGTTGTTATTGTTAATTGGCGTTAAGTTGGCTCCAACTCCTGGCAACCCATGTACAACAGAATGAAATTCTGCCCAGTCATACACCATCTTCGTGATTATCAGTATGCTCAAGTTCATTGTTGCAGCAACAGTGTATCCTGACTGCCTTCCAAGCTATGGGGATCAAGCAGTATATCAGACAATATTCTGTTGTGATCCATAGGTTTTTTTTTCTTAATTGTTGTTATTGTTGAGAATATATACAGCAAAGCATACAACAGTTTAGCTGTTTCTACATGTACGATTCAGTGACATTGATTACATTCTTCAAGTTGTGCAACCACTTTCACCCTCCTTTTCTGAGTTGTTCCTCCCCTAATAACGTAAACTCACTGCCCCCTAAACTTCCTACCTAATATTTTGAGTTGCTGTTGTCACTTTGATCCCCTATAGATAGTTATTAAAAGAGTATAATGCTCAAGGCCCATAGTTTTTACTAGTTAAGCTAAACTATTGTTCAATTTTGAGAAGATGTCAGGTGATATGTTTGGTTTAAGGTTTAAAGATCATCTCTGGGCAATAGTTTCAGGCGTTCATCCAACCTTCATGGCTTCAGGAAGTCTGGAGTCCACGAGAATTTGAAATTCTGCTCTGCATTTGCCCTCTTTTTCAGTTTTTTTTTTGTCCTATAAATCTTCACCTAAACTAGTTTCTCATGAAACAGTAAACATATTGTTTTATGACATTGCTTAACAATCCCACAACATGTCAACACTCTCCCTTCTCAACCTTGGGTTCCCTATTAACAGCTTTCTTGTCCCCTCCTGCCTTCTAGTTCTTGCGTCTGGGCTTTTGTGCCCTTTTTGTCTCATTTTGTTTTATGGGCCTCTCCAATCTTTGGCTGAAGGTTGAATCTCAGGAGTGACTTCATTACTGAGCTGAAAGGGTGTCCAGGAGCCAAACTCTCAGGATTTCTCCAGTCTCTGTCAGGCCAGCAAGTCTGGTCTTTCTTTTTGAGTTAGAATTTTTTCTACATTTTTCTCCAGCTTTGTCTGGGACACTCTATTGTGATCCCTGTCAGAGCAGTCAGTGATGGTAGCCAGGCACCGTCTAATTGTAATGGACTCAGTCTGGTGGAGGCCGTGGTAGTTGTGGTCCATTAGTCCTTTGGATTAATCTTTCCCTTGTATCTTAATTTTCTTCATTCATCCTTGCTCCCAACGTGGTGAGACCAGTGGAGTATCCTAGATGGCCGCTCACAAGCTTTTAAGACCCCAGACAGTACTCACCAAAGTAGAATGTAGAACATTTTCTTTATAAACTATGAGCTAGATGTTCCCTAAGACCATGGTCCCCACAACCCTCAGCTCAGCAATTTGGTCCCTCAGGGAGTTTGGATGTGTCTGTGGAGCTTCTGTGACCTTGCCTTGGACAAGTTGTGCTGGCTTCCCCAGTATTGTGTACGTCTTACTCTTCACCAAAGTTCCTACTTATCTATTATCTATTTAATGTTTTTCCATTCCCACCCCTCCCTTCCCTTGTAAACATCAAAGATTGTTTCTTTTTGTGTGTAAATCTTGTCATGAGTTTTTACAGTAACGCTCTGACAATATTTGTCCTTTTGTGGTTGACTTATTTCACTCAGCATAATGTCCTCCAGATTCATCCTTGTTATGAGATGCCTCACAGATTTATCGTTGATCTTTATTGTTGCGTAATACTCCATTGTGTGTATGTGCCACGGTCTGATTATTCATTCTTCTGTTGATGGGCATCTGGGTTGTTTCCATCTTTTTGCTATTGTAAACAATGCGGCAATGAACATGGATGTGCATCTGTCCATTCCGGTGACGGCTCTTATTTCTCTAGGATATATTCCTAGGAGTGGGATGGCTGGATCCTATGTTACTTCTATTTCTAGCTTTCTAAGGAAATGCCATATCGTTTTCCAAAATGGTGGTATCATTTTGCATTCCCACCAGCAGTGTGTAAGAGTTCCTATCTCCCTACAGCCTCTCCAACATTTGTTATTTCTTGTTTTTTGATTAGTGCCGGTAATGCCGGGGTGAGATGGTATCTCATTGTGGTTTTGATTAGCATTTCTCCAATGGCTAGGGATCACGAGCATTTCTTCATGTATCTGTTGGCCGCTTGAATGTCTTTTTTGATGAAGTGTCTGTACATTTCCTTTGCCTATCTTTAAATTGAATTATTTGTCTTTTTGTTGCAGAGGTATTGGACTTTCTTGTAGATTTTAGAGAATAGAGCTTGGTCTGATTTGTAATAGCCAAAAATTTTTTCCCAGTCTGTGGGAATTACTCTTTTGATGAAGTCTTTTGATGGGCTTAAGTGTTTAATTTTTAGAAGATTCCAGTTATCTAGCTTATCTTCTGGAGTTTGTGTGTTTTTGGTTGTGGTTTGTATCCTGTTAATGCTGTGTATTAGGGCCTCTAGCTTTGATCTTATTTTTTCATCTATGAACTTCATAGTTTTTGGCTTTATATTTAGGTCTTTGATGCATTTTGAATTAGTTTTTGCATATGGTATGAGGTATGGGTCCTGTTTCATTATTTTGCAGATGGACATCCAGTTTTGCCAACACCATTTGTTAAGAAGACTGTCTTTCCTCCATTCGATGGACTTTGGGCCCTTGTCGAAATCAGGTGACCATAGGTGGATGGATTTACATCTGGCTTCTCAATTCTGTTCAATTGGTCAAAGTAGCTGTCGTTGTACCAATACCAGGCTGTTTTGACTACTGTAGCTGTACAGTAGGTTTTGAGGTCAGGAAGTGTGAGTCCTGCTACTTTATTCTTCTTCTTTAATAGTGCTGTACTCATCCAGAGCTTCTTCCCTTTTCATATAAGTTAATGATAAGTTTTTCCATCTCTTTAAAGAATGTTGTTGGTATTTGGATTGGGATTGCATTGTATTTGTAAATTGCTTTGGGAAGAATTGTCATTTTCACAATGTTGAACCTACCTATCCATGATCATGGTATGTATTTCCATTTATGTAGATCTCTTTTGGTTTCTTGTGATAGTGTTTTGTAGTTTTCTTTGTATAGGTCCTTTACTTCCCTGGTTAGATCTATTCCTAAGTATTTTATTTTTCAGGGGAAAAAAAAAATTTTTTTTTTTATTATAAATCGTATTGTTTTCATAATTTCCTTTTCATCTCTGTCTTTATTGGTGTATAGCAATCCAACTGATTTTTTTATGTTTACCTTGTGTCCTGGTACTCTGCTGAATCTTTCTATTAGTTTCTGTCATGTTCTCATGGAGTCTTTTGGGTTTTCATTGTACAGAATCATATCAGCTGCAAATAGGGACAGTTTAACTTCTTCATTACCTATTTGGATGCCCTTTATTTCTTTTTCTGGCCTTATTGCTCTAGCTAGGACTTTCAGCACAATGTTAAATAGGAGTGGTAATAAAGGACATCCTTGTCTTGGTCCTGTTCTCAAGGGGAATGTTTTCGGCCTCTGTCTGTTAAGAATGATGTTGGCCATTGGTTTTGTGTAGATGCCCTTTATTACATTGAGAATTTTCCATCTATACCTATTTTATTGAGAGTTTTTGTCAGGAATGGGTGTTGGACTTTGTCGAATGCCTTTTCTGCATTGATTGAGAGGATCATGTGATTCTTTCCTTTTATTTATGTGGTGGATTATGTTGGCTGATTTTCTAATTTTGAACCATCCTTGCATACCTGGTATGAATTCTACTTGGTAGTGGTGTATTATTTTTTTGATACGATGCCAAATTCTATTGGCTAGAATTTTTGCATCTGTATTCATGAGAGATATTGGTCTGTAATTTTCTTTTTTTGTGGTGTCTTTGCCTGGTTTTAGTATCAGGGTTATACTAGCTTCATAGGATGAATTCGGAAGTATAGCCACACTTTCCATGTTCTGAAATAGTTTGAGTAGTACTGGTGTAAGCTCTTCTCTGAACGTTTGATAAAATTCTCCAGTGAAGCCATTGGGGCCTGGGCTTTTTTTGGGGGGAGGAGGTTTTTTTTTTCTACCTTTTTAATCTCTTCTCTTGTTAGGAGTCTGTTAAGATTTTCAACATCATTTTGTGTTAGTTTGTGTGGTAGTATGTTTCTGGAAATTTGTCCATTTCCTCTAGGGTTTCAAATTTGTTGGAGTAAAGTTTTTCATAATACTCTGTTATGATCCTTTTTATTTCAGTTGGGTCTGTTGTAATGTCCTCCATTTCATTTCTTATTTGGGTTATTTGTGTTCTGTCCTGTTTTACTTTTGTCAATTTGGCCTGTGGTTTGTCGATTTTGTTGATGCTTTCGAAGGATCAACTTTTTCTGGTTTTGTTGATTCTTTCAATTGTTTTTTCTATTCTCTATTTCATTTATTTCTGCTCTGATCTTTATTATTTCCTTTCTTCTTGTGGCTGTGGGTTCCTTTTGCTGTTTTCTAGTTGTTCAGGTCTTGAAGCTAATGTTTTGATTTTATCTATTTCTTCTTTTTTGATGTATGCATCTATTGCTATAAATTGACCTTTGAGGAGTGCCTTTGCTGTGTCCCAAAAGTTTTGGTATGATATGTTTTCATTCTCATTTGATTCTAGGAATTTTTTGATTCCATCTCTGATTTCTTCTGTTACCCAGTGGTTTTTAAGCAGGGTGTTATTCAGTTTCCACGTAATTAATTTTTTTTTTCCTTGCTCTTACTGTTGTTAATTTCTACTTTGATGACATCGTGGTCAGAGAAGATAATTTGTATTATCTCAGTGTTTTGGATTTTGTTGAGGGTTGCTCTGTGGCCTAAGATGTGGTCTATTATGGAGAACATTCCATGTGCATTGGAAAAAATGCATACTTTGCAGCTTTTGGGTGGAGCGTTCTATATACGTCTATGAGGTCATGTTGGCTGATTATGCCCTTTAGCCCTTTTGTAACTTTGTTGAGTTTCTTTCTAGCTGTTCTGTCCTTTACCAAGAGTTGTGTGTTGAACTCTCCTATTATAATTGCAAAACTATCAATTTCTCTTTTCAGTGGTGTTAGTGTTTGTTTTATGTGTTTTGGAGCCCTGTCATTGTGTGTGTAGATGTTTATTATGGTTATGTCTTTGTGATGGATCATCCCTATAATCATTATATAGTGCCCTTCTTTGTCTTTTATGGTGGATTTTGTTTTAAAGATTATTTTATTTGAGATTAGTATTGCCATTTCTGCTTTTTTTGGTAGTTATTTGCTTGATATATTTTTTCCATCCTTTGATTTTTAATAAATTTACATCTTTGCTTCTAACATATGTCTCTTGTAGACAGCATATTGATGAATCCTTTTTTTTTTTTTTTTTTTTTAATACATTCTGTCACTCTGTGTCTCCTTATGGGTGCATTTGGACATTTACATTCAGTGTAATTATTGATAGGTGGGAGTTATTGCTGTCATTTTGTAGTGTTTTTTTTTTTCCAACAATTTTTTTTTATAACTTTTATTAAGCTTCAAGTGAACGTTTACAAATCCAATCAGTCTGTCACATATAAGTTTACATACATCTCACTCCCTACTCCCACTTGCTCTCCCCCTCTTGAGTCAGCCCTTTCAGTCTCTCCTTTCTTGACAATTTTGCCAGCTTCCCTCTCTCTCTATCCTCCCACCCCCCCTCCAGACAAGAGTTGCCAACACAATCTCAAGTGTCCACCTGATATAATTAGCTCACTCTTCATCAGCGTCTCTCTCCCACCCGCTGACCAGTCCGTTTCATTTCTGATGAGTTGCCTTCGGGGATGGTTCCTGTCCTGTGTCAACAGAAGGTCTGGGGAGCATGGCCGCCGGGATTCCTCCAGTCTCAGTCAGACCATTAAGTATGGTCTTTTTATGAGAATTTGGGGTCTGTATCCCACTGATCTCCTGCTCCCTCAGGGGTCCTCTGCTGTGCTCCCTGTCAGGGCAGTCATCGATTGTGGCCGGGCACCAACTAGTTCTTCTGGTCTCAGGATGATGTAGGTCTCTGGTTCATGTGGCCCTTTCTGTCTCTTGGGCTCTTAGTTGTCGTGTGGTCTTGGTGTTCTTCATTTTCCTTTGCTCCAGGTGGGTTGAGACCAATTGCTGCATCTTAGATGGCCGCTTGTTAGCATTTAAGACCCCAGACGCCACATTTCAAAGTGGGATGCAGAATGATTTCATAATAGAATTATTTTGCCAATTGACTTAGAAGTCCCGGCAAACCATGTTCCCCAGACTCCCGCGCTTGCTCCGCTGACCTTTGAAGCATTCATTTTATCCCGGAAACTGCTTTTGGTCCAGTCCAATTGAGCTGACCTTCCATGTATTGAGTGTTGTCTTTCCCTTCACCTAAAGCAGTTCTTATCTACTGATTAATCAATAAAAAACCCTCTCCCACCCTCCCTCCCTCCCCCCTCGTAACCACAAAAGTATGTGTTCTTCTCAGGTTTACTATTTCTCAAGATCTTATAATAGTGGTCTTATACAATATTTGTCCTTTTGCCTCTGACTAATTTCGCTCAGCATAATGCCTTCCAGGTTCCTCCATGTTATGAAATGTTTCAGAGATTCGTCACTGTTCTTTATCGATGCGTAGTATTCCATTGTGTGAATATACCACAATTTATTTACCCATTCATCCGTTGACGGACACCTTGGTTGCTTCCAACTTTTTGCTATTGTAAACAGAGCTGCAATAAACATGGGTGTGCATATATCTGTTTGTATGAAGGCTCTTGTATCTCTAGGGTATATTCCCAGGAGTGGGATTTCTGGGTTGTATGGTAGTTCTATTTCTAACTGTTTAAGATAACGCCAGATAGATTTCCAAAGTGGTTGTACCATTTTACATTCCCACCAGCAGTGTATGAGAGTTCCAATCTCTCCGCAGCCTCTCCAACATTTATTATTTTGTGTTTTTTGGATTAATGCCAGCCTTGCTGGTGTGAGATGGAATCTCATGGTAGTTTTTAATTTGCATTTCTCTAATGGCTAATGATCGAGAGCATTTTCTCATGTATCTGTTGGCTGCCTGAATATCTTCTTTAGTGAAATGTGTGTTCATATCCTTTGCCCACTTCTTGATTGGGTTGTTTGTCTTTTTGTGGTTGAGTTTTGACAGAATCATGTAGATTTTAGAGATCAGGCGCTGGTCGGAGATGTCATAGCTGAAAATTCTTTCCCAATCTGTAGGTGGTCTTTTTACTCTTTTGGAGAAGTCTTTAGATGAGCATAGGTGTTTGATTTTTAGGAGCTCCCAGTTATCGGGTTTCTCTTCATCATTTTTGGTAATGTTTTGTATTCTGTTTATGCCTTGTATTAGGGCTCCTAGGGTTGTCCCAATTTTTTCTTCCATGATCTTTATTGTTTTAGTCTTTATGTTTAGGTCTTTGATCCACTTGGAGTTAGTTTTTGTGCATGGTGTGAGGTGTGGGTCCTGTTTCATTTTTTTGCAAATGGATATCCAGTTATGCCAGCACCATTTGTTAAAAAGGCTATCTTTTCCCCAGTTAATTGAAACTGGTCCTTTGTCAAATATCAGCTGCTCATACGTGGATGGATCTATGTCTGGGTTCTCAGTTCTGTTCCATTGGTCTATGTGTCTGTTGTTGTACCAATACCAGGCTGTTTTGACTACTGTGGCTGTATAATAGGTTCTGAAGTCAGGTAAGGTGAGGCCTCCCACTTTCTTCTTCTTTTTCAGTAGTGCTTTGTTTATCCGGGGCTTCTTTCCCTTCCATATGAAATTGGTGATTTGTTTCTCTATCCCCTTAAAATATGACCTTGGAATTTGGATCGGAAGTGCGTTAAATGTATAGATGGCTTTTGGTAGAATAGACATTTTTACTATGTTAAGTCTTCCTATCCATGAGCAGGGTATGTTTTTCCACTTAAGTATGTCCTTTTGAATTTCTTGTAGTAGAGCTTTGTAGTTTTCTTTGTATAGGTCTTTTACATCCTTGGTAAGATTTATTCCTAAGTATCTTATCTTCTTGGGGGCTACTGTGAATGGTATTGATTTGGTTATTTCCTCTTCGGTGTTCTTTTTGTTGATGTAGAGGAATCCAAGTGATTTTTGTATGTTTATTTTATAACCTGAGACTCTGCCAAACTCTTCTATTAGTTTCAGTAGTTTTCTGGAGGATTCCTTAGGGTTTTCTGTGTATATAATCATGTCATCTGCAAATAGTGATAACTTTACTTCTTTGTTGCCAATCCGGATACCTTTTATTTCTTTGTCTAGCCTAATTGCCCTGGCTAAGACTTCCAACACGATGTTGAATAAGAGCAGGGATAAAGGGCATCCTTGTCTGGTTCCCGTTCTCAAGGGAAATGCTTTCAGGTTCTCCATTTAGAGTGATCTTGGCTGTTGACTTTGCACAGATGCCCTTTATTATGTTGAGGAATTTTCCTTCAATTCCTATTTTGGTAAGAGTTTTTATCATAAATGGGTGTTGGACTTTGTCAAATGCCTTTTCTGCATCAATTGATAAGATCATGTGGTTTTTGTCTTTTGTTTTATTTATGTGATGGATTACATTAATGGTTTTTCTGATGTTAAACCAGCCTTGCATACCTGGTATAAATCCCACTTGATCAGGGTGAATTATTTTTTTGATGTGTTGTTGGATTCTATTGGCTAGAATTTTGTTCAGGATTTTTGCATCAATGTTCATCAGGGATATAGGTCTATAATTTTCTTTTTTTGTAATGTCTTTACCTGGTTTTGGTATCAGGGAGATGGTGGCTTCATAGAATGAGTTGGGTAGTATTCTGTCATTTTCTATGCTTTGGAATACCTTTAGTAGTAGTGGTGTTAACTCTTCTCTGAAAGTTTGGTAGAACTCTGCAGTGAAGCCGTCCGGGCCAGGGCTTTCTTTTGTTGGGAGTTTTTTGATTACCGTTTCAATCTCTTTTTTTGTTATGGGTCTATTTAGTTGTTCTACTTCTGAATGTGTTAGTTTAGGTAGGTAGTGTTTTTCCAGGAATTCATCCATTTCTTCTAGGTTTTCAAATTTGTTAGAGTACAATTTTTCGTAGTAATCTGAGATGATTCTTTTAATTTCATTTGGTTCTGTTGTGATGTGATCCTTCTCGTTTCTTATTCAGGTTATTTGTTTCCTTTCCTGTATTTCTTTAGTCAGTCTAGCCAATGGTTTATCAATTTTGTTAATTTTTTCAAAGAACCAGCTTTTGGCTTTGTTAATTCTTTCAATTGTTTTTATGTTCTCTAATTCATTTAGTTCAGCTCTAATTTTTATTATTTGTTTTCTTCTGGTGCCTGATGGATTCTTTTGTTGCTCACTTTCTATTTGTTCAAGTTGTAGGGACAGTTCTCTGATTTTGGCTCTTTCTTCTTTTTGTATGTGTGCATTTATCAATATAAATTGGCCTCTGAGCACTGCTTTAGCTGTGTCCCAGAGGTTTTGATAGGAAGTATTTTCATTCTCGTTGCTTTCTATGAATTTCCTTATTCCCTCCTTGATGTCTTCTATAACCCAGTCTTTTTTCAGGAGGGTATTGTTCATTTTCCAAGTATTTGATTTCTTTTCCCTAGTTTTTCTGTTATTGATCTCTAGTTTTATTGCCTTGTGGTCTGAGAAGATGCTTTGTAATATTTCGATGTTTTGGACTCTGCAAAGGTTTGTTTTATGACCTAATATGTGGTCTATTCTAGAGAATGTTCCATGTGCACTAGAAAAAAAAGTATACTTTGCAGCAGTTGGGTGGAGAGTTCTGTATAAGTCAATGAGGTCAAGTTGGTTGATTGTTGTAAGTAGGTCTTCCGTGTCTCTGTTGAGCTTCTTACTGGATGTCCTGTCCTTCTCCGAAAGTGGTGTGTTGAAGTCTCCTACTATAATTGTGGAGGTGTCTATCTCACTTTTCAATTCTGTTAAAATTTGATTTATGTATCTTGGAGCCCTGTCATTGGGTGCATAAATATTTAATATGGTTATGTCTTCCTGATCAATTGTCCCTTTTATCATTATATAGTGTCCTTCTTTATCCTTTGTGGTGGATTTAAGTCTAAAGTCTATTTTGTCAGAAATTAATATTGCTACTTCTCTTCTTTTTTGCTTATTGTTTGCTTGATATACTTTTTTCCATCCTTTGAGTTTTAGTTTGTTTGTGTCTCTAAGTCTAAGGTGTGTCTCTTGTAGGCAGCATATAGATGGATCGTGTTTCTTTATCCAGTCCGAGACTCTCTGTCTCTTTATTGGTGCATTTAGTCCATTTACATTCAGGGTAATTATAGATAAATAAGTTTTTAGTGCTGTCATTTTGATGCCTTTCTATGTGTGTTGTTGACAATTTCATTTTTCCACATGCTTTTTTGTGCTGAGGCGTTTTTCTTAGTAAATTGTGAGATCCTCATTTTCATAGTATTTGACTTTATGTTAGTTGAGTCGTTACGTTTTTCTTGGTTTTTATCTTGATTTATAGAGTTGTTATACCTTTTTGTGGTTACCTTATTATTTACCCCTATTTTTCTAAGTAAAAACCTAACTTGTATTGTTCTATATCGCCTTGTATCACTCTCCATCTGGCAGTTCAATGCCTCCTGTATTTAGTCCCTCTTTTTGATTATTGTGATCTTTTACCTATTGACTTCCATGATTCCCTGTTATGTGTATTTTTTTTTTTTTAATTAATCTTAATTTGTTTGTTTTTGTGATTTCCCTATTTGAGTTGATATCAGGACGTTCTGTTTTGTGACCTTGTGTTGTGCTGATATCTGATATTATTGGTTCTCTGACCAAACAATATCCTTTAGTATTTCTTGTAGCTTTGGTTTGGTTTTTGCAAATTCTCTAAACTTGTGTTTGTCTGTAAATATCTTAATTTCGCCTTCATATTTCAGAGAGAGTTTTGCTGGATATATGATCCTTGGCTGGCAGTTTTTCTCCTTCAGTGTTCTGTATATGTCGTCCCATTCCCTTCTTGCCTGCATGGTTTCTGCTGAGTAGTCAGAACATATTCTTATTGATTCTCCCTTGAAGGAAACCTTTCTTTCTCCCTGGCTGCTTTTAAAATTTTCTGTTTATCTTTGGTTTTGGTGAGTTTGATGACAATATGTCTTGGTGTTTTTCTTTTTGGATCAATCTTAAATGGGGTTCGATGAGCATCTTGGATAGATATCCTTTCGTCTTTCATGATGTCAGGGAAGTTTTGTGTCAGGAGTTCTTCAACTATTTTCTCTGTGTTTTCTGTCCCCCCTCCCTGTTCTGGGACTCCAATCACCCACAGGTTATCCTTCTTGATAGAGTCCCACATAATTCTTAGGGTTTCTTCATTTTTTTAAATTCTTTTATCTGATTTTTTTTCAGCTATGTTGGTGTTGATTCCCTGGTCCTCCAGATGTCCCAGTCTGCATTCTAATTGCTCGAGTCTGCTCCTCTGACTTCCTATTGCGTTGTCTAATTCTGTAATTTTATTGTTAATCTTTTGGATTTCTACATGTTGTCTCTCTATGGATTCTTGCAACTTATGAATTTTTCCACTATGTTCTTGAATAATCTTTTTGAGTTCTTCAACAGTTTTATCAGTGTGTTCCTTGGCTTTTTCTGCAGTTATCCTAATTTCATTTGTGATATCAGTAAGCATTCTGTAGAGTAGTTTTTTATATTCTGTATCTGATAATTCCAAGATTGTATCTTCATTTGGGAAAGATTTTGATTCTTTTGTTTGGGGGGTTGGAGAAGCTGTCATGGTCTGCTTCTTTAAGTGGTTTGATATGGATTGTTGTCTCCGAGCCATCACTGGGAAACTAGATTTTCCAGAAAATCCGCTGCGTCCAGTCCAAATCCCTGCGGGATGGTTCCCCGGCTCGGACGCTGCTCTTTCTGCTCCAAGACCAGTCACTGCCTCCCGGGGACTTCTCCTACCGGCTGCGTCCCACACCGCCCATGGAACTGGCTGGTCCCCCTCCCGGGGTTAGTTCAGGGGGGTGGAGCAGGTCTCTGTACTTGTGCCGTACCTGACTGGTACGCTGGCTCCAGGCTCTGGAAACAATCACTGCTTCCCCGTATTAGTTCGTTCTCCGTCTCTAAATCTGTGTTTGTTGTTCAGGGTTAGTAGATTGTTATGTATGTGATCGATTCACTTGTTTTTCCGTGTCTTTGTTGTAAGAGGGATCCAAGGTAGCGTCTGCCTAGTCCGCCATCTTGGCTCCGCCTCTGTAGTGTTTTTTTGTGGTGCTGATATTTTCTTTGTACCTCTTACTCTCCTGTGCTGAATTACTTTTGTTTGTAAATTTCTTTTGTTCTTGTAGGTTTCGTTTTTATTGCAACTTTATGTTTTTCTTCTTTATTTTGATGAGTAGGTTTGTTAAATTTCTTTGTGGTTACCTTGAAATTTATCTTTATATTCCTAGGTTTAAACCAATCTATTATTACTTGTTATCGCCTTGCTGTCCACTCCATTAGAAATTCTATACCTACTCCATTTAGTCCCTCTTCTATTGTTCTGACATTGTCTTTTACAGATTAACCTCTCTGGCTTCCTGTTGTAATTCTTTTGGTTTTGGGTAGTCCTTGAGAGTTTATTTCCTAGGTTGGTATCTGACTGGTACAATCTTGCATCCTAGATTCACGCTGTGCTCTGATGTTGTTTGTTCTTAGACTGAAAGACTCCCTTTAATAATTCTTGTAAGTTTGATTTGGTTTTTGCATATTGCCTTAATTTCTGTTTATCTGGAAATGTCCTAATTTCACCAGCATATTTGAATAAGAGTCTTGCAGGATATATTAATTTGGTTGGCAATTTTCTTCTTTCAAGGTCTTATGTATGTCATCCCATTGCCTTCTTTCCTGCATGGTTTCTTCTGAATAATAAGAGCTTAGTCTTATTGTTTCTCCTGTGTATGTGACTTTTTGTTTTTCTTGAGCTGCTCTCAGGATTTTTTGACTTTAGTTTTAGCCAGTGTGATTTTGATATGCCTTGGTGGTTTTCTTTTGGTGTCTATCCTATATGGGATTTGCTGAGCTTCTTGGATGGTCAGCTTTTCATCTTTCATGATATTAGGTAAGTTATCTGTCAGCAATTCTTCAATAATCCTCTCTGTGTTTCTGTTTTCTCCCCCTGTTCTGGAACTCCGATCACTTGTAGATTCTTGCTTTTGATTTTATCTCACATAATTCTCAGGGTTTCTTCATTTTTCTTTATTCTTTTTCTGATTTTTCCTCAACCAGAGTTGTATCCAAGTGTTTGTGTTCAATTTCACTGGTCCTGTCTCGTATCATGTCAAACCTGGTCCTCAGCCCTTCTATGACACTGCCCATTTCTGAAATTTTGTTGTTTATCTTTTAGATTTCTAATTGTGAAATTTTTTTTTTTGGCATTTTGTTCTTGTATTATTTTCCTGCATTCTTCCATTTTTTGGTCTGTGTTTTCCATGAATTCATCTGCCTTTTCCAGGAATTTGTCTATTTTTCCTTATTTTTGTCTGTTTTTTGTTTCAACTCTTGGATAGCTCTGAATATTAGAGATTTGAATTCCTTGTCAGGTGGTTCTAGTGCCTTTTCTTCTACTGGAAAGTCATCTGGTGTTTTATTTTGGATGGCTACTGGAACCATCCTGTCTTTTTTTTTTTTTTTTAATATGTTTTGATATTGTCTGCTGTCTTCGGGGCATTTAGTGGTTATTTTCTTCATTTATTGATTGTAGATCTGTTTGTGTCATCCTGCTTTTTTGTTTTATTTGGTTATGTCTGAGCAGGCGGACTATTTGTTCTTTGTTGCTTACTCATCTGTGGTCACGATACTTTTCACCCCCTTGTTCAATGGGCAGGACCAATTGCTCAGCTATGGCACAGCAGGGCAGGTCCAGCTGAAGGGGAGGGGCTGGAATGGGTTGTTTGTGGCATGTACTATGGTTGACAGGGCTGGCCAGGAATCAGCACTGGGCAGGTTCCAGTAGGCCGTGCCTGTGCTGCTTGGGGGTGTGATGTCCAGCACTCGGTGCAGGTAACATTTGCCTTCTTTTGATCAATATTATTCTATAGAATCTTTGACCAAAATGTTCAGTAATCGTAGCTGGGCTCCACCCAGTTCTTCTGGTCTCATGGCAAAGGAGGCAGTTATTCATGGAGGCTATTAGCCACACATTCCATATTCTCCTCCTATTCTTACTCTCCTTCCTTGTTGCCCCAGATGAATAGAGATCAATTGTGGTGCCTTGGATGGCTGCTTGCAAGCTTTGAAGACCACAAACACTGTGCAACAAACTAGGAGGTAGAGCAGCAGGCCAATTAACTGGAGTGTCCTGTGAAACCATGACCCTAAGGCTCCAAACCAAGGAACCAAATCCTTAGGTTTTTGGTTGTACAAAAGCAATTTCAGCTGCTACGCTTTTTTTCTTTTTTTTTGGTCATTGTTGTAAATATATCTATTACACAACTTTTGCCAGTTCAACTTTTTCAGGTGTACTACTAATTGACACCAATTACAATTGCTTGTGCAGCCCAACCTTTAACCAATTTGATTTTTCAATCACCTTTAAGTCCCTGCTCCCCCCTCCCTCTCACCCTGGTAACCTCTGATGAAGTTAGAATGGGCAAATATCTGTACACATTTTCCTCCTCTTGTCTTTTTATATGAGTGAGATAATACAATATTTGTCCTTTTTAGATTGACTTATTTCACTCATCATAATGTCTTCAAAATCCATTCATATCATAGCATCTATCAAGACTTCATTTCTCCTATTGGCTGAGTAGTATTCCATTGTATGTATGTATCACATTTCACATTTTGTTTACACATTCATCTGTTGATGGGCATTTAGGTTGTTTCTACCTTTTGGCTATTGTAAATAGTGCTGCAACGAGCATTGGTGTACACATCTCTGAGTCTCTGCTTTCAAGTCTTTCAGGTATATACCTAGTAGTAGAATTGCTGGGTCATTTCTATTTTTAGTTTTCTTGAGGAACTGCCAAACTGTTTTCCACAAGGCTGTACTATTTTCCATTCCTACCAGCAATGGATAAAGGTTCCAATTTCCCTACATCCTCACCAAAATTTGTTGTTTTCTCTCTCTTCTTAAAAAAAAAAAAAATTAGCCATCCTAGTGGGAATGAAATGTGATCCATAGGGTTTTCATTGGCTAACTTTCACACTTAAATCACCAGGGCTTTCTTCCTAGTCTGTCTTAACCTGGAAGATCCACTGAAACCTGTCAGCCATGGATGACCCAGGTGGCATTTGAAATACTGGTGGCATAGCTTCCAGCATCATAGCAACACACACAGTATGACACTGACAGATGGGTGGTGGTTTCTACGATAGAATCTTTTAATTTCTTCATTGATTTGTTATTATTATTTCTGTTGTTTTATAAGAGGCTTTTTTATAAGGACTTAGTCAGAGTGGTCTGTCATACATGTTGATCTAAACAGTAGATCTGCAACAATATACTACTGGCACAGTGGTTAAGAGCTTGGCTGCTAACCAAAAGGCTGGCAGTTCAAATCCACCAGCTGCTCCTTGGAAACCCTAGGGAGCAGTTCTACTCTGTCCTATAGGGTTGCTGTGAGTTGGAATTGACTTGATGAGAAGTTTTTTTGGCTTATAGTACAGTTTATACTTTGAGTCTCTACCTTTATGACGATGATTATTTTTGGCAGTGTTAAGGCATCAAATGATTCACGTATCTGTTTATTTTTAATGGCTATCAGGAACTTCTTTATTTCTGTAGCATTTCAAAGAAGTGTATTAAAAAAACATATTAGCTATCGCTTATATATTTCATCTTTTATTTTAGCAATTTGATATACCTTAGAGAAGGCTACAGTTTATTAATTTTTAACAGTTTGTCAATTGGTAAGGATTAGATTTTACAAGAACGATGGAGCTAAATGTATATCAAGTATGATATTGTTGGTTTTATTTTTAATGTACGACCCATCAACAAACAATATTAAGTCAAGATTTGGCATTCATGTGTTCAAAAGTTCTCCTGTGTTCATGAAAATTTTCTTATTTTTATAACACATTCATGAGATTCACCTTCACTGGATTATGTTGTTGTTTTGTGCTGTTGAGTTGATTCTGACTCGTAGTGACCCTATAGGACAGAGTAGAACTGCCCCACCGGGTTTCGTAGGCTGTAATCTTTATGGAAGCAGAATGCCAGGTCTTTTCTCCCACACAGCAGCTGGTAGGTTTGAACCTTCGACCTTTTGGTTAGTAGCTGAGCTCTTACCATTGTGCAACCATTTTCATTGGCTTATAGCATTTTAGAATTGCTGGATTAAGGGAATTATACTAGTGAATGATAACAGGAGAAGGAGAAAGTCACACTAATTCATTTTTGATTAATCTCTTCATAGAAAAATTGTTGAGTTTTTTCCGTTAGCAATAGAGATTTACTACATGTGGCTACATTAGTTGTGGGCCATGTTGTTGAGTTAATAATACCCTGAGAGGTGCACTGCCCAAAACAAATAGAATGTGAACCACATACACAATTTCAAATTTTCTTATAGCCACATTTAAAAAGTAAAATAAACAGGTGAAAATAATTTTAGTAATGTATTTTAGTTAACATAATATATTATCATTCCTCATAACATTATTATTGTTATTATATATTATCATTTGTACATATAATCAGTATAAAAACACTAATGAGATATTATACATCCTTATCTTTTCTACTGTGTTCAAAACCTTGTGTGCATTTTAAACATATAACACATCTCAATTCAGACCAGTCATACTTAAAGTGCTCAGTTGTCCCTTGTGGCTATGGCTACCATATTGAGTAACACAGCCCAGAGCATGATTTAATCTTTTCGTGTTTGTAAAATTTATGATAATCTAAGAAGAAACAATCTAGAATCTTACCGACTCTGCTTCAATAAATTTACCTATGTCTGTGGAGTCTTTTGCCCTAGGAATTCTGGAACCATAGCTTCTCCCTTGCTAATTTCTTGAATTATACATACTGTAGGTATCAACTATAATCAGATAGTATGTAGGAGCTCCAGTACATTTTATCTGGAAGAAGATCCTACTTATTGAAATCATATTATTCTCTTCTTATTATTCTGATAATGATCTCGTAATATCAGTTACCAATTGGAATATATGATTGTTAGAGATTTTCATTACTTGAGTGGTTCTATTAAACCGAGGAGAATAAAGTCTTTTCCCTCAAGCCTTTTATAACTTATTTACATTCCCAAATTTGTCATTCCTTTTTTTTTTTTTTTTAAACTATTTGGTATAAAAAACAACCAAATCAGTTGTCATTGAGTCAATTCTGACTCATAGTCATTTTACTTCCAGACAGTATTTTTCTCTTTTAATTTCTTTTTAACTTATTACAAGTCAATTTATGTTTCTTTTTGCTTTTCAAACAACTTTAATCTGAAGAATTTGATGTTTTATAGTAATAGGATTAAAGATGGATACAATAACACTCCCATAAAGAGGGAAGCTTGATTAATGTATGTAATTACAGACAATTTCACTTTGCAGTTTAGAGGAAGTATGGGGAATTATAAGGTGCAAATATCTTCCTTGGAGAAGCATTACTGGACACATTCTGAACAGTTGTTCTTTTCTTTATTAGCCAAATTGATGGATTACCTTCTGCAATGGCTTATGTTTGTAATCCTTATCTATCAGCTCCCAGACCTGAGCAAGCACAGCCCCCAGTGGTTTTCTCTAAAGAGTCATGAGGTGGATTAATTGCTAGCTAGCTTGTTTACTTTCTAAGACTACCTGGAAATGTCTAGCACACATTGGTATTTTCTGAATTGGCAATTTCATATTTCAATTTGTTTTAAATTAAATCCTTGAATTTATATTTGAGTTCATTTATACAAACAAGGCTTTCTTCACTTCAAGTCTGGAGTCTATTCCAGAATGCCATTTGAAAGTTTTCTGTAGCATAAATTTGATCTTTATTTAGTTTACAATTTTGAATCTTTCTTTAATTCACCCTTAAAAGAATATTTTCTCAAACTGATTTATGTAGTGGTATTAGTTTTCTATGGCTGCTATAACCAATTACCACATATAGTGGCTTAAGACAACACAAATTTATTACCTTACAGTTCTGTGGTTCAGATATTCAAAATGGGTCTCACTGGGCTAAAATCAATATGCGGACAGGACTGCATGTCTTTCTAGTGGCTCTAGGGGACAACCCCTTTCTTTGCCCTTTCCAGCTTCTAGTGGCTACTTATGTTCCTAGAGCCTGCAATTCCAGGCTGAGTCTTTCTCACATTGAATAACTCCAGCACTGACTCTTTCTACCTCCTCCTTCCACTTTTAAGGATGCTTCTGATTACATTGGTTCCCCCTGGATAATTTCCCTATTTTAAGGTCAGCTGATTAACAACCTTAATTCCATATGCATTCTTAGTTCCCCCTTGCCAGGGTCCAGGGTTAAGATATGGACACCTTTGGGGGCCATTAGTCTGTCTTAGTAGTATATTTTTCATTTTTATTTTAAAAATTTTACACATGTGGCTTATTTAAAGAATTTTTCTTTTATCTTACCTATTTGAGGGACTAACTATTAACTGAACTGTAATCCAGAACAAAAAGAATCTAACAAAATCCTATAAGAAAGAGAGAGGCAATGTCCTTGTGAAACACAAAATTACAGCATCTTTGAGATAGACTATCTTGGAGTTAGGATTTTTGAGACTACAGCACACCGTTGAATTTGATTACTGAATATCTGGTGTTTTGACTCCTAATTTTTTTGAACTCCTTGTAAACGTATTGTCAATGGATTGAATTGCGTCCCCCCAAAATATATGTATCAATTTGGCTAGGCAATAATTCCCAGCATTGTGTGATTTTCCACCATTTTTTCATCTGACATGATTTTCCCTATATGCTGTAAACCCTATCACTATGATGTTAATGAGATCTACAAGATTAGATAGTGTCTTACGCCAATCTCTTTTGAGATATAAAAGAGAGAAGCGAGCAGAGAGACAGGGGGACTGCAAACCATCAAGATAGCAGTGCTGGGAGAAGAGCGCTTCCTTTGGACCTGGGGTTCCTGCACGGAGAAAGCCCTAGTACAGGGGAAGACTGATGAGAGGGACCTTCCTCCAGAGCTGACAGACAGAGAAAGTCTTCCCCTGTAGCTGACACCCTGAATTTGGACTTCTAGCCTACTAGACTGTGAGAGAAGAAACTTCTGTTTGTTAAAGCCATCCACTTGTTGTATTTCTGTTATAGCAGCTCTAGATAACTAAGACACATATTAATTTATTGATTTTGACATATTGAAGCTTTCCCATATAGTCATTGTTACACTAAGGCTTTTGTTTCTTACCAAAAAAGTACAATAGTAAGGATTATAGTACAAACTTTGTAAAGGAAGCAGAAGTTTTTTTCCCAGGAAATGTCAATTCTCCCTAAAGCAATCTACAAATACAATGCAATCCTGATCCAAATACCAACAGCATTCTTTAAAGAGATGGAAAAACTAATCATTAACTTCATTTGAAAAGGGAAGAGGCCCTGGATAAATAAAGCACTAATGAAGAAGAAGAATAAAGTAGGAGGACTCACACTACCTGATCTCAAAACCTGCTATACAGTTAAGGTAGTCAAAACAGCCTGGTACTGGCCCAACAACAGAAACATTGACCAATGGAACAGAATTGAGAGCGCAGATGTAAATCCATCTACCTACGGCCACCTGATCTTCAGCAAGGCCCTAAGTCCATGGAATGGAGAATAGATAGTTTTTTTTACAAATGGTGCTGGCAAAACTAGATGTTCATCTGAAAAAAATGAAACAAGGCCCATACCTCACACCGTACACAAAAACTAATTCAAAATGAATCAAAGACCTAAACATAAAACCAAAAACTATAAAGATCATAGAAGAAAAAATGGGATCAATGCTAGAGGCCCTAATACACGGCATTAACAGGATACAAACCACAACCAACAACACACAAACCCCAGAAGATAAGCTAAATAACTGAGATTGTCTAAAAATTAAACACTTATGCTCATCAAAGGACTTCACCAAAAGAGTAAAAAGAGAACCTAGGACTGGGGAAAAATTATTGGCTAGGACAAATCTGACAAAGGTCTAATCTCTAAAATCTATAGGAAAATTCAACATCTCTACACCAAAAAGACAAATAATCCAATTAAAAAATGGGCAAAGGAAATGAACAGACACTTCACCAAAGAAAACATTTAAGTGGCTAACAGACACATGAGGAAATGCTCGCGATCACTAGCCATTAGAGAAATGCAAATCAAAACCACAATGAGATACCATTTCACCCCAGCATTACTGGCATGAATCAAAAAACAGAAAATAACAAATGTTGGAGAGGCTACCCGGAGATTGGAACTCTTATGCACTGCTGGTGGGAATGCAAAATGGTACAACCATTTTGGAAAATGATATGGTGCTTCCTTAGAAAACTAGAAATAGAAATAACACATTATCCCACTCCTAGGAATATATCTTAGAGAAATAAGAGTCCTCACATGAATAGACATATGCACACCCATGTTCCTTGCAGCATTGTTCACAATAGCAAAAAAATGGAAACAACCTAGATACCCATCAACAGATCAATGGATAAACAGATTATGGTACATACATGCAATGGAGTACTATGCAACGATAAAGAACAACGTTCAATCTGTGAAGTATCTCACAACATGATGAATCTGGAGGGCATTGTGCTGAGTGAAATAAGTCAATCACAAAAGGACAAATATTGTATGGGACCACTACTACAAACTCATAAAAAGGTTTACACACAAAAAGAAATAATCTTTGATGATTACAAAGGAGGGGAAGGGTGGGGATGTAAAAACACCAGACCATAGGTAAGTGGTAACTTTGGTGAAGGGCAAGACAGTACACAATACTGGGGAAACCAGTACGACTTGTCTAAGGCAAGGTCATGGAAGCTCCGTAGACACATCTAAACTCCCTGAGGGACCAAATTACTGGGCTGAGAGCTCTGGGGACCATGGTCTCAGGGAATATCTAATTTAATTGGCATAATATAGTTTTTAAAGAAAATGTTCTACATTCTACTTTTAGGACTAGCGCCTGGGGTCTTAAAAGCTTCTGAGTGGGCATCTAAGATACTCCATTATCTCACCCCATCTGGAGCAAAGGAGAATGAAGAAAACCAAAGATCCAAGAGAAAGATTAGTCCAAATGACTTATGGACCACAAATACTACAGCTTCCACCAGACTGAGTCCAGCACAACTAGATGGTGCCTGGCTAGCCCCACTGATCATTCTGACAGGGATCACAATAGATGGTCTGGACAGAGCTAGAGAAAAATGTAGAACACACACACACACACACCCCCCAGAATTACTGGTCTGACAGAGACTGGAGAAAACCCCGAGAGTATGGCCCCTGGACACTGTTTTAGCTCAGTAATTAAGTCACTCCTGAGGTTCACCTTTCACCCAAAGATTAGACAGGCCCATAAAACAAAATGAGATTAAAGGGGCACAGCAGCCCACCGGCAAGGACTATAAGATTTTAGAACCGACCCAGGGTAAAGTTTGAACATTTACTCATGAATTTATTACAGGTCTAATGGACTTCGAACTCTTAGCCCTCAGGACCAGCTTGGGTTGGATCAAGAATTAACCAGCCTCTGCCTTCATCCATTCCCTATGGAACACTCTCTTAAACGTTGAACAGAAAAAAAGATAGTCCAAAACAAAACAAAACACCTGAAACAAGACTTTATTATATAGACAGACCAAAGCGAAGCAAGCATCAGGAAAAAAAAACCAGGTTAATGAAAAAATATTTACCACATGGAGGAACCTGGAAGGCACTATGCTGAGTGAAATTAGTCAGATGCAAAAGGACAAATACTGTATAAGACCACTATTATAAGTTCTTGAGAAGTAGTATAAACTGAGAAGAACACATTCTTTTGTGGTTACGAGAAGGGGGAGGGAGGGAGGGTGGGAAAGGGTTATTTACTGCTTAGTAGATAAGAACGACTTTAGGCGAAGGGAAGGACAATAC
This sequence comes from Loxodonta africana, assembly GCF_030014295.1. NCBI lineage: Eukaryota > Metazoa > Chordata > Mammalia > Proboscidea > Elephantidae > Loxodonta > Loxodonta africana. The sequence goes on from NC_087364.1 coordinate 31,307,689, forward strand.
TCAATACAGGGAAGGTCAGCTCAATTGGACTGGACCAAAAGCAAAGAAGTTTCCGGGATAAACTGAATGCTTCGAAGGTCAGTGGAGCAAGGGCGGGGGTTTGGGGACTATGGCTTAAGGGAACTTCTAAGTCAATTGGCATAATAAATTCTATTATGAAAACATTCTGCATCCCACTTTGAAGTGTGGAGTCTGGAGTCTTAAATGCTAACAAGCAGCCATCTAAGATGCATCAATCGGTCTCAACCCACCTGGATCAAAGGAGAATGAAAAACACCAAGGTCACACGATCACTATGAGCCCAAGAGACAGAAAGGGCCGCATGAACTAGAGATGTACATCATCCTGAGACCAGAAGAACTAGATGGTGCCTGGCCACAACCGATGACTGCCCTGAGAGGGAGCACAACAGAGAACCCCTGAGGGAGCAGGAGATCAGTGGGATGCAGACCCCAAATTCTCATAAAAAGACCATACTTAATGGTCTGACTGAGACTAGAAGAATCCCGGCAGTCAAGGTCTCCAAACCTTCTGTTGCCCCAGGACAGGAACCATTCCCGAAGACAAGTCATCAGACATGGAAGGGACTGGACAATGGGTTGGAGAGAGATGCTGATGAAGAGTGAGCTACTTGTATCAAGGGGACACTTGAGACTGTGTTGGCATCTCATGTCTGGAGGGGGGTTGGGAGGGTAGAGAAGGTTAGAAACTGGCAAAACGGTCACGAAAGGAAATACTGGAAGGAGGGAGCAGGCTGACTCATTAGGGGAAGAGTAAATGGGAATATGTAGTAAGGTGTATATAAGCTTATATGTGACAGACTGACTTGATTTGTAAACTTTCACTTAAAGCACAATAAAAATTATTTAAAAACAAAAATTTACCAGATACTATGTTTCCAAAACCTTTAATAATATAGACGTTCACAACTGGGAGTGATTTTCACCCCAGGTGACGCTTGGAAATGCCTGGAGAGTTTTTTTGTTGGTTGCATCTGGAGGTGGGGGTGTTACTGAAATCCAGTGGGTAGAAAAGATTCCACAGTGCGGAGGCGGGGCCAAGATGGCAGACTAGGTAGACGCTACCTCGGATCCCTCTCGCAACAAAGACTCGGAAAAACGAGTGAATTGATCACATACATAACAATCTACCAACCCTGAACAACAAACACAGATTTAGAGACGGAGAACGAACAAATACAGGGAAGCAGCAACTGTTTTCGGAGCCTGGAGCCAGTGTCCCAGTCAGGTAACCTTGGCCCCGGGCTTAGGATTGGGACCAGGGGAGCTGAACACAAAATCTTGTGACGGTGCAAACAAGAGGCACAGCCCTACCCCCCTGAACTAACCCCGGGAGGCGGCCCAGCCGGTCTGCGCGGGCAGCGTGGCGATGCGGCTGGCGGGACGAGAAGTCCCCGGGAGGAAGCGACTGATTTTGGAGCCGGGAGTGCAGCGTCCCAGCAGGGGAACCTTGACACTGGGCTTTGGACTGGCAGCGGAGGATCTGACCGCGGCTTCAGCGGGCCAGACCCTCGGGGGCAATCTCCACACAGCCAGCACACATAGGCGACACGCCCCTTGGGAATCTCAGATAAAATAGTCATTCCAAGCAAGATAAGCAACTTTGGCTATATTCTCGATGGTACTAGTTTTTTTCTTTTTTTTTTTTTACTCTTCTGTTTCTCTGAAACCTCCCCCACCCTTCCCAGGCGGCTTCATTAACATTGGAATTGCCTGAGCCAGAGGGAGAACAGCTCCGGCTCCACAGCGGATTTGCTTTTCCCTTTTTTTCTTTTGTTTTTGGTCTTTTCCTAACCCGTTTTTCCGGCCTGAGAGAAGGAATCACAAAAAACCCAGGAACCAAAAATCCATCCCTAATTGGACTAAAAACACAGAATCAGCTACAGCCAAGCATATATGATCCAAATCTAGGACTTTCATCCTTACAGGGAACAAGGTGGTGGTTATAATCCAAAGGCAGTTCTGATAGGGATCTGACTGCATTTTTTTTTTAGTGGATTTTCTGGAAACACAAGTTTCCCAGGTCTGATATCTCTGCTTATTCAACAGAGCCCTAACTGACCCACAACAGGGAACTGAGGGATGAAGCTCCCCTCAGACCACCTAGCCTCTTGCCTTAGGTGTCTAAGGAGGGTGACACCTACCAATCAGTAGAGGTACTTGCATTGGGGGCCTAAGGTACAGCTGCAGTGCCCTCCCACCAAGGTGCTATAGGAATAGAGACATACCTACCTCACTGACACTTGGGGGAAGCCTGTCAGCATCCTGCCTCCCCAGAGGGTGAACCCCAGCTGCTAATAGAATCTGGTGCACACAACTATCACTACTTCTCAAGGTGGATAGATGTTAGGGTGCAGCACACACTTGATGACCCAAAATCAGACTCTACTCAAGAATAGTGAATAGACTCAGGCATATATATCTGGCAACAGCCCAAACCAGCTGGTAATAGGACATAAGTAAGTCAAGGGCTACAACAAACAAGACAGCACACTCTAGTAGCCCATCCACGTATATTGAAAGAAAACAAAACAAGATAAGACTCAGTGAGCAATTATAGAATAAACCATTACTATATCTTTTTTTTTTTTTTCATATATATCTTAGTGATGGCTCGGAGACAGCAGTCGATATCAAACCACATAAAGAAGCAGACCATGACAGCTTCTACAACCCCCCAAACAAAAGAATCAAAATCTTTCCCAAATGAAGATACAAACCTGGAATTATCAGATACAGAATATAAAAAACTAATTTACAGAATGCTTCAAGACATCAGGGATGACCTCAGAAATGAAATAAGGCAAACCGCAGAGAAAGCCAAGGAACACACTGATAAAACAGTTGAAGAACTCAAAAAGATTATTCAAGAACATAGTGGAAAAATTCATAAGTTGCAAGAATCCATAGAGAGACAGCATGTAGAAATCCAAAAGATTAACAATAAAATTACAGACTTAGACAACACAATAGGAAGTCAGAGGAGCAGACTTGAGCAATTAGAATGCAGACTGGGAAATCTGGAGGGCCAGGGAATTAATACCAACATAGCTGAAAAAAATCAGATAAAAGAACTAAAAAAAATGAACAAACCCTAAGAATCATGTGGGAGTCTATTAAGAAGAATAACTTGCGTGTGATTGGAGTCCCAGAACAGGGAGGGAGGACAGAAAACACAGAGAAAATAGTTGAAGATCTGCTGGCAGAAAACTTCCCTGACATCATGAAAGACGAAAGGATATCTAACCAAGATGCTCATCGAACCCCATTTAAGATTGATCCAAAAAGAAAAACACCAAGACATATTATCATCAAACTTGCCAAAACCAAAGATAAAGAGAAAATTTTAAAAGCAGTCAGGGATAAAAGAAAGGTCTCCTTGAAGGGAGAATCAATAAGAATAAGTTCAGACTACTCAGCAGAAACCATGCAGGCAAGAAGGCAATGGGATGCCATATACAGAGCACTGAAGGAGAAAAACTGCCAGCCAAGGATCATATATCCAGCAAAACTCTCTCTGAAAAGGAAGGCGAAATTAAGATATTTACAGATAAACACAAGTTTAGAGAATTTGCAAAAACCAAACCAAAGCTACAAGAAATACTAAAGGAAATTGTTTGGTCAGAAAACCAATAATATCAGATACCAGCACAACGCAACGTCACAAAACAGAACATCTTGATATCAACTCAAATAGGGAAATCACAAAAACAAATTAAGATTAATTAAAAAAAAAAATGCTCAAAACAGGGAATCACTGAAGTCAATATGTAAAAGATCAGAATAATCAAAAAGAGGGACTAAATACAGGTGGCATAGAACTGCCATATGGAGAGTGATACAAGGCGATATAGGACAATACAAGTTAGGTTTTTACTTAGAAAAATAGGGGTAAATATTAAGGTAACCACAAAGAGGTATAACAACTCCATAACTCAAGATAAAAGCCAAGAAAAATGTAACGACTCAACAAACATAAAGTCAAACACTACGAAAATGAGGATCTCACAATTTACTAAGAAAAACGTCTCAGCACAAAAAAGTAAGTGGAAAAATGAAATTGTCAACAACACACATAAAAAGGCATCAAAATGACAACACTAAACACTTATTTATCTGTAATTACGCTGAATGTAAATGGACTAAATGCACCAATAAAGAGACAGAGAGTCTCGGACTGGATAAAGAAACACGATCCGTCTATAAGCTGCCTACAAGGGACACACCTTAGACTTAGAGACACAAACAAACTAAAACTCAAAGGATGGGAAAAAATACATCAAGCAAACAATAAGCAAAAAAGAAGAGGAGTAGCAATATTAATTTCTGACAAAATAGACTCTAGACTTAAATCCACCACAAAGGATAAAGAAGGACACTACATAATGATAAAAGGGACAATTGATCAGGAAGATATAACCATATTAAATATTTATGCACCCAATGACAGGGCTCCAAGATACATAAATCAAATTTTAACAGAACTGAAAAGTGAGATAGACACCTCCACAATTATAGTAGGAGACTTCAACACACCACTTTCGGAGAAGGACAGGACATCCAGTAAGAAGCTCAACAGAGACACGGAAGACCTACTTACAACAATCAACCAACTTGACCTCATTGACTTATACAGAACTCTCCACCCAACTGCTGCAAAGTATACTTTTTTTTCTAGCGCACATGGAACATTCTCTAGAATAGACCACATATTAGGTCATAAAACAAACCTTTGCAGAGTCCAAAACATCGAAATATTACAAAGCATCTTCTCAGACCACAAGGCAATAAAACTAGAGATCAATAACAGAAAAACTAGGGAAAAGAAATCAAATACTTGGAAAATGAACAATACCCTCCTGAAAAAAGACTGGGTTATAGAAGACATCAAGGAGGGAATAAGGAAATTCATAGAAAGCAACGAGAATGAAAATACTTCCTATCAAAACCTCTGGGACACAGCAAAAGCAGTGCTCAGAGGCCAATTTATATTGATAAATGCACACATACAAAAAGAAGAAAGAGCCAAAATCAGAGAACTGTCCCTACAACTTGAACAAATGGAAACTGAGCAACGAAAGAATCCATCAGGCACCAGAAGAAAACAAATAATAAAAATTAGAGCTGAACTAAATGAATTAAAAAAAAAAAATGAATTAGAGAACATAAAAACAATTGAGAGAATTAACAAAGCCAAAAGCTGGTCCTTTCAAAAAATTAACAAAATTGATAAACCATTGGCCAGACTGACTAAAGAAATACAGGAAAAGAAACAAATAACCCGAATAAGAAACGAGAAGGGCCACATCACAACAGACTGAACTGAAATTAAAAGAATCATATCAGATTATTACGAAAAATTGTACTCTAACAACTTTGAAAACCTAGAAGAAATGGATGAATTCCTGGAAAAACACTACCTACCTAAACTAACACATTCAGAAGTAGAACAACTAAATAGACCCATAACAAAAAAGAGATTGAAACGGTAATCAAAAAACTCCCAACAAAAAAAAGCCCTGGCCCGGATGGCTTCACTGCAGAGTTCTACCAAACTTTCAGAGAAGAGTTAACACCACTACTACTAAAGGTATTCCAAAGCATAGAAAATGACGGAATACCACCCAACTCATTCTATGAAGCCACCATCTCCCTGATACCAAAACCAGGTAAAGACATTACAAAAAAAGAAAATTATAGACCTATATCCCTGATGAACATTGATGCAAAAATCCTGAACAAAATTCTAGCCAATAGAATCCAACAACACATCAAAAAAATAATTCACCCTGATCAAGTGGGATTTATACCAGGTATGCAAGGCTGGTTTAATATCAGAAAAACCATTAATGTAATCCATCACATAAATAAAAGACAAAAACCACATGATCTTATCAATTGATGCAGAAAAGGCATTTGACAAAGTCCAACACCCATTTATGATAAAAACTCTCACCAAAAAAGGAATTGAAGGAAAATTCCTTAATATAATAAAGGGCATCTTTTTTTTATGCAAAGCCAACAGCCAATATCACTCTAAATGGAGATAACCTGAAAGCATTTCCCTTGAGAACGGGAACCAGACAAGGATGCCCTTTATCACCACTCTTATTCAACATTGTGCTAGAAGTCCTAGCCAGAGCAATTAGGCTAGACAAAGAAATAAAGGGCATCTGAATTGGCAAGGAGGAAGTAAAATTATCTCTATTTGCAGATGACATGATCTTATACACAGAAAACCCTAAGGAATCCTCCAGAAAACTACTGAAACTAATAGAAGAGTTTGGCAGAGTCTGAGGTTATAAGATAAACATACAAAAATCACTTGGATTCCTCTACATCAACAAAAAAAACAATGAAGAGGAAATAACCAAATCAATACCATTCACAGTAGCCCCCAAGAAGATAAAATACTTAGGAATAAATCTTACCAAGGATGTAAAAGACCTATACAAAGAAAACTACAAAGCTCTACTACAAGAAATTCAAAAGGACCTACTTAAGTGGAAAAACATACCTTGCTCATGGATAGGAAGACTTAACATAGTAAAAATATCTATTCTACCAAAAGCCATCTATACATACAATGCACTTGCAATCCAAATTCCAGTGTCATTTTTTAAGGTGATAGAGAAAGAAATCACCAACTTCATATGGAAGGGAAAGAAGCCTCGGATAAGCAAAGCATTACTGAAAAAGAAGAAGAAAGTGGGAGGCCTCACTCTACCTGATTTCAGAAGCTATTATACAGCCACAGTAGTCAAAACAGCCTGGTATTGGTACAACAATAGGCACATAGACCAGTGGAAGAGAATTGAGAACCCAGATATAAATCCATCCACATATGAGCAGCTGATATTTGACAAAGGCCCAGTGTCAGTTAATTGGGGAAAAGATAGTCTTTTTAACAAATGGTGCTGGCATAACTGGATATCCATTTGCAAAAAAATGAAACAGGACCCATGCCTCACACCATGCACAAAAACTAACTCCAAGTGGGTCAAAGACCTGAACATAAAGACTAAAATGATAAAGATCATGGAAGAAAAAATAGGGACAACCCTAGGAGCCCTAATACAAGGCATAAACAGAATGCAAAACATTACCAAAAATGATGAAGAGAAACCAGATAACTGGGAGCTCCTAAAAATCAAACACCTATGCTCATCTAAAGACTTCACCAAAAGAGTAAAAGACCACCTACAGACTGGGAAAGAATTTTCAGCTATGACATCTCCAACCAGCGCCTGATCTCTAAAATCTGTATGATTCTGTCAAAACTCAACCACAAAAAGACAAACAACCCAATCAAGAAGTGGGCAAAGGATATGAACACACACTTCACTAAAGAAGATATTCAGGCAGCGAACAGATACATGAGAAAATGCTCTCGATCATTAGCCATTAGAGAAATGCAAATTAAAACCACGATCAGATTCCATCTCACTCCAACAAGGCTGGCATTAATCCAAAAAACACAAAATAATAAATGTTGGAGAGGCTGCGGAGAGATTGGAACTCTTATACACTGCTGGTGGGAATGTAAAATGGTACAACCACTTTGGAAATCTATCTGGTGTTATCTTAAACAGTTAGAAATAGAACTACCATAAAAAAAAGAATTTTTTTTTTTACATACAACCCAGAAATCCCACTCCTCGGAATATACCCTAGAGAAATAAGAGCCTTCACACAAACAGATATATGCACACCCATGTTTATTGCAGCTCTGTTTACAATAGCATAAAGCTGGAAGCAACCAAGGTGTCCATCAACGGATGAATGGGTAAATAAATTGTGGTATATTCACACAATGAAATACTACGCATCGATAAAGAACAGTGACGAATCTGTGAAACATTTCATAACATGGAGGAACCTGGAAGGCATCAGGCTGAGCAAAATTAGTCAGAGGCAAAAGGACAAATATTGTATAAGACCACTACTATAAGATCTTGAGAAATAGTATAAACTGAGAAGAACACATAGTTTTGTGGTTATGAGGAGGGGAGGGAGGGAGGGTGGGAGAGGGTTTTTTACTGATTAATTAGTAGATAAGAACTGCTTTAGGTGAAGGGAAGGACAACACTCAATACAGGGAAGGTCAGCTCAATTGGACTGGACCAAAAGCAAAGAAGTTTCCGGGATAAAATGAATGCTTCAAAGGTCAGCGGAGCAAGGGCGGGGGTTTGGGGACCATGGTTTAAGGGGACTTCTAAGTCAATTGGCAAAATAAATTCTATTATGAAAACATTCTGCATCCCACTTTGAAATGTGGCATCTGGGGTCTTAAATGCTAACAAGCAGCCATCTAAGATGCATCAGTTGGTCTCAACCCACCTGGAGCAAAGGAGAATGAAGAACACCAAGGTCACATGACAACTAAGAGCCCAAGAGACAGAAAGGGCCACATGAACTAGAGACCTACATCATCCTGAGACCAGAAGAACTAGTTGGTGCCCGGCCACAATCGATGACTGCCCTGACAGGGAGCACAACAGAGAACCCCTGAGGGAGCAGGAGATCAGTGGGATGCAGACCCCAAATTCTCATAAAAAGACCATACTTAATGGTCTGACTGAGACTAGAGGAATCCTGGCTACCATGGTCCCCAAACCTTCTGTTGGCACAGGACAGGAACCATCCCCAAAGACAACTCATCAGACATGAAAGGGACTGGACAGTGGGTAAGTGAGAGATGCTGATGAAGAGTGAGCTAATTATATCAAGTGGTCACTTGAGACTGTGTTGGCATCTCCTATCTGGAGGGGGGATGGGAGGATAGAGAGAGTTGGAAGCTGGCAAAATTGTCACAAAAGGAGAGACTGGAAGGGCTGACTCATTAGGGGGAGAGCAAGTGGGAGTACGGAGTAAGATGTATATAAACTTATATGTGACAGTCTGACTTGATTTGCAATCGTTCACTTGAAGCTCAATAAAAGTTAATAAAAAAAAAAGATTCCACAATGCGTAAGATAGCCCCCCACAACAAAGAATTATCGAATTCAAAATGTCAGTAGTGCCAAGGTTGAGAAACCTTGCCTTAACCTAAGTCTAATTACTAAGTGGTGCACCTCTAACAAAAAGTTCTATTACTCAACACAAAGACCTAGGCCTAAGTACCTTATACAAAGGCCTAAGCCTCATGATGATATATGAAGACCTACTTGGTTACAAATTGTAAGATAACAAAATAAATTAGAAAAGAACCACATGATCATCTCTATGGATGCACAAAAAGCACTTGATAAAGTCCAACAGCCTTTATTGATGAAAACCCTAGAGAAGATTGGAATAGAAGGAAAATTCCTCAATATGATTCAGGGCATATATGAACAGTCAACAGCCAACAATGTACTTAATGGAGAAAGACTGAGAGCTTTCCCCTTGAAATCAGGAACAAGACAATGGAGCTTGCTGTCACCACTTCTATTTAATATTGTATTAGAAGTCCTAGCCAAAGCAATAAGACAAGAAGAAATAAATAAATAAAAGATATCCAGATTGGGAAAGAAGCAGTAAAATTATCTCTATTCGTGGATGATATAATCCTATATATAGAAAATCCCAGAGTCCACAAGAAAACTTCTAGAGCTAATAGAGGAATTTAGCAAAGTTGTAGTGTACAAGGTCAACAAGCAAAAATCAGTTGACCTTCTATACACCAGCAATAAGAAATCTGAAAGTGATATTAGGGAAACAATTCTGTTTACAATAGCATCTAAGAGAATATAGTACCTAGGGATAAATCTAAACAGGAATATGAAGGAATTATACAATGAAAACCATAAGACACTGCTGAAAGAGGCTAAAGAAGACTTAAATAAATGAAAAATGTTCCATATTCATGAACTGGAAGACTTAATATTGTTAAGATGTCAATACTACCAAAAGCAATCTATAGATTTGATGCAACCCCAGTCAAAATCCGGACAGCCTTCTTTGCAGAGGAAAATCCAATCCTCAAATTTATATGGAATCACAAAAGACCTCGAATAGCTAAAGCAATGTTGAAAGAGAAGACCAAAGTAGAAGGACTCACACTTCCTGATTTTAAAACATAGTATACAGCTACAGCAATCAAAACACCCTGGTACTGGTATAACAATACACATACAGACCAATGGAATAGAATTGAGAGTCCAGAAATAAACCCACATGTTCATGGTGAACTAATTTTTGACAAGAGTGTTAAGTCCATTCGATGGGGGAAAGAAGAGTCTCTTCAATAAATGGTCCTGGGAAAATTGGATTTCCATATGCAGAAAAAATGAAACAGGATTTATGCCTCACACCATACACAAAAACAAACCCTAAATGGGTTAAGGACCTAAGCGTGAAAATCAAAACCATAAAGCTATTAGAAGAACAGGCAGGGGTAATGCTGTCAGGCCTAGCTTTAAACAATGGATTACGTAATACAATAACAAAAGTAAAAACAGCAAAAGACAAAATAAATAAGTGTGGCCTCATAAAAATTAAAAACTTTTGTTCATCAAAAGACTTTACCAAAAAAGTTAATAGACAAGCTACCCACTGGGAGAATATCTTCAGAAACCATATATCTAATAACCAATATATATATAAAACTTAACAATAAAATAAAAAGACAACCCAATTATTACATGGGCAAAGGTCTTGAATAAACATTTTACCAAGAAGGACATTCGAGTGGCCACCAAACACATGAAAATATACTCAGCATTATTAGCCATCAGAGAAATGCAAATCAAAACCACAATGAGCTTGGATGGCTCCCACTAGGATGCTTAACATTAAAACAAAAAAAACCCAAAAACCCAGAAAATATCAAATGTTGGTGATAATGTGGGGAAATTGGAACCCTTATCCACTGCTGGTGAGAATGCAAATGGTAACAGCTGTTATGGAAAAGAGTGTGTTGATCCCTCAAAAAACTAAAAATAGAACTACCATATGATCCAGCAATTCTACTCCTAGATGTATACACCCAAAGAACTTGAAAGCAGAGACTCAGAGACTTGCACACCAATGGTCATTGCAGCACTATTCACAATAGCCAAAATGTAGAAGCAATCTAAATGCCCATCAACAGATAAATGTATAAACAAAATGTGATACATGCATACAATGAAATGCTATTCAGGCAGAAGGAGAAATGAAATCTTGATACATGTTATTATATGGATGGAGCTTGCAGACATTATGCTGAGTGAAATAAGTCAACCACAAAAGGACAAATATTGTATTATCTCACTTATATAAAAAGGCAAGAAAAGGCAAATGTATAAACAACACAGTTTATTAGTGGTTGCCAGGGGCAGGAGGAAAGAGGAAAGGGTTAATGGTGATGGAAATAGTGCATTGATTAAGGGTAGGGTTGCACAGTTGATTAATGTGATTGCTGTCAATAAATTGTACACCCGTTAAAAGTTTTTTTTAAATTCAGCAACAAGAACCCAGTTAAACTGTTAAGTGCTCAGATAAGCTATTGAAGCTGACTCACCTGGGAGCAACTCTGAAGGACAAACACAGTTTGGGCAGAATGAGTCTAATGACCACACCTGTGGGTCTGAGATCTGGACTGTTGTCCTGTGTGTGTCTTCAAATGATCTTGGAGAAACTTTCAGAATTGTCATAGCATGATGAGGCCAACATTCACTATCTGACACAAAATGGCAAAGTTGAATTTACTGCTTACTGTAGTAATGAAGTCCCTGGGTGGTGCAAACTCTCAATGTGCTTGGCTGCGGAAGGTTCCAGTCCACCCAGAGGCACCTTAGACAAAAGGCCTGGCAATCTACTTCTGAAAAATCAGCCACTGAAAACCCTATGGACTCCACCTGAGCATGTTAACAGTTTGCACCATCCAGGGACTCCAAGGGCCACATTACCAACAGGGAAAAGAATACAATGAGTAGAAAAGCAAGTAGGGGCTGGTTTGTAAGAATCTTTTCTGGCATCCCACTTCTCATCCATTCCCTCTATCCCATAAGCACTTCTGCGTTTTCCTTCACTCATTCCTAATCTTAAGTATTACTTAATGAAAAAATATTAAACTGATTTAAATATATTGATATTATATATGTAGACTTAAACATATTGAATTAAAACTTCTTGGACTATTAAAAAGAAAGAAAGAAAGAAAACCTTATGGAGCACTGTTCTACTCTGACACACATGGCATTATTCTGAGTAGGAATCTACTTGTGGGTGATTGGTAACTGGTATGGTAAGGAGAGCTATGCTAGTCATGCATTTAAGAGCAGGCTTCTGATCTTATATAGGATCCTTGGGACTTGTGGAGTTTAGGGACTAGAATATAACAATTTCTGTCTCATCTCAGGAGCCCACTAATAAACCGTACACTGAACTGTGCTGCTCTGAGTGGCTCAGTGGGCACAGCCAAGCTCCCCAGGCTGACGACTTGTGTTACGGACTCAGGGCCTCAAACTGGTCCTCAGGTCCTGTCTCCAGACCCATCTTATCTCTCAGAATAGACCTTCATCTCCCCAGTGCAGAGACATTTTCTTCCTATTCCTGGCATAGTAGGGGCCAAGTGGTGCTCCATAAAGTCTCCATGCCCAGCTTGCTCCAGGTCTGACCAGGTGTTCCCTCCCCAGTCTCCTCCTGACCTCCACCTCCCATGACACCTCAGCCCATCTGCATCTGTCTTGCTTCTTGGCTGCTGCAGCAAGCGACGCTCATAATATGAAGATGCCTATGGCAGCAACAGGGCCAGCATCAGCCTTCAGGGGCTTTGGCAGCCTGAGTCCTATGGGATCTTTTGTCATCTAGGAAGGAGGAGAGAATGGGTATGAGGCAGAGGAGAGACAATATGTCAGAAGGGCCAGAGTAACGGTATGCTGGGACGTTCAGCTTGCTCCTGACATGGTTCTTTCTCTATCTGAACACCTGACCTCAGATGATGAGGCTGCTCTCCTCAGCTCTCACTCCTATGGCTTTCTTTCTGGAGGAGTCATCTCTGACCCACAGAGTTTACACACCCAACTATTTTGCCACAGCAGCAAGCAATATCATATGTGTGCAAATTTTTTGGAGGGCTGGTTGTTAAACATTTACCAACACACCACTCCGTGCCTATCACATAAGTTTTAGGCAAGTCCCTCATCTGATCGATCAATAATGGAGGATCAACAGATAACTTCAAGGTGCCCCGTGAACAAGAGTGTGAAGCTGGGGTAGGTCATATGAGGTGCTGCCATCTAATCAGGTAGCAGGTGTGAGCTGTGCACTCAGATGAGAAAAATTTTAGCATTTGTTGCTTCATTAAATACCCTAATTTTGGCTCTCAGCTCCACCAACTGGGCTGGTAATAAATTTAACCTTAGTCATTCTTGTACCAAAGCAGTGGGAGGCCCTTCTAGCCACAGGTCACTGCAGAGATGTCAGATGTCTCAGTCACTGTGACCCCTTTAGGTCTGAGGTCTCTGGGAGTGTTGGTGCCCAAGGGTGCCTGGGGCTCTTTGTTAGGCCAGGAGCCATGGTGCTGAGTGTCAGGTCTCCTGTCTCTCACACATCTACTTGGGACATCTTGACAACCCCTGCGGCACTGCCAGGAGGTCGGGTGGGCCTTCACTACCACAAGGCTCCATTTCTCTTTCCAGACCTCAGTCCTGGGCTTTCTACTTCTGTCTTTTTCAAACTTCCCACTTTTCCTTCCCCTTCTGAACATTCAGCATTATTTCTGTGATGGGCTTTTACAATGGGCAGAAGCTGCCCTGGCTGCAGGCTGCTTTTGAGTTCTGCTTTGAGAAAAATCTCCAAGTAATAGAATAATAAGCATTAAAGGGCCTGATTCCCTGCCTGAAGTAAGGATGGGGAATGGGAAAGGAAACATAAAGGAACAACCACATTGATAAATAACTGTGCAGGCCAGAGGTGTGGGAAAGAAAACATCTGACTGTCAGAGCTAGGCAAACCTGAGTTCAAATTCTGGCACTGCCACCCCTTAGTTGTGTAAGCTCAGGTAAATTACTCACATAATACAAGGTATTGGTGGTTCAGTGGCTGAATTCTCGTCTTCCATGCAGGAGACTTAGGTTCAATTCCTGGCCAATCCACCTCATGTGCAGCTACCACCCATCTGTCAGTGAAGGCTTGTGTGTTGCTATGAAGCTAAACTGGTTTCAGTGGAGCTTCCAGACTAAGCCAGACTAGGAAGAAAGGCCTGGTGATCTACTTCTGAAAATCAGCCAATGAAAACCGTATGGATCATAACAGTCTTATCATGGGGATGGCTCAGGACTAGAATGTTTTGTTCTGTTGTGCATGACTCAGCAGTTAACAATAGCAACATCTGCAAAAGACAATTACACAGATTCCTAGGAATTTGTTGCCAAGTAGAAAGAAATGGATACATCTGAGGTCTTTTCAGAAAAGTCAACTAGATTTTCTACAGCGCAACAGATGGAACCACACTGGAAGTCACGATTGAGGCAGAGTCCTTCCATGGTGGCACCGCAGTTTCATTCTTCAACTGGGATGCCATTTGGAGCATGTTGGAGGTGCAGTGGGGTGTGTTTCCTCAGGGTCTCTGTCTGAGACCTGGAGAATGGGACAGGTATTGAAAGGGCCAGCCCCAAAGTTGGCCAGGGACCAGAAAGTTGATGGAAGACTAATAGGCAGCATCAGTCTGTGTCTGTGGTTGGGAGCAGTAGAAAGAACCTTGGGCCAAGGTCAGGGGACCCAGGTACCATTCCTAGGCCTGCCTCGCTGTGTGGCCTGGGTACATTGCTTCACCTTTCCGTGCCTCTGTGTCTCACAGAGAAGTTGGGCTAGGTCATCTCATGCTTTTTCACTCCTTTGAAACCTGCTATGTGCCGGGCACTGTTCTAAGCGCTGGGGCCACAGAGGTGAGCAAGACTGACCAGGACCCTGTTCTTACGAAGTAGAGTATTAGTTGGGGAAAGTCGGACAATCTGTGAGAAAATAAATAAGACAAATAGTAGATTGTAATAAGTGCAAGTCAGAGAATTAAAGGAGTGATAACGAGAGAGGAATTAGATAAAGAGAGGCTGTGAAGTGTTGACTTTTAAGCAGAAATCAGAAATGATCCTGAGGTGTGCGAGGAATAGAAAGGAACCAGAGAGGCTGGGCCACAGGGATGAGGGAGAAAGTCATAGGATGCAGGTCTGAGGGGCAGGCAGCATCCAGGACATGAAGGGCTGAGGTCTCTGAGATCCCTCTTATTCTAAAATCTTATGACTTTCATATTCAGCGGTTACTGCCAACCTCACGCCAACCTCTGAGGGGAAAAATCATCATCCTAAGCTGTGTAATTTTGGATCTGAGGAGTGCCCCCTACAAGTCCCCAAAAACTGCAGCACCCCAGCCCCTGCACCAGTCTCAACGGTCTCTGGATAAAGGGAGAACCCACACCCATATCTGGGTTGTCCTCTGGAGAGCCACAGGCCTCGCCGACAGAAATCTTCAGGAAGGGCACAGGCTTTGGCCCTGTGCAGACCTGGGTGTGAATCCTGCCATTGCCACTTATTACCTAGGGAGACCTCAAGCAAGTCACTTGTTCTCACCGAGTCTGTTTCCTCATGCGTAAAGATGATGCCTCTCGGCAGGGTTCCTGGGAGAAGAGAGTGAAATCATACCTGTGAAAGTGCCAAGAATAATACCTGGCACCTAAATGCTACTGTGCTTAAGATGGTTGTTTTTGTACTTGTTCCTGTGTGTTAATCTTAAAGCCCCTTTACATTAAGCTGTTAAGAGACATGGGTCATCTCATTCACTTCTCTGTCTCCTGGGTGCTCAACAAATGCTCCACGTATTGAAACAACAGAAATAATGATGCCAAACATTTATGTGCCAGGTATTGCTCTTAGGACTTCACAAACATAACTCATTTAACCTCACAACAATCTTATGGGGTTGGTACTACCAGCATCTCCATTTTATAATGAGGTGACTGAGACAGAAAAAGAAGTCATTTCCCATGTCACACTGGCTGTGAGTTGCACAGCAAGTACTGGCTGGATGGACAGTCTGGCTCCAGTGTGCTCTTCTCCTCCAGCTGACCCCAAAGAGGGGACAAGCCCTGAACTGTGAAGGAAGCCTGATAGCTGGTCGAGGCCCCTCCCTTATCCTGGGGTCTGGTTGGTCTGCACAGGGGGCTGTTCCAGCGCCTTGGGTTACAGCTGCTACAGCCTGGACAAGCCAAGGAGCTGGCATATCCTTTGGCCTGGCCTTTTCCCAGCACTGCTCTAGGATGACTGGGCCTGGGTTCTGGATGACCTTGGGCCCTCTCCTCACTGCCATACACGCGGCTAAGTCCACCACAATGTTAATTGTAACACCACCACCACAGGTTAAGTGCATGCTCTGTGCAGGATCTTTGGCTCTGCTTGCATTTGCTCAGCTGAACTTCTCATCAGCTCTATACATACGATACTATTAGTATACAACTCTTCAAGTGGGGAAACTGAGGCTCAGAGTGGTGAAGTTACTTGGCCGAGGTCACGCTGTCAGTAAATGTCAGTTCCAGGATGTGAACCCAGCCTGTGATCTTAATCATTATGAGGTCAGTGCCCTAAAAAAAGGTGCATTTGGAAGGGGGTACACAGCGTCTGGTCTCTCACTTTTGGATTTCTCTAACATTCCCTCGTGTTTTCTACTCATCTGCAGGCCTCTCTGCCTATCCCTCAGCCCACTTAAGGCCTACCTCCTTGACACAGCCTCCTCCCTTTTCTGGTTCTGTAGCTCTTTCAGTCCTTATATTCTGTGCCACCTATCGGCCCTTAATTACATGCTGTCTGGAGGGGTGCCATATGCCCCAGAGGATGTTAGTTTTTCTCTATGAATCATCTGTCTCTCCTTGAGGGCAGGGAACAATGCTGGGCTTCCTTATTTACCTCTCCCTCAACATTTATTCATAGGAAGCTTGTAGTTTGCTTTATTGAAAAAATGCTATCTATACATTTTTTTCTATTTCATTTATTGCCCATGGTACTTTGAGGTAGGTATTGCATCCCAATTTTTCCAAAGAAAACTGAAGCTGAGAGAAGTTAGTTACTTGCTCTAGATCACACTGGTAGTAGGTGGAAGAGCTGTGATCTGAACCAGGTCTGTCTGTGCTGAAAGCCTGTGATCTCCCCATTAGATCAGGGAGCTTCTTGGAGCACCCATAAAGAACTTCTGAGCAGTTCTGAGATGAAGCTCAGTTGGCCCTTCCTTGGGTCTTCAACACTAAGGGAAGCAGCCAGCATTTGTGCCTAGCACAGCTTATGGGAGAATCTGACCAGTTCCTAGACCTCCTTGGGCCTCAGCTCCCCCATATGTAAGATGAGATGCTGACAAGATGAAATGTCAGCTCTGCTACTCTATAAGCCCCTGAAATTCTAGGAGGTGAGAGTGATGACAAACCCTTTGAAGCTTCTTTACAGAGTCAGATTTCTGGGGGCTTGGAGTCCCTCTCAGCCAAGCTGGGGCCCTCATTCCATGATCTTTGTCTGATGCTGATTTTTCCCTGGTCTGCCATTGTCAGGAGACAGCCACTTCCCCCATTCTCAATGAAGGCACATTTGTTATCATAGTTATCACAAACGAACAAACAAAAAACCAAACCCAGTGCCGTCGAGTCGATTCCGACTCATAGCAACTCTATAGGACAGAGTAGAACTGCCCCATAGAATTTCCAAGGAGCACCTGTCGGATTTGAACTGCAGACCCTTTGATTAGCAACTGTAGCACTTAACCACTACGCCACCAGGGTTTCCACTGTTTGTCAAAAATTGCAATATTATGCTAAAATAACCATTGTCACTGGAGGCTGGAAATTACCCCGCTGTCATAGCAGGCTGTAATTGATGAACATGGAGCCAGGGTCTCAGTCTCAGCCAACCTGCCCCAGCCTCTGCTGTGCTCTCCTCAGGGACTGCTGCCTTCTCCCCCAACAGTGGGGTCGACTGCCACAGCCTCTGCCTCATCGACTGCCAGCACTACATGGATGGGAACGGCCTGGAGTGCCCTACCGGCTTTTAGTAAGGAACAAACACCCCCCTCAGCCACCCAAGAAGGAAGGCAGACCCAATCAAGAGCTGCCCAGGGAGGGTGGGGAGAAGATGAGGACTCCCATTCTCTGGGCAGGGAAGGGGTCTTGCCAGGGGACACCCATGCACGTCCTTTCCATGGTGACCTGGAGTGTGATGAGTTCCAGAAGAAGAGCACCACCTGAGGCCTGGCCCAAGAGCTGGGAGCCTAGTGGCCTGAGCCTTCAGGACCATCCCAGGACACACAGTCCTGAGCCTTCTGGCCTGGATTCCATCTGAGGTGGGGCAGAGAGAGTCAGGAGGCCAGGCTCTCGACAGGCTCTGTTTCACTTGTCCTGGAACCTGGGCCAGCTCTCTCCTGTGAAATGGGGGTGGTGGCCAGGCAGCTGCTCTCTAAGGATATCCCTCTCCACTCTCACCTTCAATGATGCCTGTTGCTCTGGTCCCATCTCAGACCAGAAGAATGAGTTCACGTCTTGGTACCTGATCCTGAGGCTCCAACCACTTTTCCTGGGCTTAAAGCCCCTTTTGTGCTAACCCGTAAGTCAGCTTGGTGTGGGAGTCTGCAGTGACAGCCCTGTGGGGGGCCTTCTCAGGTGCTGTGAGATTGACCCTAACCCCAGACACTCCCTCTGCATGGCCATCAGTTCTGGGTTATCCAGCCTGAGATGTCCCCTGTTTCTACTCAGCCCCATCCCAGAGGGGCAGGATTAATGCGGGCCAGGCTGGACACCTGGTGACAACCTGCTCATGCTGGTGTCAGACCCAGGCTGAGTGCAAATGGCTTTGGTTCCGTCTCTGCTGCAGTTGGGGTTGCAGCTGTTTTGTTCTGGCAGGTGGCCCCTTAGGCGTGTGGTTGTTCCTCTTTAGTGCTACTTCCTTTGGCTTTTGCAGCTGTCTTGGGGGTAGAAGGGAGCCACGGCCATGCCCCATCGGAACCTTCAGCCGGCTTCCAGGACTCGCAGATAGCAAGAACTGCCAGGTGACCCCCCCCCCTCATCTAGCCATTCCATGTGGGCATGGGTGGGTCATGGAGATTATTGGGCAGTCCCCAGAACAAGCCACATCCTTAAGGTCAGGGGCAAGAATTCTCCCTGACTAGTGTAAATGTAAGGCGGCAACTCTCTCTGTGGGATGACAGCCAACATCCCCTCTGCCCAGTTCTGACCCAGCATCTGTATACTTCCCACCCGTGGATAGTTTAACCCACTTCATGGGGCTGCTGTAGGACCAAAGGAGGCAATATATGTAGAAGTGTTTGGAGGTTTGAAGCCAGCGTTCCCATGAGATGTGCCATTAAGAGAGAAGCAATAGAGACATAGGGGGAATTAAGGATATAAATACCCAGGCCAGCCATTCCAAATGTTCACCAGGCACTCACTGTGTCCACTGTGCCAGGGTACAGAAGAGGATTCCTGTCCCCCTGCCTCAAAGTTTGTCAGTGGTATAGACAGGCAACAGCTACAGTTCCATGTGGCGAGTGCTTTCACTGCAGCACCACAGAGAGTTAACATGGAAGAGAGAGTTGATTCTGCAGGGAGCCAGGGAGTCTTCCCAAAGAAGGTGGCATTTGCAGTAGACCTTGGAATACACGAAGGTGACTAGAAGTGAGGATGTCAATCCTTCATTGGCTCCCTCACTATTGACCCTCCCTTCCCCACTGAGCATGGGATGCATGTCCTGCTCCAAGCATCACATGAACTTATCCGTCCTCACCTTGATGTGTGGGGGCCATGTTGGTGGAGATTTTCTTTTACAGAGGACAGTGGAAAGACAGAGAGGCTACAAAGACACTCAGCAATGTGAACACCTGAACTGGGATTCCAGCTCTCAGCAGCTTCTGGTTATAGGCACCTGTCAAGACCTAGCCACCCACTCACCTTCAGTATTCTTGTCCCTCAGAGGTGCCCACTAGGACAGGAGCCAAATCCACAGTGCACTGGCTGTGCCTTCTACCCTGTGGGTGATTTCTTCACAGAGAAAGGTTCTGGCTGCCAGCCCTGCCCCACAGGTAGATGAGACTAGGTTGGGGCCCTGACAACACTTGGAAACGACGAGTCCACAGGATGGGCTGGAGGATCCTTGGGTCACAACACACCACTCTCAGATTGCCCTGTACACCACCAGGAGCCAACATGTTTTCTCGGGGGCAAAGCCCAGCTACCTGGGGCACCAAATACTCAGAGACCATCAAATACTTATCCCCTTCCCTCACACAGGGCTGTAGTGAGAATTAAATGAGACTTTTTTTTTTATGTAGAAGGGAGGAAGTGTGAAGATGAGGAGGAACATGAGCATTCGAGAAAGGTTCAGTACTGGTTCTGTTCCTTAAGCTTTTAAATGTGTAGGCCTTGCACATATTTTCTTAAATTTGTCTCCAAGAATTTTTTTTTTTGTACATGGAATTGTATTTTTGTGATAATTTCCAACTGTTCATTGCTAATACTGATTTTTTGTATATTGACCTTGTATCCTTCAACTTTGCCTAATTCATTTATTTGGTGGCAGTTTTGTGGAATGGGTGAGATGCTGAAACACTTATTACAGTTGATTCAGATTCATGGCAACCCCATGTGTGCAGAGTGGAACTGCTCCATAGGGTTTTCAAGGTTGTGACCTTTCAGAAGCAGATCCTTTCTTCTAAGGTGCCTCTGGGTGGGTTTGAACCACCAATATTTCAGCTAGTAGTCGAGTGCTTAGTTGTTTGCGCCACCTAGTTGCTTTTCGTGTATTTGTTATATTTGCCTTTTTTTTGAGACTTCTTTGTATTTTCACTGTAGTGTTTTGAATAGAATTGAACATCCTTGCTCTGTTCAAGGTCTTATTGAAAAAGCATTCAGCTTTTCACCATCATGTATGATGTTAGCTGTAGGGTTTTATAGGTGGCTTTAATCAGGTTGAAGAAGTTCCTTCTATTTCTAGTTTGATGGTAGTTTTTATCATGGATGACTGTTTAATTTTTTTCAGTGTTTTTCTGCATCTATTGAGATGAGCATATGTTTCTTCTCCTTTTTCTGATAAGGCAGTGGATAGCATTGTTTTTTTGAATGTCAAATCTACCTTATATTCCTGGAATAAACTCTATATAGTCATGATATTTTATCTTTTAGGTATCATTGAATTTGATTTTCTAATATTTTGGTAGGGATTTTTGCATTTATGTTAATGAGGGATATTTGTCTGTAGTTTTCTTGTTACCACAAATCTTGGGTTCGAGCCGCCTGCCGCAAAGCCAATACTGAGACAGGGGAAGGTAAGCAGTAAGAGGGCTTTATTGAATACCGGTATTCGAGAGACAGAGGGGGTTAAATTTCTCCCAAATTCTGTCTACCCTAAAGGGTTGATGGGAGGGTTTTATATGGGGAATATCAGGGTTACCTAATGTTTTGAGCACGTAGTCCACAGATGGTCTTACACATCACAAAATAACTACAAAAAAACTCTTTATTAAACTAAAGATATGCATATCAGGTATCCGGACTCTAATCAGTATATTTGTAACAGGCTGAAAAACTCACATAAGAATCTCTCTGCTAGTAGAACTGTTTTGCCAAGTCCACTGTGGCTGAGATAGGGACCAAGAAAGCTGCAGATTAAAAATGCCAGAGAGCTTTCCTGTTGGTTTTGCAGGCTGAAGGCCATTTCTCAAGAGAACAACAAAAGAAGAAAGGCCGAGGCTACAGGAGCTGAGATAGCTCTGCACCCCTTTGGAAGAGACTGGTGCAGCTGGTGCAATAAAAAAAATGTTTAGAGATTACTTAGAGCATCTTTATGGCGTTAGTCATGTCAAGCTGTCAGTCACCTATTTTGAGTAGGTGAAAACATGTTGTAAGGGATTAGGGTGTTTGTTATGTTTTAAGAGTGGCACAGGCTGCTCAGCTATATTTTGAACAGAGCCTGCACCATTTTCCAAGGACTAGAGATTAATCACAGCTTATACAGCTATACTGAAACAAATGAGAAAATATATTCCCTACTAAAACATTGAAGAAAATGCATTTTCGCTACTTCAATCTTTTCTAATTTGTCTGGTTTTCTGGCCTCATAGTTTTGAAGTATTCCTCACTCCTCTATTTTCTGGAAGACTTCATTTAGGATTGGTATTATCTTTTCCTTAAGTATTATATAAAACTCAGAAAAGCCATGGAACTTGGAGCTTTCTTGGTGGAAAGATTTTTAATTTTGAATTGTTTCTTTAATAAATTTAATGCTATTCAGGTTTTCTATTTCTTCTAGTGAAAGTATGGTGGCTATGTCTTTCAAGAAATTTGTCCATTTCATCTAAGTTGTAAAATTTATTGTCATAGAGATGTTCACTCTATGTCCTTACTACTCTCTTAATTTCATTCCAGATATTAATAATTTGTGCTCTCTCTTTTTTTCTTAATTAGTCTAGTTAGGGCTTTGTCAATTTTAATGATCTTTTTAAAGAAGTAGCTTGTGGTTTTATTGATTTTTCCTCAGTTATTTTTCTATTTCATTGTTTCTGCTCTTATTACTTCCTTCCTTATACTTTGATTTTAAATTTGCTCCTCTTTTTCTGGCTTCCTAAAGTATAAAGAGACCATTGACCTTTCTTCTTCTTTAATATAGGTATTTAAGCCTATAAATTTGAATCTACCCACTGTTCAGCTATGTCCCAATTTTTATTATGTTGTGTTTTCATTATCATTTAAATAAAAATGGTTTCTAGTTTCCTTTGTGATATTTTTTGATCAATGGATTATTTAAGAATGTGTTGCTTAATTTCCAAATATTTGGGACTTTTCTAGATGTCGTATTGATTTCTAATTTAATTCTGTTTTGGTCAAAGACATACTCTCTAATATTTCAATCTTTTGAAATCTAGTAAGACTCTTCTCTGGTCAGCTGTGTGAATTTGGTCAGGTTACTTAACTCTCCTCATTTTTAAAATGAGGATGATAATAATAGTGCCTAAATATGTGCATTAAGTGAAATCATGTGTAGATAGCTTAAAGTGTTACCGGGGCCCCTTCCTTGGTTGAACCCAACCAGATTTGTGCTGCCCAATAAGACCATTGAGGCAACCTGGAGTCACACAAGCAAATTTATTTTGCCAGCAGAGAGCAAAAGGAGACACTAAGGACTAGAACCTTCAGAAAGACTGTCTCACTGATTTGCCTATGAGCCAAGTATTTAAGGGTTTCAACAAGGAAGGAAGGAGGGGTTTTGATATTTATTCATGAGGTTCTGGGGAGGGAGGGGGTAAGGGTGGAGATTCCTGAGAAGGGGTTGGATTATGCAAATACTGGTACACAAGCAGGATTTCTTCAAGATGGAAGTCCTTCGGTTCCCCTCAATATAACTCGTTACGGGATGTGACGC